>NC_136806.1:2125577-2420577 GCF_951216825.1 Electrona antarctica
GGTTTCCATGATGCGGCCCATGGGCCAGGAGTTGCGAGGTGAGTTTTCATCGATGATGAGCACTAAGTCTCCAGGCTTTAGATTTCCCTTCACCTCGTTCCACTTTTGTCTCTCCTGCATCAAAGGAAGGTATTCACGTGTCCAACGTTTCCAGAAGAGGTCTGCTATATATTGGACCTGTTTCCATCTTCGTCTGGAATAGCTGTCATGCTTCCCGAACAGTCCAGGTGGAAGAATGGGCATTCCTTTAATTTGAAGCAGGTGGTTAGGTGTTAATGGCTCGGGGTCTTTTGCATCCTCGGATACAGTCGTGATAGGGCGATCGTTCATGATGGCCTCCACCTCGCATAAAGCTGTTTGGAGGCACTCATCGTCCAGGGTTTGTTCCTTTGTGATTGAGTAGAGGATCTTTTTGATGATGCGGATGAGGCGCTCCCATACGCCTCCATGATGAGGACCGTAGGGTGGGTTGAATGTCCACTTTATACCTTCAGCTTGAACCGAATGCTGGATCTTTTGAAGGTTTAGGTGGTCGAATGCCTCTCGAAGTTCTCGTTCGGCTCCAACGAAATTAGTTCCGTTGTCCGAAACAATTTCTCTCACTTGGCCTCTTCTGCAGATAAACCTTCGGAGTGCAGAAATACAGGAGTCTGTATCCAAGGTGTAGGCCATCTCCAGATGTATGGCTCTACTGGCAAGACACGTAAACAGAGCTCCATACCTCTTCACTTTACTCCGGCCCCTCTTGACTGCGATAGGACCAAAGTAATCCAAGCCAGTGTGGGTAAAGGGGGGCAGGTCAGGTGTTATTCGATTTAGAGGCAGGTCTGCCATCTTTTGTTGTAGAGCAGTGCCATGCCATCGCCTGCAGAGCACACACTCACGGGTTATCTTTCTTGCAGCAGAATTGGCTTTGATGATCCAGTACTTGGTTCGGAGTTTGGAGAGCATCTGATTTCTACCACAATGACCCACCAAGATGTGAATGTGGTTCAACAGTAGTCTTGAGAAGTGATGGTCATTGGGTAGGATAGCCGGATGTTTCGTAGCCTCTGGCATCGCCAACTTACTTAACCTGCCTCCAACCCTCAGGGTTCCATTCTGGAGGACAGGGTCAAGTTTGTAGATCCTACTGCTCCTTTTCACAGTTTGGCCTTTTTCCAAAGAAGTCATCTCATCTCGGAATGATCGTACTTGGATGTAGGATATGAGTGACTCTTCAGCCTCAGCAAGATCTTTCACAGACAGTTGTTCTGATTGGCTTGATGTGTGCAGAGTGTAACCTGCAGCTTTCTTCTGAAGGCACAAGTGTCTCAGAGTCGTTTTGAATTTCAAGAGCCAGGCTGCTGATCGGATTAATCTATCCCATGATGAGAAGTGCTCAATAAAGCGACTCAAAGGACATTGATTCTGTAGAGCCGATGTAGCGAAAGTCACAGCCGTTTTCTTGA
This sequence comes from Electrona antarctica, assembly GCF_951216825.1. Lineage (NCBI taxonomy): Eukaryota > Metazoa > Chordata > Actinopteri > Myctophiformes > Myctophidae > Electrona > Electrona antarctica. The sequence goes on from NC_136806.1 coordinate 2,127,029, forward strand.
TCTCTGGGTCACTGTCGGAGAGTACTAGTGGTACTTCAGAAAGTGTCGGCCATTCTGATTCAGGTTGCATCAGGAAGTCTGGTCCTTTCAGCCAGCATCCATCCCTAAGGAAAGCGTTTGCTCGCATACCTCTTGATGCACTGTCTGCCGGATTGATTGCCGTCTTAATGTGGCGCCACTGGGATTTGTGTGATAGGTCTCGAATAGTTGATACTCGGTTAGCCACATAGGTCTGAAATCTCCGGGTGTCGTTTAAGATGTATTTCAGGACCGAGGTGCTGTCTGTCCAGAAGACAGAATCGGTTAGGGTCACCTCGAGCTCTCTCCTCAGCATCCTGTCCATCCGTGCAGCAAGGACAGCACCTGCAAGTTCGAGCCTCGGTATAGTCACCACTTTCAGAGGTGCAACTCTTGCTTTCCCTATGACAAAAGCAATGTGAGTTAGTCCGCTGTTGCTGGTCAGTTTAAGGTAACTGACCGTGCCGTAGCCCCGCTCACTCGCATCACAGAAGTGGTGCAGTTGTGCGCTAGAGGTTTCGAAGTTTGGTGGCTTAAGGCATCTCTGGACTCTAAGGTCCGAAATCAGGTCGAGCTCTTTAAGCCAGTCTTTCCATTTCTCTGCGAAAGCACTTGGAATCTCCTCATCCCAGCCACAGTTCAGTTTGCAGAGCTCTTGTAGTATCGCTTTCCCTATCAGCATGACTGGTGCTAGCAACCCAAGAGGGTCGTAAACAGAGTTCAGCACTGACAGGATACTTCTGCGGGTGAGTGACTGTTGTTTCGGAGTGATCATAAAGAAGAATGTGTCAGTCTCTATGTCCCATCGCATGCCTAGTGCTCTCTCTACAGGCAGTTTGTCCGTGTCGAGGTCTAGGTTTTTCACTTCCTTAGCCCTTTCTTCTGCTGGTACAGAGGTGAGGACAGAACGACTGTTACTGGTCCATTTGGTGAGTCTGAATCCACCAGTAGCACATACTGCTTTCAACTCCTTTACCAGACAGATCGCTCGTTTCTCATTTGAGACTGATTTGAGACAGTCATCCACATAGAAGTTCTGTCGAATAGTGTTAAGAACTTCGGTGCCATACTTTCCTTCATTATCATCAGCCGTCTGTTTCAGTGCGAAATTGGCACAGCTAGGTGACGATACTGCTCCGAAGAGATGGGAGGTCATTCGGTACTCTGCCAGTGGCTCATTGGTGTTACCTCCAGGCCACCACAGGAATCTTAGGAAGTCCACATCATTCTCGGGTATTTTTACTTGATGGAACATTCCTTCGATGTCTGCCATTACTGCCACTGGTTCCTGTCGGAATCGAAGGAGTACACCCAACAAGGTGTTCGTAAGGTCAGGACCTTGCAGCAGTTCGGCATTCAAAGAAGTCCCCTGAAAGGACGAAGTACAGTCAAATACCACCCGGATTGTCTTTTTCCTTTTGTGATAGACCCCATGGTGGGGAATATACCACAATCTTCCATCATTCCGGAGGAGCTGTTCTTTTGGGACTCTTTCTGCATGTCCTTTCATCAGGACGTCGTTCATGAAGGTGACGTAATCGTTGCGAAAGGCGTCGTCTTTCTTAAATCTCTGCCTGAGACTTGTGGTTCTTTGCTCTGCCACCTTCCTGTTGTTCGGCACGCAGATGTTGTCTTGACGGAAGGGGAGTCGTATGACATAGTGACCTTCTTTCATCGTGATGGAGTCATTGACCACTTTTAGGAACTTCTTGTCTTCAAATGAGTGCTCTTGCTTCTCATTGTAAGCCAGCTCTGAAAAGTCCTGATTATATTGTTTAACAAGAAGCTCTTCAAGTTTGGCTACAGAAATTCTGTTTGAAGTTATCTGTGGTCGACCATGCTCATCTGCTGGAGTGGTACTGCCAAGAGGTCCATTTACAGTCCAGCCCAGGCGTGTCAGAACCGCATAGGGCCCGTCACTTTGACTGTTAATGACTCTCAACGGCTCTATTGCCTTTGGGACATTTGCTCCAATCAATAGAGCTACTTCTGCTCTGATGGAGTTCAGTTGGACGTCCTTCAGGTAAGGCCACGCCTCCAAGTCCGCTTGTATGGGGATGTTTTCCTGACTAACAGGTATGGAATTCTGAGTGAAGACCTCTGGGAGTTCAATGAAGCTGCTTCCATCTAGGCTGCATACTTCCAGTCCAGTCATAGTATAGGTTTTCACTGGTTTCTCTTGACCCATTGTTTTAAGAAGGATCTCTGTTCTTCTTCCTCTAATAGACAACTGTTCCATTAGTTTCTCCGTACAAAAGGTTGCGTTGCTTCCGGGATCCAGAAACGCATATGTTTCAATAACACAGCTTCCCTTATTAGCTTTTACCTTCACAGGTACAACTGCCAACTTGTAGTCTGTAGTTCCGGCCCCCGTACGCTCCGTAGACACCATAGCGCTGGTGACAGGGTTGCTCTTGTAGTTGGCATCCTTCTTGGCTGTCATGTCTGCTGGAGAGAAATTCTCGATGTGCAAGACAGTAGGGTGTTTCTTCTCACAAAGGTGACAAGTGAGACGTTTCCTGCATGTAGCCGTCATATGTCCTCTCATCAGGCAGGCAAAACAGAATCCCTGTTTCCTTAGAAATTCAATCTTGTCTTTGTGAGGAACCTTTGACATGGTTTGACATGATTCCATCACATGATTCCCTTTACAGAATACACAAGGCTTGACAAAGGCCCTGTTCACCGTTGTGGTGTCCGTTATTCTGTTTCCTTTTTCATTGGAGATCATGTCAGTTTCTGTCTTTTCCACAACAGGCGTAACCGCAGTCATGAAACTTTTCTTGCTGCTGGACTTCGTATACGGCAAGTCTATTTTGGGGTTTCTTGCCCTTGTACTTCCAGCATCATCTTTAATTTCTCCAAAGACAGGATCCAGAATGATCTTGGCCTGTTTTTCAATAAACTCAATCAGGTCATAGAACCTAGGTCTTTGCTGGGTTTCATCAACAATGTCACATACAGTAGATCTCCACTTCTCTCTCAGCTTATAGGGGAGTTTTGAGACAAGTTGCTTCATATTAGATGGCAAGTCAAGCTCTGTCATGTATGGAAGATCTCTGACTGCATTACCACAGCTCCTTAGGTAAAGCGCATAGCTGTTTAGGGCCTTTCCATCATCTGACTTTATTGGATTCCAGGTTAAGGCCTTTTCAATGTATGCAGTGGTTATTTTGAAATCATCGCCAAAGTGATGTTTAAGCAGCTGCTTGGCCTCTGGATAGCCTGTTGCAGCACTCAAATGCAAACAGCTTCGTACCAATTCCTTTGGCTGTCCGACTGTATACTGTTCCAGGAAGTACAGTCGATCCTCATTACTTTCAGTTTTGTTCTCAATATTATGCTTAAAGGCTTGCATAAATGGTCGGTAGGCAAGGGGATCCCCATCAAACACCGGGACCGCTCTTCCTGGCAGTGAGGCCAGCCTCTGCTGTGCCATAAACAAATCAGCCAGGTCTGTCTGTCTTTGCAGAATAGCTGTGAGGTCACGTTTATCAGGCCTCGCATGCATTTCACTCCTAGGAGTGGACCTGTCTTGCCTTTGGGACCCGTCTCGTCCTGCATCAGACACGAAAACTTTAGAGGCACGGGGTTTTGTTGCTGCTGCTGTAGCTTCTGCTGCAGCTGCTGCTGCTGCTGTCATAGCATAACCTTTCATCATAGGCCTTCTGTTGGCTTGTGGTGGGCCTGATGGAGCCTGCATAAGGTTCTGTAATGGTGTTTTAGGTATGGCTCCAAGGCCATGAAGGATAAGGTCCACATGTGACAGGCTTAAATCTGTGCTATACACAGCAGATCGTGCCGCCCCTAGTTGATCTGGGTCAGGGGACCTTTTCGCCACCTTTTCATTTTGATATGATTCCGTTCCATTTTCTCCATGATTTGCATTTTGCTCCATATTCTCAAAATGTTCCAGAGTTTTCAATTTTGCATCACTTGCAGCAATATCTGATTCCATAGCCAGTGATTCCAGTTGTGCATTCAATTTCATTTTCTCCATTTCCAGTGCATGTTTTCTTTTTAGACCCTCAGCTCTGGCCATTAAAGCAGCTTTGTCTGCTGCAACTTTCATGCGCTCTGAGGAAATAGAGCTAGTTCTTGTTATTTTTGAATTTGACACTGAGACCCCTGACACAGACACACTGTCAATTGTTTCCACCAGAGTTTGTGGGTCAGGCTCTGGCTGCGCACCTTTTAACCATTTTTCCACTTCACCCATAAATGCATTGTAATTGGCCATTTTTGGTTCATACCAGTTTACATTCTCATCATTTCTCACATCCTCAGTGAGTAATTCCTGAACAGTCACATGCTGCATTTTAAATTCATCCAGAACCTTTATGAATTCAGCAACACAATGACGTACACTGTCAGTATCAACACCCGCATCCATCATTTGATCAATTTCGTTCATTTTGCGAGTGCAGTGCCCAAGTTTGCCCTTGCGCGTCGCGCTGAGGACTTTAAATTCTGAACTCATTTCTTTTGGATTAATTTCAGCGGCCATTTCAGCCTCCACAAGTTCCTTATTTTCCGTCATTGTCACAGTTTATTTCATAGACATCAGTTTCATTAATTGACAGTTTCGATTAGTTTAGTTCATTCATTTGAATATCCCTTTGATCATTCATTTAGTTTTCCCATCCGTATAACGCACAACAGTGACAGCGCAGCACAGTTCATTGTTCATTTGGATTCCCTCTTGTGTGGTCTTAGCCACGTTCATATGCATCACAGTTCACAGTTCACTCATGATCATGTTATTTATTTCGTATGATAGCCAGGCTCTTTCGTTTTATTTTGTATCCTTTATTGACAGTTTGGAAATGAATCGATTGAGTGGATCAACGGATCGCAGCAGAGCGCACTTGCGCTATATTGTTTAGGCTACTTACGATACGGAGTACGGACCATGAAGTGTTTTTGGCAGCTGTCCAAAGTCCTCTCCAAGAACAGCATTGCGTGGGAATTCAGGTGCTTTTCATTCAGAATGTCGATGTTGTCTGCGATCTGGCTGTTGTTTACTTTAGGGTCATTTCAACTTTGTTAGAGCGGCTTCGGATTAATAACAACGCACAACATTCCGTATTCTGTAGGTTCATTTATTGGACAACAGCCCGACTTTCGATTAAACAAAACAATAAAGAATTCGTATATTCCGTTGCTATACAGTGTGCTATGCTATGTGTGTGGTTGAAATGTTTGTCCCTGCCGCTCTGGTTTCTGATCACCTGCCGTCACCTGCCTCATCACAGAGTGACACCCATTAGTCAACGTCCAACGTCATCACATTACCATAACAATCAGAAGATCATCGTATAAATAATAGCAGCAATAGCAAACAAAATAACTCAACATTTCATAATATTTCATATCTCAGGCATAATTCATAGAAAATAAATAATAATCATAAATTATAAAGCAAGTCAACAAATGGCTTCAACAGAGTATATATTCTAGAAATTTTATTCTATTCTATTCTAGAAATATAATAGAGAAAATGTATGCTAGGTGAATCTGTGGGACGGACAGGCTGGAAAACCGACGTTTTGCTGCCATCTAGTGTTCACCAGCAGACACTGCATGTGAAGATGATTTATTATGGGTGCTGCAAATCAGCGCTTCTCAAAGCTTGTCATGTCAAGGACCCCCGAATTCATGTCACGGACTCCCATCTGAAAATTATGTTGTACCAGGGACCCCCATCTGAACATTATGTTGTACCAGGGACCCCCATCTGAACATTAAGTTGTACCAGGGACCCCCAGATCAGAGAATAATTATTTTTAGAAATTCAATATTACTCAATTACAAAAAGTCTGTCTGTCTGTTTGATTGATTGATTGATTGATTGAAAGTTTTATTAACAGTTTGCAGAATTACAGTACATTTCAAGCACAAACTCAATACAAAGGCTGTTAACTGTGAGTGGACGACCCAATTAAGCATTACACTTGTTTACAACAGGGTCCACCATGTTCAAATCATCAAAACATTTAGAGACGTACAAATAGACACTTCTATATAGACAAAGAACAGTACAGGAATTCATCATAATGGAGGTAAAAAGGGAAAAGAAACATATACAGTGAGGGAAAAAAGGGGGGGGGCGGTGGGGGGGGATTCAGATTTTACGGGGGCCAGTTTCGAATTGCAGCCATCCGTAGGTGCCCTTTGAGAGCGGTTTTGAAGGAGTCAAGGGATTCGCATGTCTTAATGACTGTTGGTAGGGCGTTCCACATTTTGGTGGCATAGGAGCGAAAAGAATGTAGTCCCTTGTTTGTGCCGAATCTGGGTTGAACATGATTCGTTGCACTCCCTCTGGTGTTGTGGGTGTCTGTCTGTCTGTCTGTCTGCCTGCCTGCCTGCCTGCCTGCCTGCCTGCCTGCCTGCCTGCCTGCCTGCCTGCCTGTCTGTCTGTCTGTCTGTCTGTCTGTCTGTCTGTCTGTCTGTCTGTCTGTCTATGCAGCTCAAAGTTCTTTACAGAGCAATGTGGAGAAAACAAGAAAAACAAAATAGCAGTAGTGATATATTTTGAGTGCAGGCTATTCCAAGTTCCACCAGTAACGTGTGTGTATGCGTGCGTGCGTGCGCGTGCATGCATGTGCATGCGTGTATAACTCCACCCTGCAGGCGCAGCGGGTGTCCATGATCCATGAATCACTCTGACCAATGAAGGACGGGGCGTTCATGTGACGTAGTTAAACCCACGTACGGATCCAGTGGGCGGGGCTTTAGATTTAAATAGGGACACGGAAATGCGCAGGGAGCATGTTCGGGGCTGAGCTGCTGGAAGGTATGTCTGTCTGTCTGTCTGTCTGTCTGTCTGTCTGTCTGTCTGTCTGTCTGTCTGTCTGTCTGTCTGTCTGTCGGATAAAACACACCGTTTTATTCACCACCAACACTGCTATTGTTTACACTTTAGTGTTGATTGTTTATTGTGGCAGAAAATGGACAACAATGTGTTGAATGTGTGTCCTTCTTGAGAAGGAAGCAAACATACAAAACAAACAAACCATTGTTCCAAACAGCAGTGGAAAGTAAATTATTACATTTTAATAGTGACGTATAGTGTAGAAAATATACTCCACTTTCCTATTTGGAAACGTTTAACTACTAGCTACTTTTGTAGATTTGGATTATTATTTCAAAACGTACTAGCCTACATTTTTAATTTTACCACTGCAGCCATACATTTGAAAATGGCTGATCTACAAGCATGCAATGCGACACATTGTGAGCTTGTGGATCTGCTATTTTCAGAAACATTTAAAATGGGACTTTCTGCATACTGTTGGTCATTTTGATGCCAATACCTCTATACTTTTACTCAAGTTGTATAATTAATCTAATGTAGATTTTTGAAGATTTTCTCCCTATTTTTAACATTAATATTTCACTTTAAAAAAACACTCATTTTATCATCTACTCAGGCGTATGTGAACACCCCAGACAGTTTTTAAGTTGCTTGATTCAGTAATTTGATATTGAAGCGCAAATAACAAGCATTTTAAAACTGCTTTAAATATTTAATATCATATTGTCTATGTCCCTCAAAGTTATTTCTAATGGTTTGAGCCTCAATCACCACTCTGATATAACCAGTCCTTGTCATTTCTTTCTGGACTTTGAAAGCAGTTTTAGCTGCAGTACCACAATGTCCTGAGGTGGTGGGGGCGCTGATATGCAGATCATTTAATATTTGAGTCATTATAATACTGATGCTAGATAAAACCAGGCTTGTTTCCCCCGCCCCCTTCCTATAGGAACCCATTGTAACTTCAAAATCCATTTTTTACCATGATAGATTCATCAAACAAACACCCAACCTTTTCTCTGGTGTCATTTGGTGTCATTTACTGTTTTAATTTACTGTTTATTTTTTATAATTATTTTGGAAAATGACCTCCAGGAGGAGTCCGGAAGAGACTAAAGTATCAAAAATAATTATTAAAAATAAATAAACTGTAAATGAAAAACCTCAACCCTCATGTACTAGAAGCACAATATCAGTCACCAGAAAAGGTCAGGTATTTTCGATGAATCTATCATGGTTAAAATGTGTTTGAAGTTACAATGGGTTTGTATATGAAGGGGGCGGGGCGGCTAAAATGAATATCAAATATCTAAATACTGAATCAAGCAATAGGGGCGACCCGTGCCCTGTAGACACTAGAAGACTCCACAATGTAAAACTGAACATTACAAACGCACACTGCACAGCTGTTCCATTCATTGAGTGTCCTCAAGCTCCTTGGCGGTGTGGCATGGAGCTATTATAATCGTTTTGTGATTTATTTGATGCCTTGGAAAATATTCAGAGTCTATGAAGGAAATGTGTAATTGTATAGTTGGTCTAACTCATGGGTCATGGTTTACCTTGTTTGAGTAGATTGTCCAATTACTAATCATTGTGGGTGGGTCTCACCTGGTATATACGGGAGGCTGGAAATGTTGAGGGGGAATTTCTCAGTTGTCTTGAGACGGCAAAGAGACAACACCTAGGGAGAGCTGCCAGGGGGCTTGAGACAGCAAAGAGACAACACCTAGGGAGAGCTACCAGGGTCTTCAGGGGGCTTGAGACAGCAAAGAGACAACACCTAGGGAGAGCTGCCAGGGTCTTCAGGGGGCTTGAGACAGCAAAGAGACAACACCTAGGGAGAGCTGCCAGGGTCTTCAGGGGGCTTGAGACAGTAAAGAGACAACACCTAGGGAGAGCTACCAGGGTCTTCAGGGGGCTTGAGACAGCAAAGAGACAACACCTAGGGAGAGCTACCAGGGGGCTTGAGACAGCAAAGAGACAACACCTAGGGAGAGCTGCCAGGGTCTTCAGGGGGCTTGAGACAGCAAAGAGACAACACCTAGGGAGAGCTACCAGGGTCTTCAGGGGGCTTGAGACAGCAAAGAGACAACACCTAGGGAGAGCTACCAGGGTCTTCAGGGGGCTTGAGACAGCAAAGAGACAACACCTAGGGAGAGCTACCAGGGTCTTCAGGGGGCTTGAGACAGCAAAGAGACAACACCTAGGGAGAGCTACCAGGGTCTTCAGGGGGCTTGAGACAGCAAAGAGACAACACATAGGGAGATCTACCAGGGTCTTCAGGGGGCTTGAGACAGCAAAGAGACAACACATAGGGAGAGCTACCAGGGTCTTCAGGGAAGGCATAGCCTGTTTTCAGTTTCTTTAGTTCTTGGTTTGTTGTTGTCTTTGTTTAGTTATCAAGTGTTTTTTTTTTAATTATGTTTTGCCTCAGACCTTGACGGTGACAATTCTATATGGGCTGTTCATTAGTTTTGGAGGTAAATAAATACCAAAAGAAAGATCTACATTCTTGGACTGTCGGTTCTTGGAGCCTGGACCATTCGGCCAACTCTACAGGCCTACTTAAAACTCTGCTGTGTTCACATAAGCCTGAGTAGACAATAAAATGACTGTTTTTGAAAATAAGTGAAATATCTTTTAATATTGTATGAATTCTACACTGTATAAAATCTGGATAAAGAGTAATGTTGGTTTTTATGTCTGTCTTGCAGGTTAATCATGTGACCTTGGTGTCATGCGGTGACCTTAGATGCAGTCATCAGGAGATGGCTGGTATTGGTAATAGAGTGTCTACTCGGCTGAGCTGAAACGTATAACGGTGTCAACGAACGCTCTCCCTGAGATTACGAGGCGTACAACCTACGCGGCTCTATTAATACCGGCTATCTTCAACCGAGCGATGGAAGGCCCCCCGCGGTACGTACCTGGATTACATGTGGCTGTAGTAGAAACTAGAGCTGTGTCACCATTACAACATGTTAAATTGACCATTCATTGTCCTACAAATTATTGTGTTTGTCGTTGAACATATGAATGTATGGCTTTTAGGCTTCATAAAAAAAGTTTCACGAGGCAGATATCTAATTGTATACATTTATACTTTTCCAAAAATAAATTAAAAGGGACACTTCACCCCTTTTGCAACCAGATTTTAATGATGTTTCCTGGGGGTTTTATGTGGGTAATGATGTCATGGGCACTGGGTTCACATGAATTATCCTCTTTCTATCTGCAAAGTGTTTATTTCATAAAAATCCACTGTAGACATGTTATGAGCTACTTGTCAAAAAATGTGATCTTTCTTTTCCCTTAAGTGTTTAAGCGCTCGTTGAATATCACTCAACAGCCCAATGCGTACCACCTGTTTTGACTGTGCACATCAGCCGGAGGTTGCTTTACTGATAACGAGCGCTTCCAAACTCTGACACTTAGCAAATAATCATCTGCAAGGTATTTCTTGACAGGAAGTAGCTCATAACATATCTATGGTGGATTTCTTTTTAATGAAACAAACACTTTGTAGATGGAGTATAATTCAAGCTTTTTGTACAGCTGCAATGTTTGTGAGTTTGATGTTTAATACAATTAGAGGACTTTTCTGTTTGGATGAATGGGCTGTCTATGGGAAGTTGCACCTTGCTGGCAAGATGGCCACGGTCTGAATATAGTCAAATTAGCTGAGGGGAAATGGCCGCTAAAACCTTGAGCGGTTAGATCTGCTATTTCCATTTATGAAATGTTTGAGAATACCTTGCCTTTAAAGGCGTGTAATTCGGAGTCTACAAATGGAACCACAGGTCTGTAACTCTGTGTACAAATGGAACCACAGGTCTGTAACTCTGTGTACAAATGGAACCACAGGTCTGTAACTCTGTGTACAAATGGAACCACAGGTCTGTAACTCTGTGTACAAATGGAACCACAGGTCTGTAACTCTGTGTACAAATGGAACAAAATTACGGGTCCATTTGGTGTGAGGCCTGTCACAATTAAATGAAAATTGACCCTTTTAAAGGGACATTGAGTGACTGCAGTTTCTTCCAGCAGTGAATAGTATTTTTTTTTTTGTAGAGAACGGTAGCACCAAAATTTGCGAACTATGGCCAGAAAAATGGTGCGTGTTTGACTGGATTGTTTAATTCCTATAATGCTTTAGTTCACCGGGGGGGGGGGGGGGGGGGGGGGGGCTGGGGCTGCATGGAGGTGTGAATTTGTAATCCAGGATGGAAGTGAGACCACATTTTCATGACTGCTTTTTGGTCATGAACATGGCATCACGACAAAGTTAAACGTATTTGCACACATACAACCCCCAGGAAAGTGTTTCTTGTGTCCTACACATCATTAAAATAAGCTCTGGTTGCAAAAGGGGTGAAGTGGCCCTTTAATGGGTTGACTCGTTAATCACGGTTTATGTGACAATGTTAATAAAGTAATAATGGTGACACAGCCCTGTCAGTGACTGTTATTAATACAGTAACATAATGGTGACACAGCCCTGTCAGTGACTGTTATTAATACAGTAAAATAATGGTGACACAGCCCTGTCAGTGACTGTTATTAATACAGTAACATAATGGTGACACAGCCCTGTCAGTGACTGTTATGAATACAGTAACATAATGGTGACACAGCCCTGTCAGTGACTGTTATTAATACAGTAACATAATGGTGACACAGCCCTGTCAGTGACTGTTATTAATACAGTAACATAATGGTGACACAGCCCTGTCAGTGACTGTTATTAATACAGTAACATAATGGTGACACAGCCCTGTCAGTGACTGTTATTAATACAGTAAAATAATGGTGACACAGCCCTGTCAGTGACTGTTATTAATACAGTAACATAATGGTGACACAGCCCTGTCAGTGACTGTTATTAATACAGTAATATAATGGTGACACAGCCCTGTCAGTGACTGTTATTAATACAGTAATATAATGGTGACACAGCCCTGTCAGTGACTGTTATTAATACAGTAAAATAATGGTGACACAGCCCTGTCAGTGACTTTTATGACTTCCAAAATGTCATCCTGTAGGCCGACAACTAATGTTTTTTCCCCCTGTCATTTCAGAACATGAAGCTGACAGAGTTTGTACCTTAATCCCATTGTCTTCCGCTGCTGCTGCTGCTGCTTACTGTTAGCAGTGAAGGTTAGTAATTTAACCTTTTGATTCCTGCTGCTTGTGTAAGTGGGCTACATGCTACCATACCGTATCTGTCATTCGCACCATGTATCGTTTCACACCATGTGTGTGTATAATGCCATTCCGATTCTAGTGTCTTTCATCTTTTCTCCGCTATTCTTTGCTTTTAATAAAGTTATTTATTTTTGTTGTCAGAGTTTTTAATCGCATTTCGCTTTATTTATTTTTTTTAGAAGTAATTTCTTCTTTCTTCTTGCCTATCTATTGCCCTAGTTCTTCACTAGTGGACTTTGTGTGATGTGGAGGTATGTGATTTATGTCTGTATCATTATGGTAGCATGTAGCCTGCTTAACACTGTTTACTAGGGGTGTAACGATATAGTAACTGCATCGAAAAATCAATTTTAATTTCAAGAATCAAAGCATATCTAAATGAAAACGACAACATTGACTATGTATCGTTTTGCTATGCAATTAATCGATTGTATCAATACTACATTTTTATGTGGTATTTACTTGATTTGAATTACTTGATTTCAAACAAAATCAATGTATTTTAAATAGTTGCTGTATCGATTTCAAATCATTGTATCGTATCACCATAATGAACCAATATCGTCCATGTATCGTTACACCTCTACTGTTTACGGCCTAGATGCTGTAGATCTGTTTACAGCCTAGATGCTGTAGATCTGTGCAAACTAACAGAGGAAGAAAATGATGGCCGATGTGTCATTTTCTTCCTTGGTTAGTGTGTTTTGAGTTTAGTGGCTGATATTGAAGGTAAGTGGTGTAGTTTATTATCTTTGGCTGTCGGGCAGAAACCTTGTATCTCTATAGTTCAACCTTTTGTGTCCTTACTTGGTCATGCTACAGTGTCACACACTAAAGTAGCAAAAATAGCCGATCTACAAGCTCACGATGCAAAGATAATCCATTTTTGAATATTTTGTTTTTATTTATTATAACATATGTTGTATTTAATATATTGAACCGGTGAAGTATCAACAAGAGCTTGTAACTAAATAATATTGATTATTATATTAATAATAAATATCATTGGATCACAGGTTCCTTTTTTTTCGTCCAGAAAAGTAACTGTTTTGGACACAAGGTTTCTACCCGACCTTAATTTTTCTCTTCTCTCTTTGCTCTAATAAAGTTATTTGTTTTTGTGGTCTGAGTTTTTAATCGCATTTCGCTATATTTTTTTTAAAGTAATTTCTTCTTTCTTGCCTATCTATCGCACTGGTTCTTCACTAGTGTATGTGGTGCGTGATTCGGGTCGTGTCTCGCGTACAGGTTCTCATTTGATTGGAGCTGTACACGTTTCACGTCATTTGCGTTGTCATTTGCCGGTAAAGCGTCATCACGTCAGTTCACATCACATATGAAGACAGGCCCGGTATGTGATGTGCATTTATGTGATTTTCACAGCAATGGCGGATAGCTCGTCATTCACGTCGGTCAGCCTCATTTTATTTAGGTGAGGTACACACTGTTACGTTCAGAACAGGAAGTGATGTAGACCCATCGTTCACGCCTTACGAATTTTGTTTATTGCTGTTGTATGTTGTGTTCTAATGTCATCCATAGTCTTGTATGTTGTGTTGCTGTATTGCTGACAAATACTGGGGCGCAAAGAACATGAAGCAAAGAAGAATGCTGCTGCCATTGCATAATTTGCACCTCGTATATTATGTTTTAAATGTGTGAAATTCTTTAAGAAAATCTATTTTGTTCATGTTCATAAAGTGCTCCAAGTGTTTAACGTGAAAAGTGCAGCAGCAAACATCTAGGTCATAAGACTATTGTCTGTGCTATATTATCAGATCTAATTTGAGTAAAGCTTCATTATGTAAGCCCACATCACACATGAACACAGGCCCGGTATGTGATGTGTGTTTATGTCTCGTATCATTTCACATTTGTGAGTAAGGCTTCATCACGTCATCCCACATAATGAGGTTAGGGTTAGGGTTAGGTTAGGTATGTGATGTGGTATGATGTGATGTATGTCTTTTATAATATAAAACGTAATCATTCATGCCGGTCAGTAGGTGAGGCATTGACGATGGGCCTATGACCCAAATGTTTTCTGCTGCACTTTTCACTTTTTGCACTTGGCAGCACTTTATGAGCATGAAAAAATATATTTTCTTAGTTTATGGCTGAGTGTCTGAGGACTGTATTTGTGGAGTGAGTAAAACATAATCATGGCTATCATTCATAGTCTGTTGTGATTTTAATTTGTAAGTAGGCTAATAAAGGGGAGGCGTCCAAAGGCGTCATGTGGCATGGAATGAGTTAAGGACCTGTAAATTACAAAACAAAAATAAGGCACTGGTGTGGTACTCCTGGTTTACCAGAATGGGGTTCAACTCCCTGCGGTGCCTCAATTTGTATTTACAACATGGTTCATTTTCTGCTCATTGTGTTTCCTTTTCATAGATGATAACCCCCAGGTTCTTTACTGTGTTTGTACTCCCTTACAGTTAGGATGATAACCCCCAGGTTCTCTACTGTGTTTGTACTCTCTACAGTTAGGATGATACCCCCCAGGTTCTTTACTGTGTTTGTACTCCCTACAGTTAGGATGATAACCCCCAGGTTCTTTACTGTGTTTGTACTCCCTACAGTTAGGATGATAACCCCCAGGTTCTTTACTGTGTTTGTACTCCCTACAGTTAGGATGATAACCCCCAGGTTCTCTACTGTGTTTGTACTCCCTACAGTTAGGATGATAACCCCCAGGTTCTTTACTGTGTTTGTACTCCCTACAGTTAGGATGATAACCCCCAGGTTCTTTACTGTGTTTGTACTCCCTACAGTTAGGATGATAACCCCCAGGTTCTTTACTGTGTTTGTACTCCCTACAGTTAGGATGATAACCCCCAGGTTCTTTACTGTGTTTGTACTCCCTACAGTTAGGATGTTAACCCCCAGGTTCTTTACTGTGTTTGTACTCCCTACAGTTAGGATGATAACCCCCAGGTTCTTTACTGTGTGTGTACTCCCTACAGTTAGGATGATAACCCCCATGTTCTTTACTGTGTTTGTACTACAGTTAGGATGATAACCCCCAGGTTCTTTACTGTGTTTGTACTCCCTACAGTTAGGATGATAACCCCCAGGTTCTTTACTGTGTTTGTACTCCCTACAGTTAGGATGATAACCCCCAGGTTCTTTACTGTGTTTGTACTCCCTACAGTTAGGATGATAACCCCCAGGTTCTTTACTGTGTTTGTACTCCCTACAGTTAGGATGATAACCCCCAGGTTCTTTACTGTGTTTGTACTCCCTACAGTTAGGATGATAACCCCCAGGTTCTTTACTGTGTTTGTACTCCCTACAGTTAGGATGATAACCCCCAGGTTCTCTACTGTGTTTGTACTCCCTACAGTTAGGATGATAACCCCCAGGTTCTTTACTGTGTTTGTACTCCCTACAGTTAGGATGATAACCCCCAGGTTCTTTACTGTGTGTGTTCTCCCTACAGTTAGGATGATAACCCCCAGGTTCTTTACTGTGTTTGTACTCCCTACAGTTAGGATGATAACCCCCAGGTTCTTTACTGTGTTTGTACTCCCTACAGTTAGGATGATAACCCCCTGGTTCTCTAGTGTTTGTACTCCCTACAGTTAGGATGATAACCCCCAGGTTCTTTACTGTGTTTGTACTCCCTACAGTTAGGATGATAACCCCCAGGTTCTTTACTGTGTTTGTACTCCCTACAGTTAGGATGATAACCCCCAGGTTCTTTACTGTGTTTGTACTCCCTACAGTTAGGATGATAACCCCCAGGTTCTTTACTGTGTGTGTTCTCCCTACAGTTAGGATGATAACCCCCAGGTTCTTTACTGTGTTTGTACTCCCTACAGTTAGGATGATAACCCCCAGGTTCTTTACTGTGTTTGTACTCCCTACAGTTAGGATGATAACCCCCAGGTTCTCTACTGTGTTTGTACTCTCTACAGTTAGGATGATAACCCCCAGGTTCTTTACTGTGTTTGTACTCCCTACAGTTAGGATGATAACCCCCAGGTTCTTTACTGTGTTTGTACTCCCTACAGTTAGGATGATAACCCCCAGGTTCTCTACTGTGTTTGTACTCCCTACAGTTAGGATGATAACCCACAGGTTCTTTACTGTGTTTGTACTCCCTACAGTTAGGATGATAACCCCCAGGTTCTTTACTGTGTTTGGACTCCCTACAGTTAGGATGATAACCCCCAGGTTCTTTACTGTGTTCTCCCTACAGTTAGGATGATAACCCCCAGGTTCTCTACTGTGTTTGTACTCCCTACAGTTAGGATGATAACCCCCAGGTTCTTTACTGTGTTTGTACTCCCTACAGTTAGGATGATAACCTCCAGGTTCTTTACTGTGTTTGTACTCCCTACAGTTAGGATGATAACCCCCAGGTTCTTTACTGTGTTTGTACTCCCTACAGTTAGGATGTTAACCCCCCAGGTTCTTTACTGTGTTTGTACTCCCTACAGTTAGGATGAAAACCCCCAGGTTATTTACTGTGTTTGTACTCCCTACAGTTAGGATGATAACCCCCAGGTTCTCTACTGTGTTTGTACTCCCTACAGTTAGGATGATAACCCCCAGGTTCTTTACTGTGTTTGTACTCCCTACAGTTAGGATGATAACCTCCAGGTTCTTTACTGTGTTTGTACTCCCTACAGTTAGGATGATAACCCCCAGGTTCTTTACTGTGTTTGTACTCCATACAGTTAGGATGATAACCCCCAGGTTCTCTACTGTGTTTGTACTCTCTACAGTTAGGATGATAACCCCCAGGTTCTTTACTGTGTTTGTACTCCCTACAGTTAGGATGATAACCCCCAGGTTCTCTACTGTGTTCTCCCTACAGTTAGGATGATAACCCCCAGGTTCTTTACTGTGTTTGTACTCCCTACAGTTAGGATGATAACCCCCTGGTTCTTTACTGTGTTTGTACTCCCTACAGTTAGGATGATAACCCCCAGGTTCTCTACTGTGTTTGTACTCCCTACAGTTAGGATGATAACCCCCAGGTTCTCTACTGTGTTTGTACTCCCTACAGTTAGGATGATAACCCCCAGGTTCTTTACTGTGTGTGTACTCCCTACAGTTAGGATGATAACCCCCAGGTTCTTTACTGTGTTTGTACTCCCTACAGTTAGGATGATAACCCCCAGGTTCTTTACTGTGTTTGTACTCCCTACAGTTAGGATGATAACCCCCAGGTTCTTTACTGTGTTTGTACTCCCTACAGTTAGGATGATAACCTCCAGGTTCTTTACTGTGTTTGTACTCCCTACAGTTAGGATGATAACCCCCAGGTTCTCTACTGTGTTTGTACTCCCTACAGTTAGGATGATAACCCCCAGGTTCTTTACTGTGTTTGTACTCCCTACAGTTAGGATGATAACCTCCAGGTTCTTTACTGTGTTTGTACTCCCTACAGTTAGGATGATAACCCCCAGGTTCTTTACTGTGTTTGTACTCCCTACAGTTAGGATGATAACCCCCAGGTTCTTTACTGTGTTTGTACTCCCTACAGTTAGGATGATAACCCCCAGGTTCTCTACTGTGTTTGTACTCTCTACAGTTAGGATGATAACCCCCAGGTTCTTTACTGTGTTTGTACTCCCTACAGTTAGGATGATAACCCCCAGGTTCTCTACTGTGTTCTCCCTACAGTTAGGATGATAACCCCCAGGTTCTTTACTGTGTTTGTACTCCCTACAGTTAGGATGATAACCCCCTGGTTCTTTACTGTGTTTGTACTCCCTACAGTTAGGATGATAACCCCCAGGTTCTCTACTGTGTTTGTACTCCCTACAGTTAGGATGATAACCCCCAGGTTCTCTACTGTGTTTGTACTCCCTACAGTTAGGATGATAACCCCCAGGTTCTTTACTGTGTGTGTACTCCCTACAGTTAGGATGATAACCCCCAGGTTCTTTACTGTGTTTGTACTCCCTACAGTTAGGATGATAACCCCCAGGTTCTTTACTGTGTTTGTACTCCCTACAGTTAGGATGATAACCCCCAGGTTCTTTACTGTGTTTGTACTCCCTACAGTTAGGATGTTAACCCCCCAGGTTCTTTACTGTGTTTGTACTCCCTACAGTTAGGATGAAAACCCCCAGGTTCTTTACTGTGTTTGTACTCCCTACAGTTAGGATGATAACCCCCAGGTTCTCTACTGTGTTTGTACTCCCTACAGTTAGGATGATAACCCCCAGGTTCTTTACTGTGTTTGTACTCCCTACAGTTAGGATGATAACCTCCAGGTTCTTTACTGTGTTTGTACTCCCTACAGTTAGGATGATAACCCCCAGGTTCTTTACTGTGTTTGTACTCCCTACAGTTAGGATGATAACCCCCAGGTTCTTTACTGTGTTTGTACTCCCTACAGTTAGGATGATAACCCCCAGGTTCTTTACTGTGTTTGTACTCTCTACAGTTAGGATGATAACCCCCAGGTTCTTTACTGTGTGTGTTCTCCCTACAGTTAGGATGATAACCCCCAGGTTCTTTACTGTGTTTGTACTCCCTACAGTTAGGATGATAACCCCCAGGTTCTTTACTGTGTGTGTTCTCCCTACAGTTAGGATGATAACCCCCAGGTTCTTTACTGTGTTTGTACTCCCTACAGTTAGGATGATAACCCCCAGGTTCTTTACTGTGTTTGTACTCCCTACAGTTAGGATGATAACCCCCAGGTTCTTTACTGTGTTTGTACTCCCTACAGTTAGGATGATAACCCACAGGTTCTTTACTGTGTTTGTACTCCCTACAGTTAGGATGATAACCCCCAGGTTCTTTACTGTGTTCTCCCTACAGTTAGGATGATAACCCCCAGGTTCTCTACTGTGTTTGTACTCCCTACAGTTAGGATGATAACCCACAGGTTCTTTACTGTGTTTGTACTCCCTACAGTTAGGATGATAACCCCCAGGTTCTTTACTGTGTTTGGACTCCCTACAGTTAGGATGATAACCCCCAGGTTCTTTACTGTGTTCTCCCTACAGTTAGGATGATAACCCCCAGGTTCTCTACTGTGTTTGTACTCCCTACAGTTAGGATGATAACCCCCAGGTTCTTTACTGTGTTTGTACTCCCTACAGTTAGGATGATAACCTCCAGGTTCTTTACTGTGTTTGTACTCCCTACAGTTAGGATGATAACCCCCAGGTTCTTTACTGTGTTTGTACTCCCTACAGTTAGGATGTTAACCCCCCAGGTTCTTTACTGTGTTTGTACTCCCTACAGTTAGGATGAAAACCCCCAGGTTCTTTACTGTGTTTGTACTCCCTACAGTTAGGATGATAACCCCCAGGTTCTTTACTGTGTTTGTACTCCCTACAGTTAGGATGAAAACCCCCAGGTTCTTTACTGTGTTTGTACTCCCTACAGTTAGGATGGTAACCCCCAGGTTCTTTACTGTGTTTGTACTCCCTACAGTTAGGATGATAACCCCCAGGTTCTTTACTGTGTTTGTACTCCCTACAGTTAGGATGATAACCCCCAGGTTCTTTACTGTGTTTGTACTCCCTACAGTTAGGATGATAACCCCCAGGTTCTTTACTGTGTTTGTACTCCCTACAGTTAGGATGATAACCCCCAGGTTCTCTACTGTGTTTGTATTCCCTACAGTTAGGATGAAAACCCCCAGGTTCTTTACTGTGTTTGTACTCCCTACAGTTAGGATGATAACCCCCAGGTTCTTTACTGTGTTTGTACTCCCTACAGTTAGGATGATAACCCCCAGGTTCTTTACTGTGTGTGTTCTCCCTACAGTTAGGATGATAACCCCCAGGTTCTTTACTGTGTTTGTACTCCCTACAGTTAGGATGATAACCCCCAGGTTCTTTACTGTGTTTGTACTCCCTACAGTTAGGATGATAACCCCCTGGTTCTCTAGTGTTTGTACTCCCTACAGTTAGGATGATAACCCCCAGGTTCTTTACTGTGTTTGTACTCCCTACAGTTAGGATGATAACCCCCAGGTTCTTTACTGTGTTTGTACTCCCTACAGTTAGGATGATAACCCCCAGGTTCTTTACTGTGTTTGTACTCCCTACAGTTAGGATGATAACCCCCAGGTTCTTTACTGTGTGTGTTCTCCCTACAGTTAGGATGATAACCCCCAGGTTCTTTACTGTGTTTGTACTCCCTACAGTTAGGATGATAACCCCCAGGTTCTTTACTGTGTTTGTACTCCCTACAGTTAGGATGATAACCCCCAGGTTCTCTACTGTGTTTGTACTCTCTACAGTTAGGATGATAACCCCCAGGTTCTTTACTGTGTTTGTACTCCCTACAGTTAGGATGATAACCCCCAGGTTCTTTACTGTGTTTGTACTCCCTACAGTTAGGATGATAACCCCCAGGTTCTCTACTGTGTTTGTACTCCCTACAGTTAGGATGATAACCCACAGGTTCTTTACTGTGTTTGTACTCCCTACAGTTAGGATGATAACCCCCAGGTTCTTTACTGTGTTTGGACTCCCTACAGTTAGGATGATAACCCCCAGGTTCTTTACTGTGTTCTCCCTACAGTTAGGATGATAACCCCCAGGTTCTCTACTGTGTTTGTACTCCCTACAGTTAGGATGATAACCCCCAGGTTCTTTACTGTGTTTGTACTCCCTACAGTTAGGATGATAACCTCCAGGTTCTTTACTGTGTTTGTACTCCCTACAGTTAGGATGATAACCCCCAGGTTCTTTACTGTGTTTGTACTCCCTACAGTTAGGATGTTAACCCCCCAGGTTCTTTACTGTGTTTGTACTCCCTACAGTTAGGATGAAAACCCCCAGGTTATTTACTGTGTTTGTACTCCCTACAGTTAGGATGATAACCCCCAGGTTCTCTACTGTGTTTGTACTCCCTACAGTTAGGATGATAACCCCCAGGTTCTTTACTGTGTTTGTACTCCCTACAGTTAGGATGATAACCTCCAGGTTCTTTACTGTGTTTGTACTCCCTACAGTTAGGATGATAACCCCCAGGTTCTTTACTGTGTTTGTACTCCATACAGTTAGGATGATAACCCCCAGGTTCTCTACTGTGTTTGTACTCTCTACAGTTAGGATGATAACCCCCAGGTTCTTTACTGTGTTTGTACTCCCTACAGTTAGGATGATAACCCCCAGGTTCTCTACTGTGTTCTCCCTACAGTTAGGATGATAACCCCCAGGTTCTTTACTGTGTTTGTACTCCCTACAGTTAGGATGATAACCCCCTGGTTCTTTACTGTGTTTGTACTCCCTACAGTTAGGATGATAACCCCCAGGTTCTCTACTGTGTTTGTACTCCCTACAGTTAGGATGATAACCCCCAGGTTCTCTACTGTGTTTGTACTCCCTACAGTTAGGATGATAACCCCCAGGTTCTTTACTGTGTGTGTACTCCCTACAGTTAGGATGATAACCCCCAGGTTCTTTACTGTGTTTGTACTCCCTACAGTTAGGATGATAACCCCCAGGTTCTTTACTGTGTTTGTACTCCCTACAGTTAGGATGATAACCCCCAGGTTCTTTACTGTGTTTGTACTCCCTACAGTTAGGATGATAACCTCCAGGTTCTTTACTGTGTTTGTACTCCCTACAGTTAGGATGATAACCCCCAGGTTCTCTACTGTGTTTGTACTCCCTACAGTTAGGATGATAACCCCCAGGTTCTTTACTGTGTTTGTACTCCCTACAGTTAGGATGATAACCTCCAGGTTCTTTACTGTGTTTGTACTCCCTACAGTTAGGATGATAACCCCCAGGTTCTTTACTGTGTTTGTACTCCCTACAGTTAGGATGATAACCCCCAGGTTCTTTACTGTGTTTGTACTCCCTACAGTTAGGATGATAACCCCCAGGTTCTCTACTGTGTTTGTACTCTCTACAGTTAGGATGATAACCCCCAGGTTCTTTACTGTGTTTGTACTCCCTACAGTTAGGATGATAACCCCCAGGTTCTCTACTGTGTTCTCCCTACAGTTAGGATGATAACCCCCAGGTTCTTTACTGTGTTTGTACTCCCTACAGTTAGGATGATAACCCCCTGGTTCTTTACTGTGTTTGTACTCCCTACAGTTAGGATGATAACCCCCAGGTTCTCTACTGTGTTTGTACTCCCTACAGTTAGGATGATAACCCCCAGGTTCTCTACTGTGTTTGTACTCCCTACAGTTAGGATGATAACCCCCAGGTTCTTTACTGTGTGTGTACTCCCTACAGTTAGGATGATAACCCCCAGGTTCTTTACTGTGTTTGTACTCCCTACAGTTAGGATGATAACCCCCAGGTTCTTTACTGTGTTTGTACTCCCTACAGTTAGGATGATAACCCCCAGGTTCTTTACTGTGTTTGTACTCCCTACAGTTAGGATGTTAACCCCCCAGGTTCTTTACTGTGTTTGTACTCCCTACAGTTAGGATGAAAACCCCCAGGTTCTTTACTGTGTTTGTACTCCCTACAGTTAGGATGATAACCCCCAGGTTCTCTACTGTGTTTGTACTCCCTACAGTTAGGATGATAACCCCCAGGTTCTTTACTGTGTTTGTACTCCCTACAGTTAGGATGATAACCTCCAGGTTCTTTACTGTGTTTGTACTCCCTACAGTTAGGATGATAACCCCCAGGTTCTTTACTGTGTTTGTACTCCCTACAGTTAGGATGATAACCCCCAGGTTCTTTACTGTGTTTGTACTCCCTACAGTTAGGATGATAACCCCCAGGTTCTTTACTGTGTTTGTACTCTCTACAGTTAGGATGATAACCCCCAGGTTCTTTACTGTGTGTGTTCTCCCTACAGTTAGGATGATAACCCCCAGGTTCTTTACTGTGTTTGTACTCCCTACAGTTAGGATGATAACCCCCAGGTTCTTTACTGTGTGTGTTCTCCCTACAGTTAGGATGATAACCCCCAGGTTCTTTACTGTGTTTGTACTCCCTACAGTTAGGATGATAACCCCCAGGTTCTTTACTGTGTTTGTACTCCCTACAGTTAGGATGATAACCCCCAGGTTCTTTACTGTGTTTGTACTCCCTACAGTTAGGATGATAACCCACAGGTTCTTTACTGTGTTTGTACTCCCTACAGTTAGGATGATAACCCCCAGGTTCTTTACTGTGTTCTCCCTACAGTTAGGATGATAACCCCCAGGTTCTCTACTGTGTTTGTACTCCCTACAGTTAGGATGATAACCCACAGGTTCTTTACTGTGTTTGTACTCCCTACAGTTAGGATGATAACCCCCAGGTTCTTTACTGTGTTTGGACTCCCTACAGTTAGGATGATAACCCCCAGGTTCTTTACTGTGTTCTCCCTACAGTTAGGATGATAACCCCCAGGTTCTCTACTGTGTTTGTACTCCCTACAGTTAGGATGATAACCCCCAGGTTCTTTACTGTGTTTGTACTCCCTACAGTTAGGATGATAACCTCCAGGTTCTTTACTGTGTTTGTACTCCCTACAGTTAGGATGATAACCCCCAGGTTCTTTACTGTGTTTGTACTCCCTACAGTTAGGATGTTAACCCCCCAGGTTCTTTACTGTGTTTGTACTCCCTACAGTTAGGATGAAAACCCCCAGGTTCTTTACTGTGTTTGTACTCCCTACAGTTAGGATGATAACCCCCAGGTTCTTTACTGTGTTTGTACTCCCTACAGTTAGGATGAAAACCCCCAGGTTCTTTACTGTGTTTGTACTCCCTACAGTTAGGATGGTAACCCCCAGGTTCTTTACTGTGTTTGTACTCCCTACAGTTAGGATGATAACCCCCAGGTTCTTTACTGTGTTTGTACTCCCTACAGTTAGGATGATAACCCCCAGGTTCTCTACTGTGTTTGTACTCTCTACAGTTAGGATGATAACCCCCAGGTTCTTTACTGTGTTTGTACTCCCTACAGTTAGGATGATAACCCCCAGGTTCTCTACTGTGTTCTCCCTACAGTTAGGATGATAACCCCCAGGTTCTTTACTGTGTTTGTACTCCCTACAGTTAGGATGATAACCCCCTGGTTCTTTACTGTGTTTGTACTCCCTACAGTTAGGATGATAACCCCCAGGTTCTCTACTGTGTTTGTACTCCCTACAGTTAGGATGATAACCCCCAGGTTCTCTACTGTGTTTGTACTCCCTACAGTTAGGATGATAACCCCCAGGTTCTTTACTGTGTGTGTACTCCCTACAGTTAGGATGATAACCCCCAGGTTCTTTACTGTGTTTGTACTCCCTACAGTTAGGATGATAACCCCCAGGTTCTTTACTGTGTTTGTACTCCCTACAGTTAGGATGATAACCCCCAGGTTCTTTACTGTGTTTGTACTCCCTACAGTTAGGATGATAACCCCCAGGTTCTTTACTGTGTTTGTACTCCCTACAGTTAGGATGATAACCCCCAGGTTCTTTACTGTGTTTGTACTCCCTACAGTTAGGATGATAACCCCCAGGTTCTTTACTGTGTTTGTACTCTCTACAGTTAGGATGATAACCCCCAGGTTCTTTACTGTGTGTGTTCTCCCTACAGTTAGGATGATAACCCCCAGGTTCTTTACTGTGTTTGTACTCCCTACAGTTAGGATGATAACCCCCAGGTTCTTTACTGTGTGTGTTCTCCCTACAGTTAGGATGATAACCCCCAGGTTCTTTACTGTGTTTGTACTCCCTACAGTTAGGATGATAACCCCCAGGTTCTTTACTGTGTTTGTACTCCCTACAGTTAGGATGATAACCCCCAGGTTCTCTACTGTGTTTGTACTCCCTACAGTTAGGATGATAACCCACAGGTTCTTTACTGTGTTTGTACTCCCTACAGTTAGGATGATAACCCCCAGGTTCTTTACTGTGTTTGGACTCCCTACAGTTAGGATGATAACCCCCAGGTTCTTTACTGTGTTCTCCCTACAGTTAGGATGATAACCCCCAGGTTCTCTACTGTGTTTGTACTCCCTACAGTTAGGATGATAACCCCCAGGTTCTTTACTGTGTTTGTACTCCCTACAGTTAGGATGATAACCTCCAGGTTCTTTACTGTGTTTGTACTCCCTACAGTTAGGATGATAACCCCCAGGTTCTTTACTGTGTTTGTACTCCCTACAGTTAGGATGTTAACCCCCCAGGTTCTTTACTGTGTTTGTACTCCCTACAGTTAGGATGAAAACCCCCAGGTTCTTTACTGTGTTTGTACTCCCTACAGTTAGGATGATAACCCCCAGGTTCTCTACTGTGTTTGTACTCCCTACAGTTAGGATGATAACCCCCAGGTTCTTTACTGTGTTTGTACTCCCTACAGTTAGGATGATAACCTCCAGGTTCTTTACTGTGTTTGTACTCCCTACAGTTAGGATGATAACCCCCAGGTTCTTTACTGTGTTTGTACTCCCTACAGTTAGGATGATAACCCCCAGGTTCTTTACTGTGTTTGTACTCCCTACAGTTAGGATGATAACCCCCAGGTTCTCTACTGTGTTTGTACTCTCTACAGTTAGGATGATAACCCCCAGGTTCTTTACTGTGTTTGTACTCCCTACAGTTAGGATGATAACCCCCAGGTTCTCTACTGTGTTCTCCCTACAGTTAGGATGATAACCCCCAGGTTCTTTACTGTGTTTGTACTCCCTACAGTTAGGATGATAACCCCCAGGTTCTTTACTGTGTTTGTACTCCCTACAGTTAGGATGATAACCCCCAGGTTCTCTACTGTGTTTGTACTCCCTACAGTTAGGATGATAACCCCCAGGTTCTTTACTGTGTTTGTACTCCCTACAGTTAGGATGATAACCCCCAGGTTCTTTACTGTGTTTGTACTCCCTACAGTTAGGATGATAACCCCCAGGTTCTTTACTGTGTTTGTACTCCCTACAGTTAGGATGATAACCCCCAGGTTCTTTACTGTGTTTGTACTCCCTACAGTTAGGATGATAACCCCCAGGTTCTTTACTGTGTTTGTACTCCCTACAGTTAGGATGATAACCCCCAGGTTCTTTACTGTGTTTGTACTCTCTACAGTTAGGATGATAACCCCCAGGTTCTTTACTGTGTGTGTTCTCCCTACAGTTAGGATGATAACCCCCAGGTTCTTTACTGTGTTTGTACTCCCTACAGTTAGGATGATAACCCCCAGGTTCTTTACTGTGTGTGTTCTCCCTACAGTTAGGATGATAACCCCCAGGTTCTTTACTGTGTTTGTACTCCCTACAGTTAGGATGATAACCCCCAGGTTCTTTACTGTGTTTGTACTCTCTACAGTTAGGATGATAACCCCCAGGTTCTTTACTGTGTTTGTACTCTCTACAGTTAGGATGATAACCCCCAGGTTCTCTACTGTGTTCTCCCTACAGTTAGGATGATAACCCCCAGGTTCTCTACTGTGTTTGTACTCCCTACAGTTAGGATGATAACCCCCAGGTTCTTTACTGTGTTTGTACTCCCTACAGTTAGGATGATAACCCACAGGTTCTCTACTGTGTTCTCCCTACAGTTAGGATGATAACCCCCAGGTTCTTTACTGTGTTTGTACTCCCTACAGTTAGGATGATAACCCCCAGGTTCTTTACTGTGTTTGTACTCTCTACAGTTAGGATGATAACCCCCAGGTTCTTTACTGTGTTTGTACTCCCTACAGTTAGGATGATAACCCCCAGGTTCTTTACTGTGTTTGTACTCCCTACAGTTAGGATGATAACCCCCAGGTTCTTTACTGTGTTTGTACTCCCTACAGTTAGGATGATAACCCCCAGGTTCTTTACTGTGTGTTCTCCCTACAGTTAGGATGATAACCCCCAGGTTCTTTACTGTGTTTGTACTCTCTACAGTTAGGATGATAACCCCCAGGTTCTTTACTGTGTGTGTTCTCCCTACAGTTAGGATGATAACCCCCAGGTTCTGTACTGTGTTTGTACTCCCTACAGTTAGGATGATAACCCCCAGGTTCTGTACTGTGTTTGTACTCCCTACAGTTAGGATGATAACCCCCAGGTTCTTTACTGTGTTTGTACTCCCTACAGTTAGGATGATAACCCCCAGGTTCTTTACTGTGTGTTCTCCCTACAGTTAGGATGATAACCCCCAGGTTCTTTACTGTGTTTGTACTCTCTACAGTTAGGATGATAACCCCCAGGTTCTTTACTGTGTGTGTTCTCCCTACAGTTAGGATGATAACCCCCAGGTTCTTTACTGTGTTTGTACTCCCTACAGTTAGGATGATAACCCCCAGGTTCTTTACTGTGTGTGTTCTCCCTACAGTTGTGTTTACAAGTCTATTTAGGGACCAAGCCCGAAGGGACTCTTGGTATAATATAGCTGCAAGCAGCTAACAGGCATTTTGTAACCCCTTTTTTCACCCCTGTGCCATTATCTAATGTGATCCTGGGCTCTCTACACACCCTCCGCCAACCTAGTCCCCATATATGTGACCATGTCTAGCAAAATGGTCCTCATCTCGCCTATAATGAAAAGGCAGAAAATCGAATGATTTGATTTTTTTTTTGTGATTTTCGTTATTTTTCACATTAACAGTTTGAATGTTGAAGGTTTTCATTCCAACAGATTATTGATTTGGGCATATGAAATGTATACATTTATAAGTCAAAGTAGGCTAGCCAGCTCTAGGTGTTGGAATGTTGTGAACATTCAAAGGGGATTTTCTCAGCTTTGGGTAAAACGGCACAATCATTTTAAAATGGTCATATCTCCTTCAAATATGTTCCAATTTCATTGAATGATACATCATATGAAAGCTTACATTCTGTACTTTAATAATCTGTAAAAAACTGAAAAATTACTCTGGTCGAGATGAGGGCCTATTTGCCAGACCCGGTCACATATGGGGGACATGGGGAGAGCAACTGACTTTAACTCATGCTTCCTTCCTGCCTGAGTGTCCAAGTTGCGCCTTTACACGTGACAGGGGGGAGTTTCCCTGGTTGGACGTAGCGCGTGGAAGGAACACGTTATTCCAACCTGTTCCTTTCCCCTCCATCAGGCACCCCGGCTGGCCAGGGGGAGGCAGTTTGTTTAGAGACCAGGATTACTGCATGTTTTTGTGAGTGTACCTACCCTAGGGGACACGGGGAGAACATGCAAACTCTGCACAGAAAGGCCCTTTCGCCAACCCCACCTCGGGTATGGGCACTGATGACGCACTTTTTAACATGGGTAGTTTCCCTCCTGCTATATTAACAGCTAACTCCCCAGCCCTGTCTGTCTACAGGAGACCACATGGGTAGTCTCTCCTCCTGCTATATTAACAGCTAACTCCCCCTCGCTGTCTGTCTACAGGAGACCTCATGGGTAGTCTCTCCTCCTGCTATATTAACAGCTAACTCCCCCTGTCTGTCTACAGGAGTCCACATTGGTAGTCTCTCCTCCTGCTATATTAACAGCTAACTCCCAAGCCCTGTCTGTCTACAGGAGACCACATGGGTAGTCTCTCCTCCTGCTATATTAACAGCTAACTCCCCCTGTCTGTCTACAGGAGACCTCATGGGTAGTCTCTCCTCCTGCTATATTAACAGCTAACTCCCCCTGTCTGTCTACAGGAGACCTCATGGGTAGTCTCCCCTCCTGCTATATTAACAGCTAACTCCCCCTGTCTGTCTACAGGAGACCTCATGGGTAGTCTCTCCTCCTGCTATATTAACAGCTAACTCCCCCTGTCTGTCTACAGGAGACCTCATGGGTAGTCTCTCCTCCTGCTATATTAACAGCTAACTCCCCCTGTCTGTCTACAGGAGACAACATTGGTAGTCTCTCCTCCTGCTATATTAACAGCTAACTCCCAAGCCCTGTCTGTCTACAGGAGACCACATGGGTAGTCTCTCCTCCTGCTATATTAACAACTAACTCCCCCTCGCTGTCTGTCTACAGGAGACCTCATGGGTAGTCTCTCCTCCTGCTATATTAACAGCTAACTCCCCAGCCCTGTCTGACTACAGGAGACCTCATGGGTAGTCTCTCCTCCTGCTATATTAACAGCTAACTCCCCAGCCCTGTCTGTCTACAGGAGACCTCATGGGTAGTCTCTCCTCCTGCTATATTAACAGCTAACTCCCCCTGTCTGTCTACAGGAGACCTCATGGGTAGTCTCTCCTCCTGCTATATTAACAGCTAACTCCCCCTGTCTGTCTACAGGATACCTCATGGGTAGTCTCTCCTCCTGCTATATTAACAGCTAACTCCCCCTCGCTGTCTGTCTACAGGAGACCTCATGGGTAGTCTCCCCTCCTGCTATATTAACAGCTAACTCCCCAGCCCTGTCTGTCTACAGGAGACCTCATGGGTAGTCTCCCCTCCTGCTATATTAACAGCTAACTCCCCAGCCCTGTCTGTCTACAGGAGACCTCATGGGTAGTCTCCCCTCCTGCTATATTAATACTTTCAGCGCCATTGCCGACTATTAAAGTCAATTGAAGCCTAATTTTGATACTGACGCTTAACGCCATTGCCGACGGCCTTCGGCAATTGCGCTTTTATGGCGCGTTCGATTGCTCGAGCCATAATGCTACTCACATTAGCCGGTTAGCTAGCTGTGTTAGCACAGCACTGGATCGCCCATCTTAGATCGTCGTCGCCATAATAATCCATTCTATCCATTTCTTTCAATCGCCTGTATCTCCTATTCCTTGTCCCAGATGGCATTTTGGTCAAAACAGCGTTTCTTTGACGGCACAGATATGATGATCTGGAGCTCTGCAGAGCTCCGGTCTGGCTTCAGATGGTAAACGAGGCCTGTCCGCTCCATGTAGCTTCCAAGGTTATGACTACTGCTCATGGACCGGAAATGGCGGCTTTTCAAAATAAGAGCTCAAATTAAAAAAATGCTAGTGTGAATTAGATCCTAATTTTTCAATAAATGATAGCGGCCTAAGTGTTAACAGCTAACTCCCCAGCCCTGTCTGTCTACAGGAGACCTCATGTGTAGTCTCTCCTCCTGCTATATTAACAGCTAACTCCCCCTGTCTGTCTACAGGAGACCTCATGGGTAGTCTCTCCTCCTGCTATATTAACAGCTAACTCCCCCTGTCTGTCTACAGGAGACCTCATGGGTAGTCTCTCCTGCTATATTAACAGCTAACTCCCCAGCCCTGTCTGTCTACAGGAGACCTCATGGGTAGTCTCTCCTCCTGCTATATTAACAGCTAACTCCCCCTGTCTGTCTACAGGAGACCTCATGGGTAGTCTCTCCTCCTGCTATATTAACAGCTAACTCCCCAGCCCTGTCTGTCTACAGGAGACCTCATGGGTAGTCTCTCCTCCTGCTATATTAACAGCTAACTCCCCCTGTCTGTCTACAGGAGACCTCATGGGTAGTCTCTCCTCCTGCTATATTAACAGCTAACTCCCTCTGTCTGTCTACAGGAGACCTCATGGGTAGTCTCTCCTCCTGCTATATTAACAGCTAACTCCCCCTGTCTGTCTACAGGAGACCTCATGGGTAGTCTCTCCTCCTGCTATATTAACAGCTAACTCCCCCTGTCTGTCTACAGGAGACCTCATGGGTAGTCTCTCCTGCTATATTAACAGCTAACTCCCCAGCCCTGTCTGTCTACAGGAGACCTCATGGGTAGTCTCTCCTCCTGCTATATTAACAGCTAACTCCCCCTGTCTGTCTACAGGAGACCTCATGGGTAGTCTCTCCTGCTATATTAACAGCTAACTCCCCAGCCCTGTCTGTCTACAGGAGACCTCATGGGTAGTCTCTCCTCCTGCTATATTAACAGCTAACTCCCTCTGTCTGTCTACAGGAGACCTCATGGGTAGTCTCTCCTCCTGCTATATTAACAGCTAACTCCCCCTGTCTGTCTACAGGAGACCTCATGGGTAGTCTCTCCTCCTGCTATATTAACAGCTAACTCCCCCTGTCTGTCTACAGGAGACCTCATGGGTAGTCTCTCCTCCTGCTATATTAACAGCTAACTCCCCCTGTCTGTCTACAGGAGACCTCATGGGTAGTCTCTCCTCCTGCTATATTAACAGCTAACTCCCCAGCCCTGTCTGTCTACAGGAGACCTCATGGGTAGTCTCTCCTCCTGCTATATTAACAGCTAACTCCCCCTGTCTGTCTACAGGAGACCTCATGGGTAGTCTCTCCTCCTGCTATATTAACAGCTAACTCCCTCTGTCTGTCTACAGGAGACCTCATGGGTAGTCTCCCCTCCTGCTATATTAACAGCTAACTCCCCCTGTCTGTCTACAGGAGACCTCATGGGTAGTCTCTCCTGCTATATTAACAGCTAACTCCCCAGCCCTGTCTGTGTACAGGAGACCTCATGGGTAGTCTCCCCTCCTGCTATATTAACAGCTAACTCCCCCTGTCTGTCTACAGGAGACCTCATGGGTAGTCTCTCCTCCTGCTATATTAACAGCTAACTCCCCCTGTCTGTCTACAGGAGACCTCATGGGTAGTCTCACCTCCTGCTATATTAACAGCTAACTCCCCAGCCCTGTCTGTCTACAGGAGACCTCATGGGTAGTCTCCCCTCCTGCTATATTAACAGCTAACTCCCCCTGTCTGTCTACAGGAGACTTCATGGGTAGTCTCTCCTCCTGCTATATTAACAGCTAACTCCCCCTGTCTGTCTACAGGAGACCTCATTGGTAGTCTCTCCTCCTGCTATATTAACAGCTAACTCCCCCTGTCTGTCTACAGGAGACCTCATGGGTAGTCTCCCCTCCTGCTATATTAACAGCTAACTCCCCCTGTCTGTCTACAGGAGACCTCATGGGTAGTCTCTCCTCCTGCTATATTAACAGCTAACTCCCCCTGTCTGTCTACAGGAGACCTCATGGGTAGTCTCTCCTCCTGCTATATTAACAGCTAACTCCCCCTGTCTGTCTACAGGAGACCACATGGGTAGTCTCTCCTCCTGCTATATTAACAGCTAACTCCCAAGCCCTGTCTGTCTACAGGAGACCACATGGGTAGTCTCTCCTCCTGCTATATTAACAGCTAACTCCCTAGCCCTGTCTGTCTACAGGAGACCACATGGGTAGTCTCTCCTCCTGCTATATTAACAGCTAACTCCCCCTCGCTGTCTGTCTACAGGAGACCTCATGGGTTGTCTCTCCTCCTGCTATATTAACAGCTAACTCCCCCTGTCTGTCTACAGGAGACCTCATGGGTAGTCTCTCCTCCTGCTATATTAACAGCTAACTCCCCCTGTCTGTCTACAGGAGACCTCATGGGTAGTCTCCCCTCCTGCTATATTAACAGCTAACTCCCCCTGTCTGTCTACAGGAGACCTCATGGGTAGTCTCTCCTCCCGCTATATTAACAGCTAACTCCCCCTGTCTGTCTACAGGAGACCTCATGGGTAGTCTCTCCTCCTGCTATATTAACAGCTAACTCCCCCTGTCTGTCTACAGGAGACCACATGGGTAGTCTCTCCTCCTGCTATATTAACAGCTAACTCCCAAGCCCTGTCTGTCTACAGGAGACCACATGGGTAGTCTCTCCTCCTGCTATATTAACAGCTAACTCCCCAGCCCTGTCTGTCTACAGGAGACCTCATGGGTAGTCTCTCCTCCTGCTATATTAACAGCTAACTCCCCAGCCCTGTCTGTGTACAGGAGACCTCATGGGTAGTCTCCCCTCCTGCTATATTAACAGCTAACTCCCCCTGTCTGTCTACAGGAGACCTCATGGGTAGTCTCTCCTCCTGCTATATTAACAGCTAACTCCCCCTGTCTGTCTACAGGAGACCTCATGGGTAGTCTCTCCTCCTGCTATATTAACAGCTAACTCCCCCTGTCTGTCTACAGGAGACCACATGGGTAGTCTCTCCTCCTGCTATATTAACAGCTAACTCCCCCTCGCTGTCTGTCTACAGGAGACCTCATGGGTTGTCTCTCCTCCTGCTATATTAACAGCTAACTCCCCCTCGCTGTCTGTCTACAGGAGACCTCATGGGTTGTCTCTCCTCCTGCTATATTAACAGCTAACTCCCCCTCGCTGTCTGTCTACAGGAGACCTCATGGGTAGTCTCTCCTCCTGCTATATTAACAGCTAACTCCCCCTGTCTGTCTACAGGAAACCTCATGGGTAGTCTCTCCTCCTGCTATATTAACAGGTAACTCCCCCTGTCTGTCTACAGGAGACCACATGAGTAGTCTCTCCTCCTGCTATATTAACAGCTAACTCCCCCTGTCTGTCTACAGGAGACCTCATGGGTAGTCTCTCCTCCTGCTCTATTAACAGCTAACTCCCCCT
The DNA here is from genome assembly GCF_951216825.1 of Electrona antarctica. Taxonomy (NCBI): domain Eukaryota; kingdom Metazoa; phylum Chordata; class Actinopteri; order Myctophiformes; family Myctophidae; genus Electrona; species Electrona antarctica. The sequence goes on from NC_136806.1 coordinate 2,160,235, forward strand.
GTCTGACTACAGGAGACCACATTGGTAGTCTCCCCTCCTGCTATATTAACAGCTAACTCCCCCTGTCTGTCTACAGGAGACCTCATGGGTAGTCTCTCCTCCTGCTATATTAACAGCTAACTCCCCCTGTGTCTACAGGAGACCTCATGGGTAGTCTCTCCTCCTGCTATATTAACAGCTAACTCCCCCTTTCTGTCTAAAGGGGACCTCATGGGTAGTCTCTCCTCCTGCTATATTAACAGCTAACTCCCCTGTCTGTCTACAGGAGACCTCATGGGTAGTCTCTCCTCCTGCTATATTAACAGCTAACTCCCTCTGTCTGTCTACAGGAGACCTCATGGGTAGTCTCTCCTCCTGCTATATTAACAGCTAACTCCCCCTGTCTGTCTACAGGAGACCTCATGGGTAGTCTCTCCTCCTGCTATATTAACAGCTAACTCCCCCTGTCTGTCTACAGGAGACCACATGGGTAGTCTCTCCTCCTGCTATATTAACAGCTAACTCCCCAGCCCTGTCTGTCTACAGGAGACCTCATGGGTAGTCTCTCCTCCTGCTATATTAACAGCTAACTCCCCCTGTCTGACTACAGGAGACCACATGGGTAGTCTCCCCTCCTGCTATATTAACAGCTAACTCCCCCTGTCTGTCTACAGGAGACCTCATGGGTAGTCTCTCCTCCTGCTATATTAACAGCTAACTCCCCCTGTCTGTCTACAGGAGACCTCATGGGTAGTCTCCCCTCCTGCTATATTAACAGCTAACTCCCCCTGTGTCTACAGGAGACCTCATGGGTAGTCTCTCCTCCTGCTATATTAACAGCTAACTCCCCCTGTCTGACTACAGGAGACCACATGGGTAGTCAATCCTCCTGCTATATTAACAGCTAACTCCCCCTTTCTGTCTAAAGGGGACCTCATGGGTAGTCTCTCCTCCTGCTATATTAACAGCTAACTCCCCTGTCTGTCTACAGGAGACCTCATGGGTAGTCTCTCCTCCTGCTATATTAACAGCTAACTCCCTCTGTCTGTCTACAGGAGACCTCATGGGTAGTCTCTCCTCCTGCTATATTAACAGCTAACTCCCCCTGTCTGTCTACAGGAGACCTCATGGGTAGTCTCTCCTCCTGCTATATTAACAGCTAACTCCCCCTGTCTGTCTACAGGAGACCACATGGGTAGTCTCTCCTCCTGCTATATTAACAGCTAACTCCCCCTGTCTGACTACAGGAGACCTCATGGGTAGTCTCTCCTCCTGCTATATTAACAGCTAACTCCCCCTGTCTGTCTACAGGAGACCACATGGGTAGTCTCTCCTCCTGCTATATTAACAGCTAACTCCCCAGCCCTGTCTGTCTACAGGAGACCTCATGGGTAGTCTCTCCTCCTGCTATATTAACAGCTAACTCCCCAGCCCTGTCTGTCTACAGGAGACCTCATGGGTAGTCTCTCCTCCTGCTATATTAACAGCTAACTCCCCCTTTCTGTCTACAGGAGACCTCATGGTAGTCTCTCCTCCTGCTATATTAACAGCTAACTCCCCAGCCCTGTCTGTCTACAGGAGACCTCATGAACAAATTATTTCATCAATGGAGGTGATCCGCCTGTGGCACCGAGGTGTTATGGAAGCCCAGATTTGCTTTGATAGCAGCTTTAAACTCATTTGTATTGTTGAATCTGGTGTCTCACACCTTAAAACATAGATTATCTGTGGGTTCAGGTCAGGCTATAGTTGGCTGGTCAGTTAAGCACAGTAATCAGTACACCTATCACTAGTAGCTTTGGCACTGTGGGAAGGTGCCAAATCCAGCTGGAAAGGAAAATCAGCATCTCCATAAAGCTGGTCAACGTACTGAAGCACTCTAAAATATCATTTATTTTTAATAATTAGGAGGGGGATGAGCCAGAGACAAAAAATCAAATACAATACAGAAGATACATGAAAACAGTATAGCCTAATTGAACACGTTTCAAATCGCACCACAAATGAATATTTCCATGATAAGTTGCAGGGCAGACTTTGCATAGATAACCTTCAGAATGTTGAATTGGCAGAGAGTGGAAAACTAAACATAAATCCTGAGTGTGTACAGCTTTTAAAAGTCAAAGCCAAGGGCATGCACACTGTCCAGCCAACTCCAGACAGATTCAGCGAAAACCACCCCATCACAAATACCAATTGCCGAATTGTCAATTATGATAGATTCCACCAGAAAAATCAGAAACGTCGGAACGAAATTTGTCCCGAATTACGATCCTTGATTAATTCTTCCGCGCCTGAACAGCTCAAACGACAGTTGAAAAATGTGTTGTATTCATATTGTGAAATGAAAGAATCTTCTTCAAAACACATCGAACTTCATAACCACAAAATAAATCAAACTTCCTTTGAGAAAATGCAAAGAATATGCAACCAAACCCTTACAGTTGGACCAATCGGTGTGCTGGTGGAGAAAAACACAGGTATGTACAGCATGGCTAAGGCCAATATGCTAAATCAAAATAATAAGTGTTGTAATATTACATGTTTATACAATTATGCTGATTGATTACACAACGGAAATCTAAAGTATAATGTAGACTCAATGTACCGTTCACTATTAATCTTCAATGTACTGTTCACTATTAATCTTCAATGTACTGTTCACTATTAATCTTCAATGTACCGTTCACTATTAATCTTCAATGTACTGTTCACTATTAATCGTATCAAGTACAATTTTATTTCTTAATTCTAAATACATGTAATATGTATTTTCCATTGACAGATGAAACTGGTGCAAAACCATAATGATTTGCCAAAGATTTACACACCTGTAAGAGCCAAAGTGGTTACAATGTGTAATTCATATTTTTCTTGTATTTCATTATTGCCTTATTATTGCATTTATGTTTGAATGTTGATTAGCAGCTTTCCATGCTTAGATATAACTGTTTTTGCAGTTGGTAAAGAGCGCCCCCTAAAGTGTAATGTAATGTTCATGACGCGCAGCAGCGGTTAATTGGTTAATTGGTGTGGTTTATGCAACATAAGAAAAAAAGAGTGAAGACGGACGCTAGTTTGACGCGTGGAACACAACAGTTTTGACCGTAATTTTCGGGTGTTTTTTTATGTCTCCTCCTGTTATTAGAACCTGTAACACTATCAGACAAGATAACAGAAGACAATCTGTATTTTGTGCAAGGAAAGGACTATACTTTTATTAGAACCTGTAACACTATCAGACAAGATAACAGAAGACAATCTGTATTTTGTGCAAGGAAAGGACTATACTTTTATTAGAACCTGTAACACTATCAGACAAGATAACAGAAGACAATCTGTATTTTGTGCAAGGAAAGGACTATACTTTTATTAGAACCTGTAACACTATCAGACAAGATAACAGAAGACAATCTGTATTTTGTGCAAGGAAAGGACTATACTTTTATTAGAACCTGTAACACTATCAGACAAGATAACAGAAGACAATCTGTATTTTGTGCAAGGAAAGGACTATACTTTTATTAGAACCTGTAACACTATCAGACAAGATAACAGAAGACAATCTGTATTTTGTGCAAGGAAAGGACTATACTTTTATTAGAACCTGTAACACTATCAGACAAGATAACAGAAGACAATCTGTATTTTGTGCAAGGAAAGGACTATACTTTTATTTCGTTTTTGTGTGCATTTTCTGTACATTCTTCACTAAACTCCATTACCATCATCTGCGCCGCCTCGTGGAGTCTGTCTGTGAGTAGCTACTGTGGTCCAGTTACTGCCTTTGGATGTGCAAATACAGTGTGCCCACCTGTAGTTACGAGTCATTACAAGCCTGCTTCAAACTGGTGAATGTGGCTATTGGAAAAATTGGAAATATTATTTTTGGAAAAGAAATGCCACTACACACCATTGGAGATAATTTATGAAACCTCATTTGATCCGGTCAATTATGACGAATTTGATTTCCAAACATTCAAAGTTCACAATGATGCAGAGGTGATTGCAATAACAAAAAGCTTATTTTTAATTCCAAATTAATATAATTCTATAACCTCTCTATTTCATTGTTAAGGCGGAAATGACACGAATTGCTGCCATTCATCCTGACGAAACTGAAGTCGGAGACGAATTGCATTCGTATACTATGTTCCGTGCTGAATCACTGAATCATTATCATGTGTGACATTGTGTGTGTGTGTGTGTGTGTGTGTGTGTGTGTGTGTGTGTGTGTGTGTGTGTGTGTGTGTGTGTGTCTGTGTGTGTCTGTGTGTCTGTCTGTCTGTCTGTCTGTCTGTCTGTCTGTCTGTCTGTCTGTCTGTCTGTCTGTCTGTCTGTCTGTCTGTGTCTGTCTGACTGAAACACTGCCGTAGCTCCTCATTGCCTGCACCAATCACTCCCACTTTTAACACAGGCATTGACCATAATAATATGGAGGTCTTAACGAAGCCCTTTTTTCCCATTTTACACATTAATGATTAATAATGAATGTATTAGTGAATTAAAAATGCGAAAACGTGCAGTACCCCCTGCGGCCACAAGGGGGGGGGGGACAATATCTCACAACGGGTAAGGGCTAGTAGATGTAAAACATACAATAAGGTCAGCTAACTTGTATTTTTTAATTTAGAGATGAAAACACTGATATGTAATGAAAAGTAAGCTGGATAACATTACATTAACTTATTCTATTAACAAAATATTTCTTATATTCAGTATTCAGAACAACGTTTGCGGACCAGGACGTGACCCTATCTGATAGTTCTGTAGTGTAGCAACCCACGGCACGGGCTGGTTCCGGAACCCGAGAATTCAAGAAAGAAACAATTGTGTCTCTGATGAGAGTGTCAGAAAATTGACGGTTAGTCCATGTGTGATATTTATTAATGTGTCTAAAGTATTTACATTCAACCTGTCAAAAATATAATCTGCCACAATTTAATATATGTTTTAATGTCTTGCCAGCCTGCTGACAGATACTACATACAGTACCACTTGTGGTGGGACAAACGTCCTATGCTGAAACTGGAGAATACTTCGTTCTTTGGGTAAATGTCTAATTTATTATTTTAATGTATTAATTAATTAATCATAATAGCTCATTAGAAAAGAGTACTAAAAATGTGTAGAAGGACGTTGATAAAAATGTTTTTGAAATAACATTTGATTCTGATTCTGATTCACTTAGTATAAAACAAAAAAACAACATTTGCGAGTAGCAGTAATTTATTCAAATGTAATTGAATTAAAGTTAGTTGCAGTGTTTATATAACATAATGTCTATGTACAGAGGTCAGAGGTAATTTGCTGTAAGCAGTGTAGGGTAAACGGCTCACAAATCTCGCTGAAATCTCTCTCTCTCTCTGCAGAGACTACAGAACATCGTTTGCAGCAGGACCACCTATCTGCGATAGTTCTGAACCTACCCGCGGCAGCGGCTGGTTCCGGGACCCGACCATTCTAGCAGCTGGTGTTGGTCCTACTGATGATAATATTGTGAGTCTGTTTGATGAGCCAACGGGAAGAATGCCCTGGTTACTCCGGGCCAACGTAGGGAACCTGGCACCCGCGAACACCCCACGACCATGTGCGCTGAGATTTCACTACGGACAGGACCGCTTCATCAGCTGGCTGGTTGTGAGAGACGGCACCACCGGGGTAAGTCTGACCGCTCCAAAACTGTTACTGTTCAAGTTTCCAATTAAAAAAACGTGAGAAGTAGCAGATCTACAAGCTGGGAATGTGGCGCGACTTCTAATGCTTTTGTGTGAACGATATATTCTTTAATACTAACATTACACTTTGCTCTCTGTCAACAACCCCTGGATCTTAATTTGAGTGTGTGTGTGTGTGTGTGTGTGTGTGCGTGCGTGCGTGCGTGCGTGCGTGTAGATTATAAATGCATACCTGACATTGGTGGCCCAAAAGGGCCATCAAAGGAGATGACCCTTATATGGGAATAAAAAATCCAGGGGCGTGAAAAAAGTAAGGATAACGTTTGCTTTTAAAAGTGTTAGTGTTACAATCACACCATGTTCACAAATCAAATGATCAATTGCAGATTGATCCCCTGGCATATGGGATATAATCATGGGGGCAGTGTGCAAAGCATGAAATGCGGTACAAATGTCCCTTGATTTTAACGCATCCTACAAGGGAACAGGAAGTGAGTTTATGAGTCATAATTGAGGCCTTATTTGTTGTGTTTTTTCAGATAGATGAACGTGTTCTTTCAGAGCAGAGAGGATCCTATCCCATCTACACTATCATTGACAATGAGTTCAAAGACCAAAAAGAAACCACCTACCTGCGATAGTTCTGCAGGTACCCGCGTAGGTAACATAGGGTACCTGGTGCCCGCGCACACCCCACAACCATGTGCGCTGAGCTATCATTACAGAAATGACCACTTCATCAGCTGGCTGGTTAAAAAAACGGCAGAAGTAGCAGATCTACAAGCTGGAAACTGTTACTGTTCAAGTTTTTTGTGTGAACGATATATTCTTTAATACTAACATTACACTTTGCTCTCTCCGTCTCTCTCACTCTGTCTCTCTCTGTCTGTCTGTCTCTCTTTCTCCTCTTTCTCCTCTCTCTCCTCTCTGTCTGTCTGTCTGTCTGTCTGTCTGTCTGTCTGTCTCACCTGTCTCTGTCTGTCTCTCTGTCTGTCTCTCTCTCGTCCCCCAGGTGTACAGGGTGCTGCAGAAATTGGAGTGGACATATGATGTCCGATTTATAATGAATCCTCAGAACAGAGAGGAAAGCATGACAAGGATCCCTATCCCATCTACACTATCATTGACAATGAGTTCAAAGACCAAAAAGAAACGGGGCTAAAAGGTATAATGAATGTGTATAATTTATGTGTGGTGTGTGTGTGTGTCGGCCCAGAAGGTGACCCAATGTCAGCTACACCCCAGAGGGTGACCCAATGTCAGCTACACCCCAGAAGGTGACCCAATGTCAGCTACACCCCAGAGGGTGACCCAATGTCAGCTACACCCCAGAGGGTGACCCAATGTCAGCTACACCCCAGAGGGTGACCCAATGTCAGCTACACCCCAGAAGGTGACCCAATGTCAGCTACACCCCAGAGGGTGACCCAATGTCAGCTACACCCCAGAAGGTGACCCAATGTCAGCTACACCCCAGAGGGTGACCCAATGTCAGCTACACCCCAGAGGGTGACCCAATGTCAGCTACACCCCAGAAGGTGACCCAATGTCAGCTACACCCCAGAGGGTGACCCAATGTCAGCTACACCCCAGAAGGTGACCCAATGTCAGCTACACCCCAGAGGGTGACCCAATGTCAGCTACACCCCAGAGGGTGACCCAATGTCAGCTACACCCCAGAGGGTGACCCAATGTCAGCTACACCCCAGAGGGTGACCCAATGTCAGCTACACCCCAGAGGGTGACCCAATGTCAGCTACACCCCAGAGGGTGACCCAATGTCAGCTACACCCCAGAAGGTGACCCAATGTCAGCTACACCCCAGAGGGTGACCCAATGTCAGCTACACCCCAGAGGGTGACCCAATGTCAGCTACACCCCAGAGGGTGACCCAATGTCAGCTACACCCCAGAGGGTGACCCAATGTCAGCTACACCCCAGAGGGTGACCCAATGTCAGCTACACCCCAGAGGGTGACCCAATGTGAAAATGCAACAAGGCAAGTAAATCCAAGATTTATTGTGCTTCATTGTAAATCTGTTCAATGGTTTCTGACGTGCAGTAACAAACAGTTGTGTTTATTCTTCAGAGCTACTATGTGAAGGATGAGAGGCGGTGGCACCATTCCACGGTGGCAGTGTGAGACCGTCTCTCATCCTCGACAAAGGGATGCGACATCATGTGGGGTGCTTGTATGCAAAGTAAGTAATTATATAGACTATAATTTATATCCTAGTAACAATTTCATACATTCTAAAAGAACACAGCTAACACTAACCTGTATTTTAAGATTGCAGAGCAGCTGCTCTTAGGGACTACGGGACTGTACAATGACGACGTCAATATGACAAGGGCCAACATTGGCATTGCGTTAATGGAGGACTCTGGTAGGCTTCATATACATATTTGATTTGTATTAGCCTCACCAAAAGCAAAACATTTGACTTCACTTAACTGAATAATATATTTTCATAGATGACCTTTTGTGGGGAGGTCACCACAGGGAAGGCAGGAAGGTCAGCTGCTGTGGATGACTGGGTAGGAAACCTTTAGTGGGGAGGTCACCACAGGGAAGGCAGGAAGGTCAGCTGCTGTGGATGAATTGGGTAGGAAACCTTTAAAGGAAGGTCAGCTGCTGTGGATGAATTGGGTAGGAAACCTTTAAAGGAAGGTCAGCTGCTGTGGATGACTGGGTAGGAAACCTTTAGTGGGGAGGTCACCACAGGGAAGGCAGGAAGGTCAGCTGCTGTGGATGAATTAGGTAGGAAACCTTTAAAGGAAGGTCAGCTGCTGTGGATGAATTGGGTAGGAAACCTTTAAAGGAAGGTCAGCTGCTGTGGATGACTGGGTAGGAAACCTTTAAAGGAAGGTCAGCTGCTGTGGATGACTGGGTAGGAAACCTTTAAAGGAAGGTCAGCTGCTGTGGATGACTGGGTAGGAAACCTTTAACCTGCTGTGGATGACTGGGTAGGAAACCTTTAAAGGAAGGTCAGCTGCTGTGGATGACTGGGTAGGAAACCTTTAAGCTGCTGTGGATGACTGGGTAGGAAACCTTTAAAGGAAGGTCAGCTGCGGTGGATGACTGGGTAGGAAACCTTTAAAGGAAGGTCAGCTGCTGTGGATGACTGGGTAGGAAACCTTTAAAGTGCTTTACATGGAGAGCACATTCTTTCATTAATTTGATTGAAGTATTTGTTAACAGTTTGCAGAATTACAGTACATTTCAAGCACAACTCAATACAAAAACCTACTGTAACTGTGAGTGAACTTTAACTAAATACATGAATAACAATGTATTCATGTTCTTTCAGATTCAATGCTCATCTTGTGCCTTATGGTACCATCTTTAACTTTAATCTTTAATCTTTAGTACTTTAACTAAATACATGAATAACAATGTAGGCCTATTCATGTTTAAATACATGAATAACAATGTAGGCCTATTCATGTTTAAATACATGAATAACAATGTAGGCCTATTCATGTTTAAATACATGAATAACAATGTAGGCCTATTCATGTTTAAATACATGAATAACAATGTAGGCCTATTCATGTTCTTTCAGATTCAATGCTCATCTTGTGCCTTATGGTATCATCAAGTGTGCGTAGACATTAGCAACCATGAGCCAAGTGAGGAATATTTGTGCCCAGCCTGCGTTCCCTGCACATAAAGCACTGCATCTCCCTCCATCCACTGTTCTGTTGGCCAGCCATCATTTTTATTTATTTTTTGTTTAACACAGCGATCACTATCAACGTATCAATACGGCCTCAATTAGCCATGCGTCCGGTGCTAACCACGTATCCATACGTTTCGAGCACTTTTTTATTGAATACTTTCATTCATCTTTCTATGCGCCTGAAAACAGGACGGCAGGGCCGCTTTACGGAGCGGGGGCAGTGTCTTGAGTGTACAGGGTTTGAAGAGGTCAGATCAGTAAATGCAATGTCAGAACAGGTCAGCTCCATATATGGAGATCAAGGGTGACATCGGGGCCAGTGTCTTGAGTGTACAGGGTTAGATGTGAGTCCAGGTTGGACCGGGCCTTAATTTTCGGGCCTTTTTGAGAACGTTAATATTGATGACATCAGATCAGGGATCTCCATATATGGGCTTAATTGCGCCAGCAGGTCGCATTTACTATGACATCAGGGATCTTCATCAGTGATGTCACGAGACCTGGGCACCATGGGCTTTCCCATGTATGGGGAATCGGATCCTGGAGGGGCGAGCTCCAAAAGTGGTCTTTGGCATACCACTCTACAAAAGTGGTATATTCCACTTTTCAAAGTGGAATAACCCATTCAGGACAGGAACCCCTTTTGGTGTTATAAGCATTGTTATACTTTAGCTATTGAAAAATAGCAGATCTGCAAGCTCATAGTGTGGTTAACATTTGGTAACCGTTTGGTTTACAGATCTGTGTGTGTGTGTGTGTGTGTGTGTGTGTGTGTGTGTGTGTGTGTGTGTGTGTGTGTGTGTGTGTGTGTGTGTGTGTGTGTGTGTGTGTGTGTGTGTGTGTGTGTCTCAATCATTAGGTGTGACATGGCAGCCGCCAGAAATGCCCCACTAGACCCATGGATAGTGTTTAACCCAAACACAGCCCCTCTTAACCATTGGATGAGGAATGTACGATGTACAGGGTACATTAATTGTGGAATAGTGCCTCAATACGTCGACGCTGTCCTAGTCCCGAACAACGGCGTGGACTTTCATTACATGATGCCCAGAATGCAGCTGGACGCAATAGTCCAGACTGAAAATCCGCCTGTGTATTTTCAATTAGGCTGGGTCCAGGCTGTAGAGTCACACTGGAGCCGCACATGCTACGACGGGCCGATGTAAGTACAATTGACCGTGTGCGTCAATTCACACACACACACACACACTGAAACCCCCCCCCAAAAAAAACATGCCGAGCGTTCCATACCGAATTAGCGGATTTACCATCATGGATGTCAAACGGAGGCTGACCAGGCAGTGCCAGTCGCTGAATGCTACCAAATGGTCTGAGGCGCATAGGGTTAGCTATTGCGGATGAATCGATGGTCTTATAAAACATTTAAGCATATGGCAAGTTAACTTAAGTTATATAGTTGATGCTGAGCACTAAGCAGCTCATTTGGTTGGCAAACCAGAGGCCAGCCAGCGGTAGCAAGTTCAACAACCACCGTTCTATTCTGTCACTTTGGTGCGCTGCTGCTGATCATCGCCTCCTCCTCCTTCAGTCACATAGCCTAAACTGTAAAAGTTAATCGCCAACATTCACCAGCTCAGCCCTCTTCATATTAAATAAATACATTACACAAACAGAATTGTTATTTTTGTTATAATAAAAATTTAAAAAAAAACAGACGGACAGTTTTTCGACCAATCTATCTTTGAATGCAGATTGTGGCCCCAGATGTGTCACAGAGACAAAAAAAGGAAACTTTTGACATATTATTGCTTATAGCTACTTCAACAAAAAATATTACTTACACTCCTTTAAGGCATGGGAAGTGAAATGAAAATGTAACCACAAATAATAATAATGATATAGTGAAACAAAACATTTTGTCAAAGTCTTCATTTTATTTGCTTTAAGATTACAATGTTCAGCCCGTTTGGCCACCCATGTTCCATTAATAGATTACAATGTTCAGCCCGTTTGGCCACCCATGTCCCATTCATAGATTACAATGTTCAGTCCGTTTGGCCACCCATGTCCCATTCATAGATTACAATGTTCAGCCCGTTTGGCCACCCATGTCCCATTAATAGATTACAATGTTCAGTCCGTTTGGCCACCCATGTCCCATAATAGATTACAATGTTCAGTCCGTTTGGCCACCCATGTCCCATTAATAGATTACAATGTTCAGTCCGTTTGGTCACCCATGTCCCATTCATAGATTACAATGTTCAGCCCGTTTGGCCACCCATGTTCCATTAATAGATTACAATGTTCAGTCCGTTTGGCCACCCATGTCCCATTCATAGATTACAATGTTCAGCCCGTTTGGCCACCCATGTCCCATTCATAGATTACAATGTTCAGTCCGTTTGGCCACCCATGTCCCATTAATAGATTACAATGTTCAGTCCGTTTGGCCACCCATGTCCCATTCATAGATTACAATGTTCAGTCCGTTTGGCCACCCATGTTCCATTAATAGATTACAATGTTCAGCCCGTTTGGCCACCCATGTCCCATAATAGATTACAATGTTCAGCCCGTTTGGCCACCCATGTCCCATAATAGATTACAATGTTCAGTCCGTTTGGCCACCCATGTCCCATTAATAGATTACAATGTTCAGCCCGTTTGGCCACCCATGTCCCATTCATAGATTACAATGTTCAGCCCGTTTGGCCACCCATGTCCCATTCATAGATTACAATGTTCAGCCCGTTTGGCCACCCATGTCCCATTAATAGATTACAATGTTCAGTCCGTTTGGCCACCCATGTCCCATTCATAGATTACAATGTTCAGCCCGTTTGGCCACCCATGTTCCATTAATAGATTACAATGTTCAGTCCGTTTGGCCACCCATGTTCCATTAATAGATTACAATGTTCAGTCCGTTTGGCCACCCATGTCCCATTCATAGATTACAATGTTCAGTCCGTTTGGCCACCCATGTTCCATTAATGTTAAAGTGGAGAGTAAAGATGCAGGTATTGTTATTAAACACATTGGGCTCTATTTCCGTCCATGCTGAACCCCTTATCCCTAAACTACGTTACCTTTTTTTATACTATTGTGAAAATAAATGTTTAATAGTTAAACCAGCCGATCTACATCGACATGTTGTGAGCTTGTAGATTCAAACATGTTTTTCAATGTAGTAAAACAAAAAAAAGGTAAAGGAGTTTAGATCTGATGAAAATATAGCCCATAATATCTAAACATTTCAAGCTGTTTATGACATGATGTCACAGAAGGCGGCTGCAGTCTGTAAGAGGGTTAAGATCTTAAGATCCCATGGTCTGGCTGTGTCTACACTTAAGATCCCATGGTCTGTAAGAGGGTTGGTCTGGCTGTGTCTACACTTAAGATCCCATGGTCTGGCTGTGTCTACACTTAAGATCCCATGGTCTGTAAGAGGGTTGGTCTGGCTGTGTCTACACTTAAGATCCCATGGTCTGTAAGAGGGTTGGTCTGGCTGTGTCTACACTTAAGATCCCATGGTCTGTAAGAGGGTTGGTCTGGCTGTGTCTACACTTAAGATCCCATGGTCTGTAAGAGGGTTGGTCTGGCTGTGTCTACACTTAAGATCCCATGGTCTGTAAGAGGGTTGGTCTGGCTGTGTCTACACTTAAGATCCCATGGTCTGGCTGTGTCTACACTTAAGATCCCATGCGCGGACAAAAGAAGCTGTCTTTTGCGTCATTTCCGGGTTTTTAGACAGCTGGTGGATGGAAATGAAGCTCCACCCACGAGGCAGAATGCCGCTGGGGCGGAGCTTTTCCAGGAATCTGGCCGACGCAGCATTCTGCCGCGTGGGTGGAGGTTCATTCAGCCGCGTGGGTGGAGCTTCATTCGGCCCGTGGGCGGAGCTTCATTCAGCCGCGTGGGTGGAGCTTCATTCTGCCACGTGGGTGGAGCTTCATTTCCATCCACCAGCTGGTCTAAAAACCCGGAAGAGACCCCGGCAGACAGCTTCCTTTGGCCGCGCATGGAGGTTCTGGTGTGCCCAGCCCGTCTGTCTGATCCCAGTGTCAACATGGAGGTTCTGGTGTGCCCAGCCCGTCTGTCTGATCCCAGTGTCAACTTCCCTATACAAAAGCAGACCAATCACATCAAACTACACACCTCAGCTGATGCTGCTACGCCAATCACGACATACTGGAGCCCTCAGTTAGCACTGCTGCTAGTCTGCTACGCTAATGACAGCTCAGCAACATGAAGCACACACACCTCTTAGCATCTTAGCTCATCATTGGTGATAGCCTATAGGCCTGGTGCCATGCAAAGAAAAAAATAAAAATTAAAAATTAAATAAAAAGCAATGTAAAGAGAGGTTTCCCGTGGGCAACTTAAATAACTCAAAGAGCCCTTATGCAAAACCAGCCGTGCTGCACAGAATCAGCACAAGCGTTAAGATATAAGTGAAGTAGGAGAAACGGATGGTGTTCGGGCCACCACAGAACAGACTCTCACATGGTGGTGTTGCAGTTTCAGTAGTCGGAGGTGTCATGGGTGTAGTAGCAGGAGGTGTCATGGGTGTAGTAGCAGGAGGGTTTATGGGTGTAGTAGCAGGAGGGTTTATGGGTGTAGTAGCAGGAGGTGTCATGGGTGTAGTAGCAGGAGGGTTTATGGGTGTAGTAGCAGGAGGGTTTATGGGTGTAGTAGCAGGAGGTGTCATGGGTGTAGTAGCAGGAGGGTTCATGGGTGTAGTAGCAGGAGGGTTCATGGGTGTAGTAGCAGGAGGGTTCATGGGTGTAGTAGCAGGAGGGTTCATGGGTGTAGTAGCAGGAGGGTTCATGGGTGTAGTAGCAGATGGGTTCATGGGTGTAGTAGCAGGAGGTTCCATGGGTGTAGTAGCAGCTGGTGTGGTGGTTGCAGGCGCTGCGGGTGGAGAACATAAAGGTTTAAGTGGAGAATCCTCACACCAGATGGAGAACATAAAGGTTTAAGTGGAGCCTCCTCACACCAGATGGAGAACATAAAGGTTTAAGTGGAGCCTCCTCACACCAGGTGGTATCACTGATGGAATGTGAAACATGGTGGTTTAGTAAACAGGTAGTTTCACCCACCGTTTGAGACACTGACAATGACACAGCGAAGCTCCGACTGATATGTGGACGTACTGAGAAAACAATGAAGAGGAGTTTTGTTTTTAGCTCAAGGTTACAGTAATAGTAAAATAAAAACGGTAATAAAGTACTCTGATGCAGACAGACAGATAAGACAGACAGATAAGACAGACAGACAGACAGACAGACAGACAGACAGTCAGACAGACAGACAGTCAGACAGTCAGACAGACAGACAGACAGACAGACAGGTAATTTAAATGGATGCTGACCTGTTGGTCTGAGCAACAAAGCAGACAGGGTGATGTTCTCCATCCTCTGACTTTGATGGTGTCCATCTCAGGATGAACTGTCCCTGTGCTGGTCCAGTCAGCTCCATGTTGTGAGGTCCACTGAACAGCAGCTCAGAGACCCTACAACACCAGCAAACAAGAGAACATGAGGTCCACTGAACAGCAGCTCAGAGACCCTACAACACCAACAAACAAGACAACATGAGGTCCACTGAACAGCAGCTCAGAGACCCTACAACACCAGCAAACAAGACAACATGAGGTCCACTGAACAGCAGCTCATAGACCCTACAACACCAACAAACAAGACAACATGAGGTCCACTGAACAGCAGCTCAGAGACCCTACAACACCAGCAAACAAGACAACATGAGGTCCACTGAACAGCAGCTCATAGACCCTACAACACCAACAAACAAGACAACATGAGGTCCACTGAACAGCAGCTCAGAGACCCTACAACACCAGCAAACAAGACAACATGAGGTCCACTGAACAGCAGCTCATAGACCCTACAACACCAACAAACAAGACAACATGAGGTCCACTGAACAGCAGCTCAGAGACCCTACAACACCAGCAAACAAGACAACATGAGGTCCACTGAAGAGCAGCTCAGAGACCCTACAACACCAGCAAACAAGACAACATGAGGTCCATACGAAATTGTGCGGCTTGAGAAAGATTAGTTAATTTGTGTTGGATAAGAGTTTATTAGTGGGTTTTCCGCTAGATATTAAGGACTGGTTAGGGTGTGTTTTAGCGGGGGTTTCGCCTGGAAGGCTCACACACTTTTGAACGAAGGTGAACGTGAGAAAGTGACGTTCACACACGCCAGAAATTAACGCGTTCACCAGGCAGAAATACAGTATACGTTCAGTTCACGTTCAGCCGAAATAGGAACGTGTTCGTGAATTATCGTTACAACACTGAGCTCAGAGACCCTACAACACCAGCAAACAAGAGAACATGAGGTCCACTGAACAGCAGCTGGCCGTAGCCTTCCCCCCACCCCCTCTGTGCGCAGGGGGGGGAGGGGGGTCGACGCAGATCGATAGACCGAATGTCCGAAATACAATATATATTTATGTTGTAGCTGTAGCTTATAGGCTACAAATGCCTACAATAGTTAGATGATTGCTAAATGATTACAACTTACACTTTTATTTTGTACTTTCATGAACCACGAGCACTGCACCAGATATAATGAAGCCTACATAAGAGAAAAAGGGAAAAAAGCGTCAAAACAGTCTTGTTTTTTTTTTTTTAAGCTAAATATTGAAGCCAAGATACCGCAGCTGCTTGTTATGCACGTAATTACCCATTGATTTCTAATTGATTTCAGTAGCTAGGAATTGTGTTAGCCGTGTTGTTGGTAGCTCCTCCATATCTGATAGAAACCTGATTGTCTCTGTAGAGCAGGGGTGCCCAAAAGGTAGATCGTGATCTACCAGTAGATCACACAGGCTGTGCAGGTAGACCACATGACATGCCCCTAAAATATATCATTTAAATAAATAAACTATTTTTGGCATCTGCCACTTGAATTAAGGTGACTCACTTGATTGATTTACATCAAAAAGGGCAGCTCAAAACCACAATGCAATATTGTTTTTCCAACAACAGTATTACAAACTTATGTACAAAACCAAATTATACCAATTCCATTTCCTCCTCTATTTCCCATTCCAAATGCATTTGTCTAATATGTAACTATATTTTCAGCAATGAGATAATATATATTTTTGGTGTGTAAAAAGTGTGGGCACCCCTGCTGTAGAGACAGACAGGCAACAAATCATGCGCGGGTGGTGGTGGTGGTGAGCGGGGCTGGTGTGATTGCTGCCGGTCAGCCGATGTAAGCAGTGCCTTGGTGGTAGCCTATACCCTACCGCACAGGTTAAGGCGTCCTCGCGTCTAAAAGAAGTTTACAGACTTTTTTTATTTCTCCGGCGCTGTGTCTGTGCTCTGCTTTCTCAACAATCTAATGAAGAATGAGGTGACGTCGGGACTCGGGACGTGTGTGTGGTGTTTATACGTCGTCACTGTGAATGGGGGGGTGTGGGGGGGAGCATATCACACCAGAGTGTGAAAAGACTCCTCCCCAACCCCTCCAGACAGACACGCTGCGACGCAGGACACAGCGAATAGATGTGTATTCTTCTGTCTGATACACTGTTTGTCCGCCTTGAGTAGCGGCTATAGGCAGCATATCATTTTAAATAAACGGTTCTCTAGGGGAGGCAGAAACATAGCCTGCATGGGAGGCGGCTGCCTGCTCTTGCCTTTAGTAGATCCGTCACTGGATTGAATGGACTGAAACCAGCGCTCCCCAAAACAACAGGTTTGGAGATCTGTTGCGAATTGATTACATGAAACCGTGCGCCCAGTCCCAATGTTTGTAAACAAATAAATGGTCTATAGTACTGACGTGGAGTGTGTTGTCTCTGTGGTGATGGTTATATATTTATTGTACTGACATAGAGAGTGTTGTCTCTGTGGTGATGGTTATATATTTATTGTACTGACATAGAGAGTGTTGTCTCTGTGGTGATGGTTATATATTTATTGTACTGACATAGAGAGTGTTGTCTCTGTGGTGATGGTGATATATTTATTGTACTGACGTGGAGAGTGTTGCCTCTGTGGTGATGGTTATATATTTATTGTACTGACATAGAGAGTGTTGTCTCTGTGGTGATGCTTATATATTTATTGTACTGACATAGAGAGTGTTGTCTCTGTGGTGATGGTTATATATTTATTGTACTGATGTAGAGAGTGTTGTCTCTGTGGTGATGGTTATATATTTATTGTACTGACGTGGAGAGTGTTGTCTCTGTGATGATGGTTATATATTTATTGTACTGACATAGAGAGTGTTGTCTCTGTGGTGATGGTTATATATTTATTGTACTGACATAGAGAGTGTTGTCTCTGTGGTGATCGTTATATATGTATTGTACTGACGTAGAGAGTGTTGTCTCTGTGGTGATGGTTATATATTTATTGTACTGACGTGGAGAGTGTTGTCTCTGTGGTGATGGTTATATATTTATTGTACTGACATAGAGAGTGTTGTCTCTGTGGTGATGGTTATATATTTATTGTACTGACGTGGAGAGTGTTGTCTCTGTGGTGATGGTTATATATTTATTGTACTCACGTGGAGAGTGTTGCCTCTGTGGTGATGGTGATTTCCAGTGTGTGACCAACAGGGGTGTAGAGCTGTGCTCTGTTATCCGGGGTGGGAGGCAGGAACCTGGGTAGATACTGTCCCTCTGTACAGCTGGCTACTGCTCCATCCACTGACCACATGACAAGGAGGGAATATAACCATTTTAATGGCTTTATGTTTAGGTTAGATTATTGATTTAATTAGATCATCTATATTCACTTTATTAGCACATTAACTGGTTGAGGTGCCAGGAACCCCTATAGGAAAATAGAGCTGCAATGGTCAATGTTTATATGTGAGGGTGCTGAGTACCTTTGATAACAAACTGTAGAGTTATAAGGCTGAGACGGTTACTGGTAGTGTGATTGTACTGAGATCCTCCAGTGAGGGTGAGGGTGATATCCTGGTTGAGATAGTCATCCATATACAACCCGACAACGTAGTTACCCTCATTACTGCTGTCGGTGGCAGTAAATGACAAAGTGCAATCCTGAAAGAGAGAAAGGACAGGAAGAGTAAAAAAAGAAAAGAAAAAAACATGAGAAACATATTTCTAAGAAGAGGCGTAGAGTAAAACAGTACAGATTGATCATAACTGTAATCATGATTAAAATAAATGCAATGTTACTTAAAATCTGTGTTTGCATCAGAATTAAATTAGCATACAATTGTGTATTAGCATCAGTATGGCGTGATCTATGTTCTTATTTACAAATTAAAAACATTGAACTCACAGGTGACAAGTTGAGAATGGAAGGATATCCTCTATACCATGGTCTACATATAACCAGGTCTCCATCTGGGTCAAACGCTAACAGGGTGAAGTTTCTCCCACAGTTAGAAGGAACTCTGAGAGACAAAGAGACATTTATCATTAGTGTCTTTTACACTTCTTTATTAGTAGAGGTATGTAGTAAAGTGTTATATTAGTATTACAACTATATTTTAGTATAAATGATAATGGGAATATTTAGCCTCAAACTGAATTCACATTGAGCTTTTCCAGTTATCTTAAATAGTAGGCTCTATATACACATATTGGTATCTAGACATACAATTGTATCCATAATCTAAAAATCCAAGTGTATTATGTTAATTGTTAGTAATATATGAATAAAACAGTGTCTAATGTTAATGTTAGTAATATCAGAACATAACACCAGTGTGTAATGTTAATGTTAGTAATATCAGAACATAACATCAGTGTGTAATGTTAATGTTAGTAATATCAGAACATAACATCAGTGTGTAATGTTAATGTTAGTAATATCAGAACATAACACCAGTGTCTAATGTTAATGTTAGTAATATCAGAACATAACATCAGTGTGTAATGTTACCGTAGTGAAGGTATGATGGTGGTCTGAGGAGACCTGTTGGATTTCCCAGTGTCTGATCTGGTCATGAGGTTCACACCCGTCCACGCCTCCCAGCTCACAATGCTGTTATTGTTATTTATCCAGTTACCACCTTGTAACCTGTGGGAGATGATTTTATTATTATTATTATTATTATTAAAAAAGTGACAGATAAAAGTATAATAACACATTTATTCATGTCATAAACTCAACACACACACACACACACACACACACACACACACGCACCCACACACACACACACACACGCACGCGCACACACGCACGCACGCACGCACGCACGCACGCACGCACGCACGCGCACACACGTAATGGTGTGTGTTGTCATAGTGCATCTCTCTTCACTCACTGCATATAGAAGAGAGTGTTGATAGGAACCAGTCGAGTCATGATTCCCTCTCGTTGACACCACTCTGAGGTGTTATACACCGTGTTCACCACCAGGTGGCTCTCACTGCCACAGTCTCCATGATAACACTCCCATGTGTCTGAATGTGAGCAGGACGTGAAGGCGTTCTTATAGCGCAGAACCACCTGGAATTAGGAGATTATGACATCATAAAAGTTACACTACATGACTTTGATCCTGTCTCTGTTTACAGTAGGTGGATACGGACACAGAATAATTTTAATTTACTATGAAAACCTGCGTATCCCGTCAGTCAGTTAGTCAGTCAGGTAACGCCTCGTGACACGCTCCATATATGGGTGTCTCCATATACAGTATGAAGATGCATGACACTGAGCACATCAAACCCTGGATAGCCATACATGGAGAAGACTGGATCATCAACTAGATCTGCATATATGGAGCCGGCCAGCAACTCTACATCTGACCTCAAACCCTTAGATCTCCATATATGGAGCTGACCTGACATTCCATTATGTTTTCTGACCTTATCAAACCCTGTACACTCAAGACACGCAAAACTAATTTGTTCAGCCCAAAATAATGTGTTTATTGTCATGATTTGTCACCATCCGAGTTGGCTTTGACCGAGGCTTTAGGTCTTTAAATAAATTATTTCTGAAACGTCTGTGGGAAAAAATTATTGGAAATTGTCTTCCGGGCCGCTCGTCGGGGGCGGGACTGCAACACTCTAGTATAGTATATAATATAATATAGTATAGTATAGTTAGATATAATAATTATTTTAAAAAACAATTAAAATGAACAGTTAATTAGAAAGAAATACATAATGTTTCAGTTTGAGAAGAAGTTAAACTGTGTTTAGTCGGGCAGCCGACCGGCTTCTTTTGTTTAAAGTGGGAAATTGGTATATAGTCTTTTATTGGCCTAAAATATTGTCTATATACATTCATGAATCCACTTGCTGACCGGCTGTTAGTATTGAGCAAATTGTTTTATAGAGCGTCACAGTCCCGCCCCCTACCAGGGCCCAGGAAATGAATACTTTTTGAAATATCTATGAGGAAAATGCATTGGGAATTATTTCTTGGGCCTGGCGTCGTCATGAAAGGGGGCGGGACTGCGACGCTCTATTGGGGTTTATATGTGACCCTACCATTAACATCCTATATAAGGCAAGATTTAAAAAATGTCATTATGGTTTATATAGCATGTGACATGTCAAACTAGGGGGTTACCGTGATAACTTGTGACATGTCAAACTAGGGGGTTTCCGTGATAGCTTGTGACATGTCAAACTAGGGGGTTACCGTGATAACTTGTGACATGTCAAACTAGGGGGTTTCCGTGATAGCTTGTGACATGTCAAACTAGGGGGTTTCCGTGATAACTTGTGACATGTCAAACTAGGGGGTTTCCGTGATAGCTTGTGACATGTCAAACTAGGGGGTTACCGTGATAGCTTGTGACATGTCAAACTAGGGGGTTTCCGTGATAGCTTGTGACATGTCAAACTAGGGGGTTACCGTGATAACTTGTGACATGTCAAACTAGGGGGTTTCCGTGATAGCTTGTGACATGTCAAACTAGGGGGTTACCGTGATAACTTGTGACATGTCAAACTAGGGGGTTTCCATGATAGCTTGTGACATGTCAAACTAGGGGGTTACCGTGATAACTTGTGACATGTCAAACTAGGGGGTTACCGTGATAACTTGTGACATGTCAAACTAGGGGGTTTCCGTGATAGCTTGTGACATGTCAAACTAGGGGGTTTCCATGATAGCTTGTGACATGTCAAACTAGGGGGTTACCGTGATAACTTGTGACATGTCAAACTAGGGGGTTACCGTGATAACTTGTGACATGTCAAACTAGGGGGTTTCCGTGATAGCTTGTGACGTGTCAAACTAGGGGGTTTCCGTTATTCTGAATCCATTCCAAGCATTAGTTTTGCACAAAAAACACTCCTTGGACTAAAAACTGCCATAGCCACTTACCCAAATGTGCCCAAAATGTGCTGACCTCATCACATTTCATCACATTTGTGATGACAGCTATGACGTTCTTAGCCTAACGAGTGTTTTTTGCTACTTAAAGCATAATGAAGATTTGTCATTTTTGCCTTATAGGATGTTAATGGTAGGATCACCCCCTATAAAACAAACATCAAAACAAATTTCTAATTGTTGACAGCCAGTCAGCAAGTGGATTCATGAATCTATGTGTATATAGACAATATTTTAGGCCAATACAAAAAGACTATTCCCCACCCCACAACCCCGGCTGCCGAACTAGTTTATTTTATTTTCGTGTCATTCGTGTCAGATCCTGAGTCTACGTGAGACACGATCTAAAATGTCTCAGTTGAAGAGCAGGGAAACAGAATACAGTCACCCCAATTGTACTTATATTGGATTAACATACTCAACCATACAGAATGTACAAAAATAGATTTTATTCATGAAAAATAGAGTTATACATACTTTAATACATAATTATTTTTTATTTCCGTTACCTAAATGTTTTTTTTTTTTTTTTTTTTTTTTTTTTTATTGTATCTTAATTCTTTAATTGTAGTTTTAGTTTTTCCCCAAATTTTATTATCAATGGTAATCCTGACTTGTACTTACCGTCATACTTCCATTTTCGTACGTGTCCTTTGGGTCAACGGTGATGACAGTTCCATAGAAGTTGTTCTGTTGGGTTCGTCCACGCTGAGCTCCACAGAGCAGCAACACCAACACCGCTGTCCAACTCCAACACACACTCATGGTTACGGAGAGAATGAAACATATACTCTGCACTGGCAGGTTTTATACACACACACACACACACACACACACACACACACACACACACACACACACACACACACACACACACACACACACACACACACACACACACACACACACAGTAAGCCTCCACCCACAGCCAGTCTCAGCCTTGTCTCAACTCTGATCAAAGTTGGGAGGCGTCCTTTGGTTCGACATATCAAAGTTGGGAGGCGTCACATTAAACTATTGTGCCACTGCAGTCAATTGTCACGCATGCCCTCGATTCATTGTGTACGTATCTGTTTTCACTCTCAAGTTCCTTGTTGCAGCGTTCCATACAATTGGTATTTTATCCTTGACGTTTCCGTGAGGAGGATTCAACTTGACACTACCTTGCCAAATGGTTCACGTAGTACTTGTTCTCGGGAACACTGTCCTTTGAAAAGCCATAATAGCCATTATTTCTCTGCTGTCGGGAGGAAACCTCATAACTCCAAAATGTAAATTTTTCAGGAAATTAGGAAAACCTTATGTTTTTAAAACAAAGCAATACAGCCTCATCAAAGTTGGCGTTGTGACTTTATATATTGTCAATTACTTCCGTGAGTTAGTTGCTTTACCAGACATTTTGAGGGTCCAATGGAGTTAAGAGGTTTTGTCCAAAGCACTTTTTAATACTTTCCATTGGTTCAATATTTTCTAAACAACACACAGACGTAAAGGGTGTTCAATAGCACTGATTTATGAAACAACAAACAGAGGTAAAGGGTGTTCAAAAGTACGGATTTATGAAACAACACACAGAGGTAAAGGGTGTTCAATAGTACCGACTGATTTATGCAAAAACAAAACCCTAAAAAATGGAGTTATGAGGTTTCCTCCCGACAGCAACGATATGATGTGCAATACACACCCACTCACCTCTGCAGCTAATATGATGTGCGATACACACCCACTCACCTCTGCAGCTAATATGATGTGCAATACACACCCACTCACCTCTGCAGCTAATATGATGTGCAATACACACCCACTCACCTCTGCAGCTAATATGATGTGCAATACACACCCACTCACCTCTGCAGCTAATATGATGTGCAATACACACCCACTCACCTCTGCAGCTAATATGATGTGCAATACACACCCACTCACCTCTGCAGCTAATATGATGTGCAATACACACACACTCACCTCTGCAGCTAATATGATGTAAAATACACACCCACTCACCTCTGCAGCTAATATGATGTAAAATACACACCCACTCACCTCTGCAGCTAATATGATGTAAAATACACACCCACTCACCTCTGCAGCTAATATGATGTGCAATACACACCCACTCACCTCTGCAGCTAATATGATGTGCAATACACACCCACTCACCTCTGCAGCTAATATGATGTGCAATACACACCCACTCACCTCTGCAGCTAATATGATGTGCAATACACACCCACTCACCTCTGCAGCTAATATGATGTGCAATACACACCCACTCACCTCTGCAGCTAAGTGGCTGTTTTCCAATGGAAGCACTGAGGAGACTCAATTATTATTATCCAAAACAATTAGGATTTGTCTTTGTGCCTTTGTAAGTGACTCAGTATAGTAAATACAGACAATGTGCAGCGCACACAGAGACTATGACAAGGTGTTTACAATGTGCAGCGCACAGAGACTATGACAAGGTGTTTACAATGTGCAGCACACACAGAGACTATGACAAGGTGTTTACAATGTGCAGCGCATACAGAGACTATGACAAGGTGTTTACAATGTGCAGCGCATAGAGACTGACAAGGTGTTTACAATGTGCAGCGCATAGAGACTGACATGGTGTTTACAATGTGCAGCGCACACAGAGACTATGACAAGGTGTTTACAATGTGCAGCGCATACAGAGACTGACAAGGTGTTTACAATGTGCAGCGCATACAGAGACTATGACAAGGTGTTTACAATGTGCAGCGCATACAGAGACTATGACATGGTGTTTACAATGTGCAGCGCACAGAGACTATGACAAGGTGTTTACAATGTGCAGCACACACAGAGACTATGACAAGGTGTTTACAATGTGCAGCATACAGAGACTATGACATGGTGTTTACAATGTGCAGCACACAGAGACTGACATGGTGTTTACAATGTGCAGCGCATACAGAGACTATGACATGGTGTTTACAATGTGCAGCACACACAGAGACTATGACATGGTGTTTACAATGTGCAGCGCATACAGAGACTATGACATGGTGTTTACAATGTGCAGCATACAGAGACTATGACATGGTGTTTACAATGTGCAGCACAC
Organism: Electrona antarctica; assembly: GCF_951216825.1. Classification (NCBI taxonomy): domain Eukaryota; kingdom Metazoa; phylum Chordata; class Actinopteri; order Myctophiformes; family Myctophidae; genus Electrona; species Electrona antarctica. The sequence goes on from NC_136806.1 coordinate 2,184,961, forward strand.
AGAGACTGACATGGTGTTTACAATGTGCAGCGCATACAGAGACTATGACATGGTGTTTACAATGTGCAGCGCATACAGAGACTATGACATGGTGTTTACAATGTGCAGCGCATACAGAGACTATGACATGGTGTTTACAATGTGCAGCGCATACAGAGACTGACATGGTGTTTACAATGTGCAGCATAGAGACTATGACATGGTGTTTACAATGTGCAGCGCATACAGAGACTATGACATGGTGTTTACAATGTGCAGCGCATACAGAGACTATGACATGGTGTTTACAATGTGCAGCGCATACAGAGACTATGACAAGGTGTTTACAATGTGCAGCGCATACAGAGACTATGACAAGGTGTTTACAATGTGCAGCACACAGACTATGACATGGTGTTTACAATGTGCAGCACACAGACTATGACAAGGTGTTTACACTGTGCAGCACACACAGAGACTATGACAAGGTGTTTACAATGTGCAGCGCACACAGAGACTATGACATGGTGTTTACAATGTGCAGCGCATACAGAGACTATGACAAGGTGTTTACAATGTGCAGCACACAGAGACTATGACAAGGTGTTTACAATGTGCAGCGCACACAGAGACTATGACATGGTGTTTACAATGTGCAGCGCATAGAGACTGACATGGTGTTTACAATGTGCAGCGCACACAGAGACTATGACATGGTGTTTACAATGTGCAGCGCATAGAGACTGACATGGTGTTTACAATGTGCAGCGCACACAGAGACTATGACATGGTGTTTACAATGTGCAGCACACACAGAGACTATGACAAGGTGTTTACAATGTGCAGCGCACACAGAGACTATGACAAGGTGTTTACAATGTGCAGCACACACAGAGACTGACATGGTGTTTACAATGTGCAGCACACACAGAGACTGACATGGTGTTTACAATGTGCAGCGCATACAGAGACTATGACAAGGTGTTTACAATGTGCAGCGCATACAGAGACTGACATGGTGTTTACAATGTGCAGCAAACACAGAGACTATGACAAGGTGTTTACAATGTGCAGCGCACACAGAGACTATGACAAGGTGTTTACAATGTGCAGCACACACAGAGACTATGACATGGTGTTTACAATGTGCAGCACACACAGAGACTATGACAAGGTGTTTACAATGTGCAGCACACAGACTATGACAAGGTGTTTACAATGTGCAGCACACACAGAGACTATGACATGGTGTTTACAATGTGCAGCACACACAGAGACTATGACAAGGTGTTTACAATGTGCAGCACACAGACTATGACAAGGTGTTTACAATGTGCAGCACACACAGAGACTATGACATGGTGTTTACAATGTGCAGCACACACAGAGACTATGACAAGGTGTTTACAATGTGCAGCACACAGAGACTATGACATGGTGTTTACAATGTGCAGCATACAGAGACTATGACATGGTGTTTACAATGTGCAGCACACAGAGACTGACATGGTGTTTACAATGTGCAGCGCATACAGAGACTATGACATGGTGTTTACAATGTGCAGCACACACAGACTATGACATGGTGTTTACAATGTGCAGCGCATACAGAGACTATGACATGGTGTTTACAATGTGCAGCATACAGAGACTATGACATGGTGTTTACAATGTGCAGCACACAGAGACTGACATGGTGTTTACAATGTGCAGCGCATACAGAGACTATGACATGGTGTTTACAATGTGCAGCGCATACAGAGACTATGACATGGTGTTTACAATGTGCAGCGCATACAGAGACTATGACATGGTGTTTACAATGTGCAGCGCATACAGAGACTATGACATGGTGTGTACAATGTGCAGCGCATACAGAGACTGACATGGTGTTTACAATGTGCAGCATAGAGACTATGACATGGTGTTTACAATGTGCAGCGCATACAGAGACTATGACATGGTGTTTACAATGTGCAGCGCATACAGAGACTATGACATGGTGTTTACAATGTGCAGCGCATACAGAGACTATGACAAGGTGTTTACAATGTGCAGCGCATACAGAGACTATGACAAGGTGTTTACAATGTGCAGCACACAGACTATGACATGGTGTTTACAATGTGCAGCACACAGACTATGACAAGGTGTTTACAATGTGCAGCACACACAGAGACTATGACAAGGTGTTTACAATGTGCAGCGCACACAGAGACTATGACAAGGTGTTTACAATGTGCAGCGCACACAGAGACTATGACATGGTGTTTACAATGTGCAGCGCATACAGAGACTGACATGGTGTTTACAATGTGCAGCGCATACAGAGACTATGACAAGGTGTTTACAATGTGCAGCGCATACAGAGACTGACATGGTGTTTACAATGTGCAGCAAACACAGAGACTATGACAAGGTGTTTACAATGTGCAGCGCACACAGAGACTATGACAAGGTGTTTACAATGTGCAGCACACACAGAGACTATGACAAGGTGTTTACAATGTGCAGCACACAGAGACTATGACAAGGTGTTTACAATGTGCAGCACACACAGAGACTATGACATGGTGTTTACAATGTGCAGCACACACAGAGACTATGACAAGGTGTTTACAATGTGCAGCACACTATGACATGGTGTTTACAATGTGCAGCGCATACAGAGACTGACAAGGTGTTTACAATGTGCAGCGCACAGAGACTATGACAAGGTGTTTACAATGTAAAGCGCATACAGAGACTATGACATGGTGTTTACAATGTGCAGCGCATACAGACACTGACATGGTGTTTACAATGTGCAGCGCACAGAGACTATGACAAGGTGTTTACAATGTGCAGCGCATACAGACACTGACATGGTGTTTACAATGTGCAGCGCATACAGAGACTATGACAAGGTGTTTACAATGTGCAGCGCATACAGAGACTGACATGGTGTTTACAATGTGCAGCAAACACAGAGACTATGACAAGGTGTTTACAATGTGCAGCGCACACAGAGACTATGACAAGGTGTTTACAATGTGCAGCACACACAGAGACTATGACATGGTGTTTACAATGTGCAGCACACACAGAGACTATGACATGGTGTTTACAATGTGCAGCGCATACAGAGACTATGACAAGGTGTTTACAATGTGCAGCACACAGACTATGACAAGGTGTTTACAATTTGCAGCACACAGAGACTATGACATGGTGTTTACAATGTGCAGCACACACAGAGACTATGACAAGGTGTTTACAATGTGCAGCACACAGAGACTATGACATGGTGTTTACAATGTGCAGCATACAGAGACTATGACATGGTGTTTACAATGTGCAGCACACAGAGACTGACATGGTGTTTACAATGTGCAGCGCATACAGAGACTATGACATGGTGTTTACAATGTGCAGCACACACAGACTATGACATGGTGTTTACAATGTGCAGCGCATACAGAGACTATGACATGGTGTTTACAATGTGCAGCATACAGAGACTATGACATGGTGTTTACAATGTGCAGCACACAGAGACTGACATGGTGTTTACAATGTGCAGCGCATACAGAGACTATGACATGGTGTTTACAATGTGCAGCGCATACAGAGACTATGACATGGTGTTTACAATGTGCAGCGCATACAGAGACTATGACATGGTGTTTACAATGTGCAGCGCATACAGAGACTATGACATGGTGTGTACAATGTGCAGCGCATACAGAGACTGACATGGTGTTTACAATGTGCAGCATAGAGACTATGACATGGTGTTTACAATGTGCAGCGCATACAGAGACTATGACATGGTGTTTACAATGTGCAGCGCATACAGAGACTATGACATGGTGTTTACAATGTGCAGCGCATACAGAGACTATGACAAGGTGTTTACAATGTGCAGCGCATACAGAGACTATGACAAGGTGTTTACAATGTGCAGCACACAGACTATGACATGGTGTTTACAATGTGCAGCACACAGACTATGACAAGGTGTTTACAATGTGCAGCACACACAGAGACTATGACAAGGTGTTTACAATGTGCAGCGCACACAGAGACTATGACATGGTGTTTACAATGTGCAGCGCACACAGAGACTATGACATGGTGTTTACAATGTGCAGCGCACACAGAGACTATGACATGGTGTTTACAATGTGCAGCACACACAGAGACTATGACAAGGTGTTTACAATGTGCAGCGCACACAGAGACTATGACATGGTGTTTACAATGTGCAGCGCATACAGAGACTGACATGGTGTTTACAATGTGCAGCGCATACAGAGACTATGACAAGGTGTTTACAATGTGCAGCGCATACAGAGACTGACATGGTGTTTACAATGTGCAGCGCATACAGAGACTATGACAAGGTGTTTACAATGTGCAGCGCATACAGAGACTGACATGGTGTTTACAATGTGCAGCAAACACAGAGACTATGACAAGGTGTTTACAATGTGCAGCGCACACAGAGACTATGACAAGGTGTTTACAATGTGCAGCACACACAGAGACTATGACAAGGTGTTTACAATGTGCAGCACACAGAGACTATGACAAGGTGTTTACAATGTGCAGCACACACAGAGACTATGACATGGTGTTTACAATGTGCAGCACACACAGAGACTATGACAAGGTGTTTACAATGTGCAGCACACTATGACATGGTGTTTACAATGTGCAGCGCATACAGAGACTGACAAGGTGTTTACAATGTGCAGCGCACAGAGACTATGACAAGGTGTTTACAATGTAAAGCGCATACAGAGACTGACAAGGTGTTTACAATGTGCAGCGCATACAGAGACTATGACATGGTGTTTACAATGTGCAGCATAGAGACTATGACAAGGTGTTTACAATGTGCAGCGCATACAGAGACTGACATGGTGTTTACAATGTGCAGCGCATACAGAGACTATGACAAGGTGTTTACAATGTGCAGCGCACAGAGACTATGACAAGGTGTTTACAATGTGCAGCGCATACAGAGACTATGACATGGTGTTTACAATGTGCAGCGCATACAGAGACTATGACAAGGTGTTTACAATGTGCAGCACACAGAGACTATGACAAGGTGTTTACAATGTGCAGCGCATAGAGACTGACATGGTGTTTACAATGTGCAGCGCATACAGAGACTATGACATGGTGTTTACAATGTGTAGCGCACACAGAGACTATGACAAGGTGTTTACAATGTGCAGCGCACACAGAGACTATGACATGGTGTTTACAATGTGCAGCACATACAGAGACTATGACATGGTGTTTACAATGTGCAGCGCATACAGAGACTATGACATGGTGTTTACAATGTGCAGCGCATACAGAGACTATGACATGGTGTTTACAATGTGCAGCGCACACAGAGACTATGACATGGTGTTTACAATGTGCAGCACATACAGAGACTATGACATGGTGTTTACAATGTGCAGCGCATACAGAGACTATGACATGGTGTTTACAATGTGCAGCGCATACAGAGACTATGACATGGTGTTTACAATGTGTAGCGCACACAGAGACTATGACAAGGTGTTTACAATGTGCAGCGCATACAGAGACTATGACAAGGTGTTTACAATGTGCAGCACACAGACTATGACAAGGTGTTTACAATGTGCAGCGCACACAGAGACTGACAAGGTGTTTACAATGTGCAGCGCACACAGAGACTATGACAAGGTGTTTACAATGTGCAGCACACAGACTATGACAAGGTGTTTACAATGTGCAGCGCACACAGAGACTATGACATGGTGTTTACAATGTGCAGCATAGAGACTATGACATGGTGTTTACAATGTGCACCGCATACAGAGACTGACAAGGTGTTTACAATGTGCAGCACACAGAGACTATGACATGGTGTTTACAATGTGCAGCGCACACAGAGACTATGGCAAGGTGTTTACAATGTGCAGCGCACACAGAGACTATGACAAGGTGTTTACAATGTGCAGCATAGAGACTATGACATGGTGTTTACAATGTGCAGCATAGACTATGGCAAGGTGTTTACAATGTGCAGCATAGAGACTATGACAAGGTGTTTACAATGTGCAGCATAGATACTATGACAAGGTGTTTACAATGTGCAGCATAGAGACTATGACAAGGTGTTTACAATGTGCAGCATAGAGACTATGACATGGTGTTTACAATGTGCAGCATAGAGACTATGACAAGGTGTTTACAATGTGCAGCGCACACAGAGACTATGACAAGGTGTTTACAATGTGCAGCACATAGACTATGACAAGGTGTTTACAATGTGCAGCGCATACAGAGACTATGACATGGTGTTTACAATGTGCAGCACATACAGAGACTATGACAAGGTGTTTACAATGTGCAGCATAGAGACTATGACAAGGTGTTTACAATGTGGAGCGCATACAGAGACTTGACAAGGTGTTTACAATGTGCAGCATAGAGACTATGACATGGTGTTTACAATGTGCAGCGCATACAGAGACTATGACATGGTGTTTACAATGTGCAGCGCATACAGAGACTGACAAGGTGTTTACAATGTGCAGCGCACAGAGACTATGACAAGGTGTTTACAATGTAAAGCGCATACAGAGACTATGACATGGTGTTTACAATGTGCAGCGCATACAGAGACTGACAAGGTGTTTACAATGTGCAGCGCATACAGAGACTATGACATGGTGTTTACAATGTGCAGCATAGAGACTATGACAAGGTGTTTACAATGTGCAGCGCATACAGAGACTGACATGGTGTTTACAATGTGCAGCGCATACAGAGACTATGACAAGGTGTTTACAATGTGCAGCGCACAGAGACTATGACAAGGTGTTTACAATGTAAAGCGCATACAGAGACTATGACATGGTGTTTACAATGTGCAGCGCATACAGAGACTGACAAGGTGTTTACAATGTGCAGCGCATACAGAGACAGCCCTGTCTGTCTACAGGAGACCACATGGGTAGTCTCCCCTCCTGCTATATTAACAGCTAACTCCCCCTTTCTGTCTACAGGAGACCTCATGGGTAGTCTCTCCTCCTGCTATATTAACAGCTAACTCCCCAGCCCTGTCTGTCTACAGGAGACCTCATGGGTAGTCTCTCCTCCTGCTATATTAACAGCTAACTCCCTCTGTCTGTCTAAAGGGGACCTCATGGGTAGTCTCTCCTCCTGCTATATTAACAGCTAACTCCCCAGCCCTGTCTGTCTACAGGAGACCTCATGGGTAGTCTCTCATCCTGCTATATTAACAGTTAACTCCCCCTTTCTGTCTACAGGAGACCTCATGGGTAGTCTCTCCTCCTGCTATATTAACAGCTAACTCCCCAGCCCTGTCTGTCTACAGGAGACCTCATGGGTAGTCTCTCCTCCTGCTATATTAACAGCTAACTCCCCCTGTCTGACTACAGGAGACCACATGGGTAGTCTCTCCTCCTGCTATATTAACAGCTAACTCCCCCTGTCTGTCTACAGGAGACCTCATGGGTAGTCTCTCCTCCTGCTATATTAACAGCTAACTCCCCCTGTCTGTCTACAGGAGACCACATGGGTAGTCTCCCCTCCTGCTATATTAACAGCTAACTCCCCAGCCCTGTCTGTCTACAGGAGACCTCATGGGTAGTCTCTCCTCCTGCTATATTAACAGCTAACTCCCCCTGTCTGTCTACAGGAGACCACATGGGTAGTCTCCCCTCCTGCTATATTAACAGCTAACTCCCCTGTCTGTCTACAGGAGACCTCATGGGTAGTCTCCCCTCCTGTTATATTAACAGCTAACTCACCCTGTCTGTCTACAGGAGACCTCATGGGTAGTCTCCCCTCCTGCTATATTAACAGCTAACTCCCCCTGTGTGTCTAGAGGAGACCTCATGGGTAGTCTCTCCTCCTGCTATATTAACAACTAACTCCCCAGCCCTGTCTGTCTACAGGAGACCTCATGGGTAGTCTCTCCTCCTGCTATATTAACAGCTAACTCCCCCTGTCTGTCTACAGGAGACCTCATGGGTAGTCTCTCCTCCTGCTATATTAACAGCTAACTCCCCCTCGCTGTCTGTCTACAGGAGACCTCATGGGTAGTCTCCCCTCCTGCTATATTAACAGCTAACTCCCCCTCGCTGTCTGTCTACAGGAGACCACATGGGTAGTCTCCCCTCCTGCTATATTAACAGCTAACTCCCCCTCGCTGTCTGTCTACAGGAGACCACATGGGTAGTCTCCCCTCCTGCTATATTAACAGCTAACTCCCCCTGTCTGTCTACAGGAGACCTCATGGGTAGTCTTTCCTCCTGCTATATTAACAGCTAACTCCCCCTGCCTGTCTACAGGAGACCTCATGGGTAGTCTCTCCTCCTGCTATATTAACAGCTAACTCCCCAGCCCTGTCTGTCTACAGGAGACCTCATGGGTAGTCTCTCCTCCTGCTATATTAACAGCTAACTCCCCAGCCCTGTCTGTCTACAGGAGACCTCATGGGTAGTCTCTCCTCCTGCTATATTAACAGCTAACTCCCCCTGTCTGTCTACAGGAGACCTCATGGGTAGTCTCTCCTCCTGCTATATTAACAGCTAACTCCCCAGCCCTGTCTGTCTACAGGAGAGCACATGGGTAGTCTCTCCTCCTGCTATATTAACAGCTAACTCCCCTGTCTGTCTACAGGAGACCTCATGGGTAGTCTCTCCTCCTGCTTTATTAACAGCTAACTCCCCCTGTCTGTCTACAGGAGATCTCATGGGTAGTCTCTCCTCCTGCTATATTAACAGCTAACTCCCCCTGTCTGTCTACAGGAGACCTCATGGGTAGTCTCCCCTCCTGCTATATTAACAGCTAACTCCCCCTTTCTGTCTACAGGAGACCACATGGGTAGTCTCCCCTCCTGCTATATTAACAGCTAACTCCCCTGTCTGTCTACAGGAGACCTCATGGGTAGTCTCTCCTCCTGCTTTATTAACAGCTAACTCCCCCTGTCTGTCTACAGGAGACCTCATGGGTAGTCTCTCCTCCTGCTATATTAACAGCTAACTCCCCCTGTCTGACTACAGGAGACCACATGGGTAGTCTCTCCTCCTGCTATATTAACAGCTAACTCCCCCTGCCTGTCTACAGGAGACCTCATGGGTAGTCTCTCCTCCTGCTATATTAACAGCTAACTCCCCCTTTCTGTCTACAGGAGACCTCATGGGTAGTCTCTCCTCCTGCTATATTAACAGCTAACTCCCCAGCCCTGTCTGTCTACAGGAGACCTCATGGGTAGTCTCTCCTCCTGCTATATTAACAGCTAACTCCCCAGCCCTGTCTGTCTACAGGAGACCTCATGGGTAGTCTCTCCTCCTGCTATATTAACAGCTAACTCCCCCTGTCTGTCTACAGGAGACCTCATGGGTAGTCTCTCCTCCTGCTATATTAACAGCTAACTCCCCAGCCCTGTCTGTCTACAGGAGAGCACATGGGTAGTCTCTCCTCCTGCTATATTAACAGCTAACTCCCCTGTCTGTCTACAGGAGACCTCATGGGTAGTCTATCCTCCTGCTTTATTAACAGCTAACTCCCCCTGTCTGTCTACAGGAGATCTCATGGGTAGTCTCTCCTCCTGCTATATTAACAGCTAACTCCCCCTGTCTGTCTACAGGAGACCTCATGGGTAGTCTCCCCTCCTGCTATATTAACAGCTAACTCCCCCTTTCTGTCTACAGGAGACCACATGGGTAGTCTCCCCTCCTGCTATATTAACAGCTAACTCCCCTGTCTGTCTACAGGAGACCTCATGGGTAGTCTCTCCTCCTGCTTTATTAACAGCTAACTCCCCCTGTCTGTCTACAGGAGACCTCATGGGTAGTCTCTCCTCCTGCTATATTAACAGCTAACTCCCCCTGTCTGACTACAGGAGACCACATGGGTAGTCTCTCCTCCTGCTATATTAACAGCTAACTCCCCCTGTCTGACTACAGGAGACCTCATGGGTAGTCTCTCCTCCTGCTATATTAACAGCTAACTCCCCCTTTCTGTCTACAGGAGACCTCATGGGTAGTCTCTCCTCCTGCTATATTAACAGCTAACTCCCCAGCCCTGTCTGTCTACAGGAGACCTCATGGGTAGTCTCTCCTCCTGCTATATTAACAGCTAACTCCCCAGCCCTTTCTGTGTACAGGAGACCTCATGGGTAGTCCCTCCTCCTGCTATATTAACAGCTAACTCCCCAGCCCTGTCTGTCTACAGGAGACCTCATGGGTAGTCTCTCCTCCTGCTATATTAACAGCTAACTCCCCCTGTCTGACTACAGGAGACCACATGGGTAGTCTCTCCTCCTGCTATATTAACAGCTAACTCCCCCTGTGTGTCTACAGGAGACCTCATGGGTAGTCTCTCCTCCTGCTATATTAACAGCTAACTCCACCTGTCTGTCTACAGGAGACCACATGGGTAGTCTCCCCTCCTGCTATATTAACAGCTAACTCCCCAGCCCTGTCTGTCTACAGGAGACCTCATGGGTAGTCTCTCCTCCTGCTATATTAACAGGTAACTCCCCCTCGCTGTCTGTCTACAGGAGACCACATGGGTAGTCTCCCCTCCTGCTATATTAACAGCTAACTCCCCAGCCCTGTCTGTCTACAGGAGACCTCATGGGTAGTCTCTCCTCCTGCTATATTAACAGCTAACTCCCCAGCCCTGTCTGTCTACAGGAGACCTCATGGGTAGTCTCTCCTCCTGCTATATTAACAGCTAACTCCCCCTGTCTGTCTACAGGAGACCTCATGGGTAGTCTCTCCTGCTATATTAACAGCTAACTCCCCAGCCCTGTCTGTCTACAGGAGAGCACATGGGTAGTCTCTCCTCCTGCTATATTAACAGCTAACTCCCCTGTCTGTCTACAGGAGACCTCATTGGTAGTCTCTCCTCCTGCTTTATTAACAGCTAACTCCCCCTGTCTGTCTACAGGAGATCTCATGGGTAGTCTCTCCTCCTGCTATATTAACAGCTAACTCCCCCTGTCTGTCTACAGGAGACCTCATGGGTAGTCTCCCCTCCTGCTATATTAACAGCTAACTCCCCCTTTCTGTCTACAGGAGACCACATGGGTAGTCTCCCCTCCCGCTATATTAACAGCTAACTCCCCTGTCTGTCTACAGGAGACCTCATGGGTAGTCTCTCCTCCTGCTTTATTAACAGCTAACTCCCCCTGTCTGTCTACAGGAGACCTCATGGGTAGTCTCTCCTCCTGCTATATTAACAGCTAACTCCCCCTGTCTGACTACAGGAGACCACATGGGTAGTCTCTCCTCCTGCTATATTAACAGCTAACTCCCCCTGTCTGACTACAGGAAACCTCATGGGTAGTCTCTCCTCCTGCTATATTAACAGCTAACTCCCCCTTTCTGTCTACAGGAGACCTCATGGGTAGTCTCTCCTCCTGCTATATTAACAGCTAACTCCCCAGCCCTGTCTGTCTACAGGAGACCTCATGGGTAGTCTCTCCTCCTGCTATATTAACAGCTAACTCCCCAGCCCTGTCTGTCTACAGGAGACCTCATGGGTAGTCTCTCCTCCTGCTATATTAACAGCTAACTCCCCAGCCCTTTCTGTCTACAGGAGACCTCATGGGTAGTCTCTCCTCCTGCTATATTAACAGCTAACTCCCCAGCCCTGTCTGTCTACAGGAGACCTCATGGGTAGTCTCTCCTCCTGCTATATTAACAGCTAACTCCCCCTGTCTGACTACAGGAGACCTCATGGGTAGTCTCTCCTCCTGCTATATTAACAGCTAACTCCCCCTGTCTGTCTACAGGAGACCACATGGGTAGTCTCCCCTCCTGCTATATTAACAGCTAACTCCCCAGCCCTGTCTGTCTACAGGAGACCTCATGGGTAGTCTCTCCTCCTGCTATATTAACAGCTAACTCCCCCTGTCTGTCTACAGGAGACCTCATGGGTAGTCTCTCCTCCTGCTATATTAACAGCTAACTCCCCCTGTCTGTCTACAGGAGACCTCATGGGTAGTCTCTCCTCCTGCTATATTAACAGCTAACTCCCCCTGTCTGTCTACAGGAGACCTCATGGGTAGTCTCTCCTCCTGCTATATTAACAGCTAACTCCCCCTGTCTGTCTACAGGAGACCTCATGGGTAGTCTCTCCTCCTGCTATATTAACAGCTAACTCCCCAGCCCTGTCTGTCTACAGGAGACCACATGGGTAGTCTCCCCTCCTGCTATATTAACAGCTAACTCCCCAGCCCTGTGTCTACAGGAGACCTCATGGGTAGTCTCTCCTCCTGCTATATTAACAGCTAACTCCCCAGCCCTGTCTGTCTACAGGAGACCTCATGGGTAGTCTCCCCTCCTGCTATATTAACAGCTAACTCCCCCTGTCTGTCTACAGGAGACCACATGGGTAGTCTCCCCTCCTGCTATATTAACAGCTAACTCCCCCTGTCTGTCTACAGGAGACCACATGGGTAGTCTCCCCTCCTGCTATATTAATCGTTTACCCGCCAGGAACATAGGAATATTAACACGTAGAATCTTGTAGCCTGCCACAAACGGAAAAGCCGTTTTAACAGCGATGTTTTCATTAATGCATGTTTTAATACGATCGTATCGAAATCTACCGTCCGTTAGCTTTGTTATGCTTCTGACACAATGGGCGCGGCCATTTTGAAAATGCGCGCGCATCCACTAACATTGCCGGCTCTGTTTTCAGACGGCTTTATCTCACAGAAGCGACATTGCAGAGGACGCTTTGTCCCAGACAAGCGTTTTCAACGGCCTGTAGCAGGCGCTGTGATACTCGCGGTCCACTTTTTCCACCACCGACCGAGAGAACGAGCACCAGCTTCGTCAACACACACGGAATGGTTTCATAGTAAAATGCGATACGGATATTTGGCTCTTCAAAGTAAGTGTCACGCGTGATTAAACCATGGCAATACGCAATCGAGGGATTAATTAATGGCGGCAGGCTAAGAGTTAACAGCTAACTCCCCAGCCCTGTCTGTCTACAGGAGACCACATGGGTAGTCTCCCCTCCTGCTATATTAACAGCTAACTCCCCAGCCCTGTCTGTCTACAGGAGACCACATGGGTAGTCTCCCCTCCTGCTATATTAACAGCTAACTCCCCAGCCCTGTCTGTCTACAGGAGACCTCATGGGTAGTCTCCCCTCCTGCTATATTAACAGCTAACTCCCCCTCGCTGTCTGTCTTCGCCGTCGGCCCAGCGAACGACCCCTCCCGTCCCCAGGGTGCCGTGCCGCGAGACGCCGTGCTCTGATGCTGTACAAACTTCCAATTTATACTGGCGTCCTACACCGCCTGAATTCAATGCAGTCAATCAGTGTGGCTCTCCGCTCATCTGCCCCACCTGCATCCATCATCAATAATCAGAGTCCAGGCTCTTTCACACAGTTTTATATTAGGACCTGTTTAAATTGGGACCAGGATCTTAGGGATCGATGAGTTATTTGAGATATAGGTGAGGAGGATTTAGAGCTCTATTCTGTATTTAACGAGGAGCCAGTGATGGTTCTGATCACATGGTTCTGTATTTAACCAGGAGCCAGTGATGGTTCTGATCACATGGTTCTGTATTTAACCAGGAGCCAGCCCAGTGATGGTTCTGATCACATGGATCTGTATTTAACCAGGAGCCAGTGATGGTTCTGATCACATGGTTCTGTATTTAACCAGAAGCCAGCCCAGTGATGGTTCTGATCACATGGTTCTGTATTTAACCAGGAGCCAGTGATGGTTCTGATCACATGGTTCTGTATTTAACCAGGAGCCAGTGATGGCTCTGATCACATGGTTCTGTATTTAACCAGGAGCCAGCCCAGTGATGGTTCTGATCACATGGTACCTGGACCTCTAGTCTAGGGCTTCCTCAGTGTTGCTGCAGAGGAGTTTCGTTGTTATTTAGTATTCATTCATCCGTTCATATCATTGATGTAATACATCCATCCATTTTAATTTATGTATTTATTTATTTATTACATTAACGACATGAACCCTTGAATCACTATTCTGAGGGGAACATTAAATCAGATCTACAAGCTCACAAGCTCATGATTTTGGAGGATTTGAAAAAAGATATCATGAAGAAATGACATAGGCCTACTATAGTCCATGGTCTCGGCCGGCATACTATAGTATGCCGTTTTTTCATGATTTGAGGATTTTAACAAAAAAATTAAAATCACGAAAAAAGGGCATAGGCTACTGTAGGCCATGGTTTCGGACCTCATGCCGTTTTTCATGATTTTGCAGGATTTGAGAAAAATATAAAAATTGACCTGTAAATGACAACAAAACAAACTAAGGCACTGGTGTGGCACTCCTGGTTTACCAGAACGGGGTTCAAGTCCCTGCAGTGCCCTACTCAATGTGTTGTATTTACATGGTTCAAGTCCCTGCAGTGCTCTGCTCAATGTGTTGTATTTACATGGTTCAACTCCCTGCAGTGCTCTGCTCAATGTGTTGTATTTACATGGTTCAACTCCCTGCAGTGCCCTGCTCAATGTGTTGTATTTACATGGTTCAACTCCCTGCAGTGCCCTGCTCAATGTGTTGTATTTACATGGTTCAACACCCTGCAGTGCTCTGCTCAATGTGTTGTATGTACATGGTTCAACTCCCTGCAGTGCCCTGCTCAATGTGTTGTATGTACATGGTTCAACTCCCTGCAGTGCCCTGCTCAATGTGTTGTATTTACATGGTTCAACTCCCTGCGGTGCCCTGCTCAATGTGTTGTATTTACATGGTTCAACTCCCTGCAGTGCCCTGCTCAATGTGTTGTATTTACATGGTTCAACACCCTGCAGTGCTCTGCTCAATGTGTTGTATTTACATGGTTCAACTCCCTGCAGTGCTCTGCTCAATGTGTTGTATTTACATGGTTCAACTCCCTGCGGTGCCCTGCTCAATGTGTTGTATTTACATGGTTCAACTCCCTGCAGTGCTCTGCTCAATGTGTTGTATTTACATGGTTCAACTCCCTGCAGTGCCCTGCTCAATGTGTTGTATTTACATGGTTCAAGTCCCTGCAGTGCTCTGCTCAATGTGTTGTATTTACATGGTTCAACTCCCTGCAGTGCCCTGCTCAATGTGTTGTATTTACATGGTTCAACACCCTGCAGTGCTCTGCTCAATGTGTTGTATTTACATGGTTCAACTCCCTGCAGTGCTCTGCTCAATGTGTTGTATTTACATGGTTCAACTCCCTGCGGTGCCCTGCTCAATGTGTTGTATTTACATGGTTCAACTCCCTGCAGTGCCCTGCTCAATGTGTTGTATTTACATGGTTCAACTCCCTGCAGTGCTCTGTTCAATGTGTTGTATGTACATGGTTCAACTCCCTGCAGTGCCCTGCTCAATGTGTTGTATTTACATGGTTCAACTCCCTGCAGTGCTCTGCTCAATGTGTTGTATTTACATGGTTCAAGTCCCTGCAGTGCCCTGCTCAATGTGTTGTATTTACATGGTTCAACTCCCTGCAGTGCCCTGCTCAATGTGTTGTATTTACATGGTTCAACTCCCTGCAGTGCCCTGCTCAATGTGTTGTATTTACATGGTTCAACTCCCTGCAGTGCTCTGCTCAATGTGTTGTATTTACATGGTTCAAGTCCCTGCAGTGCTCTGCTCAATGTGTTGTATTTACATGGTTCAACTCCCTGCAGTGCCCTGCTCAATGTGTTGTAGTATTTACATGGTTCAAGTCCCTGCAGTGCCCTGCTCAATGTGTTGTATTTACATGGTTTATTTTACCTTTCTGCTCATTGTGTTGCCTTTTCATAGATGATAACCCCCAGGTTCTCTACAGTTTGGTTACCAAGTCTATTTATTACTTATGAATTCTGTTCACTCAGAGACCATGGACTATATATAGCCTTTCGCTTTTCCGTGATTTTCACGTTTTCTTTTTCAAATCCTCCGAAATCGTGAAAAGTGGCACACTATAGTATGCGGTTCGAGTCCATGGACTATAGCCTTTCGCTTTTCCGAGATTTTTACTTTTTTAGAATCACGCACTATAGCGCGCCGCTCAATGACCTTGACCAGTATAAATTACCTTCATAAGACTCGTAAATGACCTTCACCAGTATAAATGACCTTGACCCTCGTAAATGACCTTCACCAGTATAAATGACCTTGACCAGTAT
Organism: Electrona antarctica; assembly: GCF_951216825.1. Lineage (NCBI taxonomy): Eukaryota > Metazoa > Chordata > Actinopteri > Myctophiformes > Myctophidae > Electrona > Electrona antarctica. The sequence continues at coordinate 2,201,110 of NC_136806.1, forward strand.
ACATGACCTTCATAAGAATCGTAAATGACCTTCACCAGTATAAATGACCTTGACCAGTATAAATTACCTTCACCAGTATAAATGACCTTGCGGTCCGAGACCATGGATTAGCCTTTCGCTTTTCCGTGATTTTCACCTTTTTCCAAATCCTCCGAAATCGAGAAAAAATAGCACACTGTAGTATGCGGTCCGAGATCATGTACTATAGCCTTTCGCTTTTCTGTGATTTTCACAATTTTTTCAAATCGTCCGAAATCGGGGAAGACGACATACTATAGCATGCCCTGAGTCCATGGACTACAGCCTTTCGCTTTCCGTGATTTTCACCATTTTGTCAAATCCTCCGAAATCATGAAAAACGACATACTATAGCATGCCCTCCGAGACCATGGACTATAGCCTTTCGCTTTTCCGTGATTTTCACCTTTTTTTCAAATCCTCCGAAATCGGGAAAAAATGCCATACGATAGTGTGCAGTCTGAGACCATGCACTACAGCATTTCGCTTTCCGTGATTTTCACCTTTTTTCAAATCCTCAGAAATCGTGAAAAACAACATACTATAGCATGCCCTCCGATACCAAGGACTATAGCCTTTACTATAGCATGCCCTCCGAGACCATGGACTATAGCCTTTACTATAGCATGCCCTCCGAGACCATGGACTATAGCCTTTACTATAGCATGCCCTCCGAGACCATGGACTATAGCCTTTACTATAGCATGCCCTCCGAGACCATGGACTATAGCCTTTACTATAGCATGCCCTCCGAGATATAGCCTTTACTATAGCATGCCCTCCGAGACCATGGACTATAGCCTTTACTATAGCATGCCCTCCGAGACCATGGACTATAGCCTTTCGCTTTCTGTGTGCATGCTCTTGGGTGCCATTTTTTCCCGATTTCTCAAACAGGCTATTGCTGGGATGATGCACATCTTTAACAATCCGTTTCGCCTTGGCCACGCATCAGCTTTCGTATATTCCCTGGAGGGAGGGAAGCTCACCTCCAATGATACGCTGGGCTGCTTTCACTACCCTCTGTAGTGCCTTCTGCTGGCGGACAGTGCAGCTCCCGTACCACACGACGGTTCCACCCGTTAGGATGCTCTCAATGGTGCAGTTATAGAACGACCTCAGGATACGGGGGCTGACCTTGAACTTTTTCAAGCGTCGTAGGCAGTACAGGCGTTGTTGTGCCTTTTTGAGTGGTGTAAACCACTCCTACAACTGGCTTTTGTGTGCATAAAAAAATGACCATGGTTGCTATGTTCAAAATAATTTCTGACGTAATTAAATCACACCCGGGTGAACTGGATGACCGTAGCAACCGTGGTCATTTTCTCTGCGCAAAAAAAGCCAGTTGTGAAATCACATCCAGGTGTGATTTCATTACGTCAGATCAGAGCTGATCAGGGTATATAATACCTTACCTTATATAATACCTCACATCGGACAAAAACTCCAGGTGAATCAACTTCATGGTCACAAATCATCACATCAGAAGACGAGTCTACCTACGAGTCTACCTAGCGAAAGATATTGCCGAGACAGACCCTCCTGACCAGACCCGATCTTTAAAGACGGTGGGAAGCCCAGTAGACGAGACGGCTGCTCTTTGCCGGGACAGACCCTCCTGACCAGACCCGAAGACAACCCTATCAGAATCAAACAAGGCCAATAGACGAGACGGCTGCTTTTTGCCGGGACAGACCCTCCTGACCAGACCCGATCTTTAAAGACGGTGGGAGCCCAATAGACAAGACGGCTGCTTTTTGCCAAGATAGACCCTCCTGACCAGACCCCAGCCAGACCCTCCTGACCAGACCACAGTTCATAGCTGATTAGGCTGACGAGTCTACCACCGAGTCTACCTAGCGAAAGATATTGCCGAGACAGACCCTCCTGACCAGACCCGATCTTTAAAGACGGTGGGAAGCCCAGTAGACGAGACGGCTGCTCTTTGCCGGGACAGACCCTCCTGACCAGACCCGAAGACAACCCTATCAGAATCAAACAAGGCCAATAGACGAGACGGCTGCTTTTTGCCGGGACAGACCCTCCTGACCAGACCCGATCTTTAAAGACGGTGGGAGCCCAATAGACAAGACGGCTGCTTTTTGCCAAGATAGACCCTCCTGACCAGACCCCAGCCAGACCCTCCTGACCAGACCACAGTTCATAGCTGATTAGGCTGACAAACACCCCAGTTGAATCAACTGCATGGTCACAGATCATTTTCAAGGAAAAGAACATCAGAAGACGATACTTTCCATTCACATAAAATGAAACAACATAAAATTGATATTAAAAAAAAAGCCACTCTGCTCCAAATTAAAACTACAGACAGAATTGACGAAGAAAAACGTCAAATTCAGCGATTACGAAATTCAATAAGAAGAGTAGAAAAAGAAAGACCAAAGAAGAAAAAAATTACACAGAAAAAGGTTAGAAAGAAAAACAGAGAAAGGACGACACTCGGAAGGACTAAAAGGAAAATACTTGGAAGACCTAAAAGAACACCTCAACACAAAGAACTTGAAAACAAAAACATTGTAACACATATGAAAACCACTCTGCTCCAAATTAAAACTATAGACAGAAGTGACGAAGAAAAACGTCAAATTCAGCGGTTACAAAATTCAATAAAAAGAGTAGAAAAAGAAAGACCAAAGAAGAAAAAAATTACACAGAAAGAGGTTAGAAAGAAAAACAAAGAAAGGATGACACTTGGAAGGACTAAAAGAACACCTCAACAAAAATAAAACATTGCAACACACAGGAAACAAGCCAGGATGCAGAAAGGGCAAACACGACAAGACAGGCTAGAAAATTTCAGAAGGTATGTCAAATATGGTCCAGTCTTCCCGTGCTGTTGTTGTGAACAAATTATGTTTGAAAATGGAGTTACCATCATTGATGACAATATCAGTAGTTCTATTGAAAGAACATGCAATGACAAAATTGTCAATTTATTTGAAGACATTTTTGAAAAGAAATTGAAGAATCCTAAATTCAGTGTCTATATTGATCTTAACGCAAACTGGTATCTCTGTCACACTTGTAAGAAATATCTTCATAAAGGAGAAATGCCACCCATGTCAGCTGCTAATGGTCTGAAGGTTATCTTTGTACCGAGCCATCTCCAACTGTCAGAATTGTCAAATAATCTTATTTCCAAGAAGATCTTGTTTCAGAAAATATTCAGACTTCCAGTTTCGTTGATGCCAGCTGTGAAAGACAGACTTATTAACATCCCCATAGGAGACGATGATGTGATGAACACTTTGCAAACTCTTCCCAGGACTCCATCTGACGCTGGTATAATTATCATTGATGTCAAGCTGAAGCGCAAGAAGACGTACGAGAATTATGTTCATCACACAACTATAAATCCTGTACAACTGTTCGAAGCAATGCAGTTTTTGAAGGACAGTGCAAACCCTCATTATCAATTCTACTCAGATCCTTCCATCTTCCGAAAGAAATGTGAACAGAGGGACCTTCTAGGATCACACCTTCTCTACATAAATGAAGATGCAATTATGGATGAAAGTCTTGATGAGGTTAATGATATAATTATCTCCGATGATATTGATGACATATCCATCATTCAACAACACGTATCGCAAAACAGTAGGGACACCAATGGGCAGAATGTTGATACAGCAGACTCGGTAGAGACAAATGAAATACAAAATGATGAAGAGAAAGAAGAAGCAGAATACAGAGAGAATGACCCGATCAGAAAGTTTCAAATTGATTATGACCATTCAGTCTGTGTAACGGCAAGATGTCCAGAGGCATTTCACGATGAAAACCAGCAGAGAGATTCAAATGTGCTTGTATTTGCGCCTGGTGAAGGAAAAATTCCAGAAAATATCCTATATAGTAAAGACTGGGATTCCATGGCTTTTCCAATGAAGTATCCAGATGGAAAATTCAACTTACACTATCCAAGAGAAGTTAAACTCACTGATCAATATTACTTTATTCAAAGACTGAGAAATATGGATTCAAGATTCAGAGATGATCCCAGCTACCTTTTTGCAGCTCTTTCTTATATTGAAAAGAAACAGCTTCAGAGAAACATAAATATTTCCTTCATGAGAGGAAAGAAGTCCATCTCAACATCGGGAGAAACTATGTATAACCTTGAGAATGCTTTCTCAGTGTTTGACAGTATCTCCAACACTCCTAGTTACCACAAGAAAGGCAAATATGAAATGATGGCCAGATTGGATAATCTTGGTCCATTCCAATTCTTCTTCACTTTGAGTTGTGCAGATATGCGCTGGGAAGAAAATATCACTCCTATTCTAAGAGAAAGGGGTTTGAGGATTGAATATATACTGCAAAAGAAAATCAAAGAGAGTGATGGAGAAGAAGAGGAAGAAGAAATAACTATTGTCCATTTCAATGGAGGTCAGTCTTCTCTTCCTTTGTATGAGTATCTACAAACAGAAGAAGGACAGTCAATCCATGAGATTCTTCGAAACAATGTTGTCACTGCCACAAGAAACTACAAGCATAGAGTGCAGGCCTTCATTAGAGAGATTATGCTAAATCCTCATAATCCAATGTCCGTGGAATACTACTCAACCAAGCTGGAGTTCCAAGTCAGGGGAGCAGGTCATAATCATGGAGTTATCTGGGTGGATATGGAGAAAATGGAAATGAAAATCCATAATGGAATACATATTCGTGACATTGAAGATGTGTTTACGAAGAATGAAACTGTGGACATGCATATAATAATCAAAGAACTTCTTCACACTGTCATTGTTAACTCTTTGAGAGTTTCATGGATTTCTATATAGTTTTTAGACTTCTCTATGGCAGAATGGCGTTTTTGAATGATTTATTGAAAATTCTCTGCTGTGAATGTGTGACAACGAAAGACCTTCAGAGAAAGCTTGGCTTGTCTGCTTCCAGGAAAAAAATGAACTGAGTTGATAAAATGTTTAGTTGTGGTGTTGGAAGCCATTTAAAAGAGCCTGCATTTACACTGGGTAGTGTTTCTAGGACAACAAAAAAAGTTATGACCGGTTGAAGTTTTATTTTCTAAATAACTTTTTTTCTGCTGGGCGTACATAGCCATGCAATATCTCATTTTAAAGGGTGAGTTGTCTAGTTCAATTAAAATAAAATAAAAAGTTTCTCACATGTACCACTGTAGATATTTTGCCATCTATAAATAGCATGGTCAGTCATGATCAATCTGACCTATCCAGCTAAAAGTCCCCCTAGCTCTGAAATGGAACATCATATAAACTCAATTCTTTTTTGGGGTAAAATTAGACATTCTAACGCACATTTTGATATATACCATGTTTACATAGTCTTACCAGTACCGTGTCTATTCATGCATGTATCTCAAAAACCTGTTGTGAAGAAACAGTTTTGATAAAAAACTCATCCAAGGACATTGTTTTGATATGACTTTGTGCCCATGATATGTATCAAAATATAGACTTGAATGTATACTGTATTATAACAAAAAAATTGGGTTCTTACCATCTACCGTTACAGAGTAAATCACAGTTGAAACTCGCTTAGTCAAACCATAAACCTCAGACTAGTGAACAAAATAGCCATGACAGGTCTAACTCATTGTAAAAGCTTGTCTTTTATTTTTTATGACTAACATAATACAATTATAATAAATATTACAGAAAATAAATAGGCCTACATACAAAACAGTTGTCCCCAAACTCCCCAGTGTCCCCAAACCACTGCATTCCAGTTGTTCTTGACGGTGTGTGTGTGTGTAGGCTAAATTAAAAAAAAACAACAACTGAAATGAATGAATGCATCCGGTTCAGTGTCGGAGAACTCCATCGCAGTCTTGACTCTTCGTCTTCATCATCATCATCATCATCATCATCCTCCTCATCTGATGCCAGTTCTAAATATATAAAAAATAAACATTTAGCTGTAGTCAGCCCGGCCAATAGCCAGTTGGGGGGGGGGGGACGTAGGCTATCTGACATCATCGTCATCATCATCATCACACGGAGACACACTAAACAATGTACAATCATGATTGTATACAATATACAATGAATGCAATTATCATGCAAGCTCAGACGTCAATGAAACGTCATACAGATCTTATATAATACGCTACTGTTAGCTTCACTCCCCGTCCCCCCTCCGATCCTTGTAGCAACGTCATCATAACCACGCGTTGCTTCAGTAAACGATGCATGTTTGTTCTCCGTCTTTGTAGACAGTAAATAAAAGGAGCGAACATTACTCTAAAGATCAGATCGCCTATATGGCACGCTACAATATAAAATACTTGTACTGCCATGCGTGCATGCCTGCTACGATACATTTGTACTGCACCAACCAACCGATCAACACCAACCCCCCCTCCAGCCCTTAGCCAGCACCAATGCACCGACCAACACCATTAGCCAGCACCTTCGGTGCTGGCTAATGGCTGGGGGCCATCGTGGTGAGTCATTCTGGCGTCATGATCTGACTAGTAGTAGTAATTATCCAAGCATCTATTTGTAGCGATCATCTTATGATTTCTGATCACTATAGAAGGGCATTTTCTACAATAAGATTACCTCAAAACATTCCGGGTTGATCGTCTTCTTCAATGGTTTCCCGGTATAGCTCATCGGACGACGATGGGGAGACAATGAAAAAAGGAGGGAGGGAGCAGCGAGTCTCGCTGTAAGCACTGGACCAGGGCTACTCCGCCTGGAGAAGGCGACTGGGACGCGTATGGATCAATACTACTACCACAAAACTCGCTCAAATAAATAGTACTGCTTTCAACTTTTTCTGCTAGAAAATCGCTCGGGCGAGACGGCAAACAGGCAAAACAATGATAACTATGAAGACTCCCTCTGCCCCCACTGTTTACAGGGGGTGGGACCAGCTTCCAATGGCAACACGTACACGTGTGTCACGTGACACGGGTTTTCTGGGTAATGTAGTTGGAATATAAGCTCAGGAATTTAAACAGCGCTTCGGAGCATATTAATATGTTTAGATTCATCAAAAACTGTGAAGACGCCAATTGGCGTCATTGATCATTTACGGAATTCTGATGAAGACGCCAATTGGCGTCTTTCATCTTCTAAGGGTTAAGAAGGACAGTGTAGAAGAAGATAAGAGACAAACTTTGATTCATATTCTTAATAAACTTCACTTAACCACTTTGACCTCAGAAGATCTTCTCAACACTTTCAAATTCTTTGGCCTCAAGTCGGCTTTCAAGAAATTTCAAACCCTCGATGACTTACACGAATATGAGGAAAGAGCCGTCATCAACTTTGCCAACACGTTTACTTCCGTCACCCTCAGTCCTGCTGTTGTCGGAGAAAAAGTATCTAAAATTGTAAAAGCAGTAAACTGCCACAGACACACAAAAGCCTGCAGAAAATATAACACCACCTGCAGATTCTCTTTCCCGAAATTCCCTGTATGGACCACAGTGATAGCTTCACCCTGTAAAATGATAGGTGATGCATTCAAAGCAGATACAATAAACAGAAAGAAATGCAAAGACTTACTTGAAGCAGTGAAGGAAATATTGCTTGATGACAAGATTGTGTCCAAAATCTTTATGCAATTTCCCACCATCAATCCACATGACAAACAGGAATATGAAACAAAACGAGAGAAGAGGATTAAGGAAGTCCTCAAAATGGCCGGTCTGAATGATACCAACTTTGATTCCTATCTCGAAGCTTTGAAGACAAGTACAGGAGGCTACTCTCTCATTATGGCAAGGGACATAGATGAAATCTTTGTCAATAATTACAATCCTGAGTGGACTGAAGCCTGGAATGGTAACACTGATCTGCAAATTACTTTGGACTACCATGCTGTGATAACCTACATCTCTGAATATTACACAAAGGATGACACTGGAACAATGAAGTTTCTCCTTGATGCCTTAAAAGAAACACAATCAAGTACTCTAAAAGAAAAGATGTTAACACTCATGAATACCTTCATTTTACATCGACAAATGGGAGAAGCAGAAGCAGTCTATAAGTTATTCCCAGACTTCCATTTTAGAGACTCCAATATAATTTCAGTCTTTGTTCCCACAAATCGCAGAGAAGAGAGATACAAGTTTCTCATTAGAGTTGACGATAATCCACAGTACACTCACATTCCAAAGGTTAATATTCCAGGAAAGGAAGGGGAATATGTAGAGAAACATGACATTGTGTCCAAATATGAAAGAAGGGCAGTAGATATGGAAGATATTTGCTTGGCCCAATTTGCCAAAATGTACAGTACTGCTTGGAAATACGCAGCAGACGAAGAGCATCCACAACGAATTTCTCCATCATCTGCCAATCCTAAAGATAAGCTACATTTCTTCATCACTTCCCGGGAAGGAATATCTGATAAACCCCTTCCACCAATTTTCCCATTAACACACATACATCCAGATGAACCACCATACATGAGGAAGAGGAGCAAACCTGCTGTAATGAGACTTCACAAGTTCAAGAAAATCACAGATACACACTCATATTGGTTTTCAGAACTGCTCCTATATAGACCATACAGACAAGAGGAAGACATTGACAAGATATTTCGAAGAATTGATAGTATTTTAGATGAAAATGACAAAAATGCAGAATACACAAAGCTACAGCAAGAGATAATAATGGTTAAGAGACATGTCATGGAACACCTAAACAGCGTGGAAGAAGCAAGGCTGGCAGTACAAGAGTCTGCACGAAATACAGAGGTGGAGGCCATGTTAAATCTAGAAGGGGAGCAAGACATTCTTGACTGTAATCTGCTAGGTCCTCTACCTCATCCAGATTTTCATCACCTTGATCCTGATAATCATGCACTACCACAAGAATGTAATCAATCGGAAAAAGTATTTCGACCTATTGAAATAGACGCTATAGACATCCTTTGGACAAAAACAAGAAACCTTGACTATCATCAGAGGAAGGTTGTGGAAAAGGGCATAAAATATGCAAGAGATCTTGTTAAGGCATTAAAAGAGAAAAATCCTCTACCAAAATCTCCAATGCTGATGGTAAATGGTGGGGCAGGTTGTGGAAAATCTACTGTCATCAATATCCTGAAACAATGGCTTCATCAGATTCTACATAAGACTGGTGACAACCCAGAATACCCACATGTGTTGATCACTGCCCCAACTGGAACAGCAGCCTCTAAAATCAGAGGTCAAACACTACACACAACGTTTGGGTTCAACTTCGGTAATCAGTACTATCCATTGAGTGATAAGAAACGCGATAACACAAGGATAGAGCTTAAGAACCTTAAGGCGATCATTGTGGATGAAATTTCCATGGTCAAAGCAGATATGCTCTACATGCTTGATTTTCGACTTCGTGAAATCATGCTGCAACCCGAAAAGATATTTGGAGGTCTTGCAATGTTCTTCTTCGGTGATATAATGCAGCTCAAACCATGCCAAGCAAGGTATATTTTTGATGAACCCCAGTGTGAGGACTACAAAATACCCTTTCAGATCCGACCTCATTGGGAACTGTTTGAGATCATCACATTAGAGGAGAATCACAGACAAGGAGATGACCATACATATGCTGATATTCTCAACAGACTCAGAGTGGGTCACCAGACTGAAGAAGATCTAATAGTTCTAGCTACCAGAATCAGACCTGAAGGCCATTCCGACACAGTTGGTGCAACATACATTAGCGCTACTAATGCAACAGTGAACAAACAAAATAATCTGAGACTAAATTAACTTAAAACAGAAATGATAGAAATTGAAGCCATTAATCATCATCCAACAATTCCAAACTTTGAACCTAAACTCAATGTAAAAGGAACAGTTGGAAATTCAGCGTTTCTCCAAACCTTGAGGCTCAAGATCGATGCTCCGGTGATGCTCATTCACAATCTGGATACTCTTGATGGTTTGACCAATGGTTCAAGAGGAACCCTTGCTGCAGTCATCAAAGACGAACAACAAAGAGTAATCAAACTGATGGTTAGATTCTATGAAGAATATCGAGGGGCAAACAGGTGTATAACACAAGCAACACTCCAGTCAAAGTACCCTGGCTGTACACCAATAGAAAAAATTCAATTCACATACAGCCTCTCAAAAAAACAAACTCATGCATCCAGCATTGCAACAGTCTATCAATTCCCAGTAGTAGTTTGCTATGCTACAACATGTCATAAATTCCAAGGACAAGAAATTCCAAAACCCGAAAAAGCAGTTATGGATTTAAGAACAATCTTCCAGCCAGCCATGGGATATGTCATGCTAAGCAGAGTCCCATCCTTAGAACAACTCTACATACTCAACTCTCTACCAAAGGAAAAGCTACGTGCAGATACAAAGGCCCTGCAGGAACTAGAGAGAATGGAGAATGTTTGCATTAACATGAATCCTACAGAATGGGAAAAGACACACGCACGGTCTATGAAAGTAGCAGCTCTCAACTGCCACTCCTTATTGCCAAAACTGCCCGAAATTAAATTAAATATGTTTAAGTGAAACATGGCTCATAAACAACAACAGCCATGACCAATATTTGCAGATTAATGGCTTTTCACTTCATCTAAACAATATCGGACCTGGCAAGGGATTAGCAACTTACTACAAACCAGAAAAAGTTAAACATCATAAAGATTTTAACCATGACAATATGCAAATCACAATGATGAGTTCTGCAGACATAGACATAATCAGTGTCTACAAAAGCAAAGGTAATAACGCCTTGGTTCAACATTTGATACAGTTAATCAACTCAGAGAAGACAACCCTGATCTGCGGTGACTTCAACATATGCTTTGCTGAAAACTGCAACAATCATGTTTCACAATCACTTCAGAAAATAGGCTTCACTCAAATCATACAAGAAGCAACCCATTATGATGGAGGACACATAGACCACGCCTATTTCCGCAATAACAAAGAAGTCACTGCACATCCCTCTTTGTACAGTCCATACTACACAGCCAAAGACCATGACGCTTTGTTGATAACACTAAAGACAACCACGAATACTCAAGGTATGGCATATAAATTATGTACCGGAATGTACACGGCACCCGGGATCAGTATAGGTTGGCGCCTCAGTTACACCGTTCCACTGAAGCCGTCTCCACCTTACATCATACTGTCTGAATATGCATGTACCTGTAACTGGTTACACATACTGAAGAGCATGGTTACTATGGTTATTGTGTGACCTCATTGACGTCACAGACATCACGTCAGAGTGATCTCAAAATAACTTATAAGCAATGTCTATCATTATTCTTCACCAGATGTTAATATTGTTTGTAAGACATTTTATAAGACTATATAAACGCATAGTGAGCTGCTCTTTGCCAAAATAGATGCCAAGACAGACCTTCCTGACAAGACTAGATATTCAGAGATAAGACACCTGCAAAAAGATCATTTGGTCTTAAGTCTTGGAGAATTTGTAGCCAAGGAACCAAAAATCTTTAATAGAGTTTTAGAGTCTTGAAGATTATTGAAGCCAGGATAGAGGATATTACATCACAGGAACCAAAAATCTTTAAGAAGGTGTTGAAGATCTTTAAAGACGGTGTCAAGACGGACCAAGATAGACCTTCCTGACCAGACTAGATATTCAGAGATAAGATACCTGCAGAGAGATCATTTGGTCTTGAGTCTTGGAGAATTTGCTGCCAAGGAACCAAAAATCTTTAATAGAGTTTTAGAGTCTTGAAGATTATTGAAGCCAGGATAGAAATGATCTCTCTGCAGGTATCTTATCTCTGAATATCTAGTCTGGTCAGGAAGGTCTGTCTTGGTCCGTCTTGACACCGTCTTTAAAGATCTTCAACACCTTCTTAAAGATTTTTGGTTCCTGTGATGTAATATCCTCTATCCTGGCTTCAATAATCTTCAAGACTCTAAAACTCTATTAAAGATTTTTGGTTCCTTGGCAGCAAATTCTCCAAGACTCAAGACCAAATGATCTCTCTGCAGGTATCTTATCTCTGAATATCTAGTTGGAGAATTTGCTGCCAAGGAACCAAAAATCTTTAATAGAGTTTTAGAGTCTTGAAGATTATTGAAGCCAGGATAGAGGATATTACATCACAGGAACCAAAAATCTTTAAGAAGGTCTTTAATAGAGTTTGAGTCTTCAAAACTCTTGAAGCCAAATATCTTTAAAGACAGTGAAAGACGATATTGTTGACAGACGTACCTGAACAGACTAAATAGTCACAGATAAGATAGTCAAAGTCTAGACATACTTAAAACAATGGAATTATCTACAGATGTATCTTCTAATAAAAGAAGTAAAAAGAACAGTAAGGAGATAACTAACATATTGAATTTAAGTTCATTATCAAAACATAATAATTGGACAATTTTGGTACAAGTGCTTAGTAAAAGTCAAGAACGTAAATATAAAAATGGAATATACTTCCATTTTCAAGTTGCAGACAACAGTGGAAGAATTAAGATATTAGCATTTGATCAACAATGCAAAAAGTTTTTTAATTTGATTGAAGAAGACAAGAGCTATTTAATCTCTGACGGACAATTTAAAAGTGTAAACCATACATTTTATAAGGGTAGTGATGAATATGAAATTACACTGACATCAAATACAGCAATTATTCCATTTACTGATAATTTAGATATTCAGCTACCAGATTTTACTTTCACCAAGATTGCTGATATAGAATTTTTAAATGTAAGGGATGTTATAGATGTAGTGGGAGTTTGCATTCATTTCTCAGAAGTCGAAATTTGCAATACACGTTATGGAGAACGTAAAAAAAGAGAATTACTACTAATGGATTCATCAAAAAAGATTATATATACAGCTTGGGGAGATTCAACTGACATGGATATTATGTCTCCTTTTCCTATTTTAATTTTAAAAAGAACCAGCGTAACCATGTTTAGAGAGAAACAGTTGAGTGGAAATACAGATACTATATTATACAGAGACCTTGATATACCAGAAGTTGTTGAATTAAGATTATGGTTTGAAAAAGAAGGTAAGGAAGAAATATTAAGTGAGAAACCAATAGAGTTAAAAGATCTTTCTTTTAATATGAACAGTGAACATAACTTAGAAACAGTTATATTAATTAGTTATTTTGGAAGGATTACTGATTTTAAGTTGGAAGATTCGTCAATGGGTAAATGTAAAAGTTGTGATGATACTGTCATTGCATTGAAGAATAAAGAGTACTTTTGTTTTGGATGCAATGTCAAATCTGTGACCTGTAAATCAGGATTAAAGATAATTTTAAAAACACAAGATATAGTAATGAAGAATTGAAGAGCTATGGATAACTTGTCAACATGATATTATTGCCAAAATGTTGGGTGAGTCCGAAGATTATTTAATTGAATTGAATATTAATAATAGGAATAAGTTTATTGAACATTTAGATGAATTAAAATCAGAGATTGTTTCGAGAAACAGAGATGCTCAATGCTGAACTCAATAGCCTAGATCTAGGAAAGTGGTCACTCAGTTCACGCGGGTGTGATTTCATTACGTCAGACATTACGTCAGACCATAACTGATCATGCTATATAAAACCTTACACCACTCAGTTCACACGGGTGTGATTTTTTACCACATGAGTGGTGTGAGTAGCCCACTTAAGGTCCTCATCAATGTGTGTGCCAAGGAACTTGAACTTGCTGACGCGCTCCACTGCGACTCCATCTATATAGATTGGTGCGTGCTCGCTCCTCTGTCTGCTGAAGTCCACAATTAGCTCTTTCAACAACCTAGCTCTCAACGGTGGAAAGACTTCCAGCGTTGAGAACTAGGTTGTTCTCCCGACACCATAGTGCAAGTTTATTGACCTACTAGTCTATGAAGGTCATGTATGCTGCTCAAGGTCATTGATACTGGTGAAAGTCATTTACTAGTCTAAGGAAGGTCATCTATACTGGTTAAGGTCATTTATACTGGTCCATAGTCCATTTTTTCACGATTTCGGAGGATTTACAAAAAAGTGAAAATCACGGAAAACGACAGGCTATAGTCCATCGTCTCGGAGCGCATTCTATAGGGTGCCATTTTTCACGATTTCGGAGGTTTTGAAAAAAAGGTGAAAATGACAGAAAAGCGACAGGCTATAGTCCATCGTCTCGGAGCGCATGCTATAGGGTGCCATTTTTCACGATTTCGGAGAATTTACAAAGAAAGTGAAAATCACAATAAAAGCGACAGGCTATAGTCCATCGTCTCGGAGCGCATTCTATAGGGTGCCATTTTTCACGATGTCGGAGGTTTTGAAAAAAAGGTGAAAATGACAGAAAAGCGACAGGCTATAGTCCATCGTCTCGGAGCGCATGCTATAGGGTGCCATTTTTCACGATTTCGGAGAATTTACAAATAAAGTGAAAATCACAATAAAAGCGACAGGCATGTCGACAGCATGCACTCCATCGTCTCTGAGTGCATGCTGTTGGGTGCCATTTCTTCCCGATTTCGGAGTCAATTTGTTTCATTTCTATCATCATTTATACTGGTCAAGGTCATTTAGACTGGTGAAGGTCATTTATTAGTCTAATGAAGGCCATATATATACTGGTTAAGATCATTTATACTGGTCAAGGTCATTTATACTGGTCAAGGTCATTGATACTGGTGAAGGTCATTTACTAGTCTAATGAAGGCCATCTATACTGGTTAAGGTCATTTATACTGGTCAAGGTCATTGATACTGGGGAAGGTCATTTACTAGTCTAATGAAGGTCATTTATACTGGTCAAGGTCATTGATACTGGTGAAGGTAATTTACTAGTCTAATGAAGGTCATTTATACTGGTCAGGGGCATTGATACTGGTGAAGGTCATTTACTAGTCTAATGAAGGTCATCTATACTGGTTAAGGTAATTTACTAGTCATGAAAGTCATTTATACTGCTCGAGGTCATTGATACTGGAGAAGATCATTTGCTAGTCTAATGAAGGTCATGTATACTGCTCGAGGTCATTGATACTGGTCAAGGTAATTTATACAGGCTATAGTCCATCGTCTCGGAGCACATGCTATAGGTTGCCATTTTTCACGATTTCTGAGAATTTACAAAGAAAGTGAAAATAACGGAAAAGCGACAGGCTATTGTCCATCGTCTCGGAGCGCATGCTATAGGGTGCCATTTTTCACAATTTCGGAGGTTTTGAAAAAAAGGTGAAAATCACGGAAAAGCGAAAGGCTATAGTCCATCGTCTTGGACCGCATACTATCGGGTGTCATTTTTTCCCGATTTCGGAGTCAAATTGTCTCATTTATATCATAATTTATCATGTTCATGGTCATTTAGACTGGTGAAGGTAATTTAATAGTCTTATGAAGGTCATTTATACTGGTCAAGGTCATTGATACTGGTCAAGGTCATTTATACTGGTCAAGGTCATTGATACTGGTGAAGGTAATTTACTAGTCTAATGAAGGCCATATATATAATGGTTAAGATCATTTATACTGGTCAAGGTCATTTATACTGGTCAAGGTCATTGATACTGGTGAAGGTAATTTACTAGTCTAATGAAGGCCATCTATATACTGGTTAAGGTCATTTATACTGGTCAAGGTCATTGATACTGGTGAAGGTCATTGGCTAGTCTAATGAAGGTAATTTATACTGGTCAAGGCCATTGATACTGGTGAAGGTAATTTACTAGTCTAATGAAGGTCATTTATACTGGTCAAGGTCATTGATACTGGTCAAGGTAATTTATACTGGTCAAGGTCATTGATACTGGTGAAGGTAATTTACTAGTCTAATGAAGGTCATTTATACTGGTCAAGGTCATTGATACTGGTGAAGGTCATTTATACTGGTCCATAGTCCATTTTTCACGATTTCGGAGGATTTACAAAAAAATCACACCCGTGTGAACTGAGTGGTGTAAGGTCTTATATAGACTGATCAGCTGTGGTCTGACGTAATGTCTGACGTAATGAAATCACACCCGTGTGAACTGGGTGACCATAGCAACCGTGCTCATTTTTTACGAACAGACAGACAGACAGACAGTCACGTAAACTAACAAAGCCAGTCGTAGGAGTGGTTTACACCACTCAAAGTGAAAATCACGGAAAAGCGACAGGCTATAGTCCATCGTATACTATAGGGTGCCATTTTTCACGATTTTGGAGGTTTTGAAAAAAAGGTGAAAATCAGGGAAAAGCGAAAGGCTATAGTCCATGGTGTCGGAGGGCATACTATAGAATGTCGTTTTTCACGATTTCGGAGGATCTGAAAAAAAGGTGGAAATCACGGAAATGATGCAAAACGGCATGCTATAGTATGCCGTTCGAGACCATGGGCTATAGCCCATTGCCATGGTCATAAATGATGAAATACAAGGATTTGAAAAAAAGACGAAAATGACTCCGAGACGATGGGCTAGCCCATGGTCTCGGAGTGATTTTCGTCTTTTTTTCAAATCCTCAAAAATGATGCAAAACGGCATGCTATAGTATGCCGTTCGTGACGATGGGCTATAGCCCAACGCCATGGTCATAAATGACGAAAAACAAGGATTTGAAAAAAAGACGAAAATGACTCCGAGACGATGGGCTATAGCCCATGGTCTCGGAGTGATTTTCATCTTTTTTTCAAATCCTCAAAAATGATGCAAAACGGCATGCTATAGTATGCCGTTCGAGACCATGGGCTATAGCCCATCGCCATGGTCATAAATGATGAAAAACAAGGATTTGAAAAAAAGACGAAAATGACTCCGAGACGATGGGCTATAGCCCATGGTCTCGGAGTGATTTTCGTCTTTTTTTCAAATCCTCAAAAATGATGGAAAACGGCATGCTATAGTATGCCGTTCGAGACCATGGGCTATGGTCTCGGAGTGATTTTCGTCTTTTTTTCAAATCCTCAAAAATTATGCAAAACGGCATGCTATAGTATGCCGTTCGAGACCATGGGCTATAGCCCATCGCCATCGTCATAAATGATGAAAAACAAGGATTTGAAAAAAAGACGAAAATGACTCCGAGACGATGGGCTAGAGCCCATGGTCTCGGAGTGATTTTCGTCTTTTTTTCAAATCCTCAAAAATGGTGCAAAACGGCATGATATAGTATGCCGTTCGAGACCATGGGCTATAGCCCAACGCCATGGTCATAAATTATGAAAAACAAGGATTTGAAAAAAAGACGAAAATGACTCCGAGACGATGGGCTATAGCCCATGGTCTTGGAGTGATTTTCGTCTTTTTTTCAAATCCTCAAAAATGATGCAAAACGGCATGCTATAGTTTGCCGTTCGAGACCATGGGCTATAGCCCATCGCCATGGTCATAAATGATGAAAAACAAGGATTTGAAAAAAAGACGAAAATGACTCCGAGACGATGGGCAATAGCCCATGGTCTCGGAGTGATTTTCGTCTTTTTTTCAAGTCCTCAAAAATGATGGAAAACGGCATGCTATAGTATGCCGTTCGAGACCATGGGCTATAGCCCATCGCCATGGTCATAAATGATGAAAAACGAGGATTTGAAAAAAAGACAAAAATGACTCCGAGACCATGGGCTATAGCCCATCGTCTCGGAGTGATTTTCGTCTTTTTTTTAAATCCTCAAAAATGATGCAAATGGAATGCTATAGTATGCCGTTCGAGACCATGGGCTATAGCCCATCGCCATGGTCATAAATTATGAAAAACAAGGATTTGAAAAAAAGACGAAAGTGACTACGAGACGATGGGCTATAGCCCATGGTCTCGGAGTGATTTTCGTCTTTTTTTCAAATCCTCAAAAATGATGCAAAACGGCATGCTATAGTATGCCGTTCGAGACCATGGGCTATAGCCCATCGCCATGGTCATAAATGATGAAAAACAAGGATTTGAAAAAAAGACGAAAATGACTCCGAGACGATGGGCTATATATAGCCCATGGTCTCGGAGTGATTTTCGTCTTTTTTTCAAATCCTCAAAAATTATGGAAAACGGCATGCTATAGTATGCCGTTCAAGACCATGGGCTATAGCCCATCGCCATGGTCGTAAATTATGAAAAACAAGGATTTGAAAAAAAGACGAAAATGACTCTGAGACGATGGGCTATAGCCCATGGTCTCGGAGTGATTTTCGTCTTTTTTTCAAATCCTCAAAAATGATGGAAAACGGCATGCTATAGTATGCCGTTCAAGACCATGGGCTATAGCCCATCGCCATGGTCGTAAATTATGAAAAACAAGGATTTGAAAAAAAGACGAAAATGACTCTGAGACGATGGGCTATAGCCCATGGTCTCGGAGTCATTTTCGTCTTTTATTCAAGTCCTCAAAAATGATGGAAAACGGCATGCTATAGTATGCCGTTCGAGACCATGGGCTATAGCCCATCGCCATGGTCATAAATGATGAAAAACAAGGATTTGAAAGAAAGACGAAAATGACTCCGAGACGATGGGCTATAGCCCATGGTCTCGGAGTGATTTTCGTCTTTTTTTCAAATCCTCAAAAATGGTGCAAAACGGCATGCTATAGTATGCCGTTCGAGACCATGGGCTATAGCCCAACGCCATGGTCATAAATTATGAAAAACAAGGATTTGAAAGAAAGACGAAAATGACTCCGAGACGATGGGCTATAGCCCATGGTCTTGGAGTGATTTTCGTCTTTTTTTCAAATCCTCAAAAATGATGCAAAACGGCATGCTATAGTTTGCCGTTCGAGACCATGGGCTATAGCCCATCGCCATGGTCATAAATGATGAAAAACAAGGATTTGAAAAAAAGACGAAAATGACTCTGAGACGATGGGCTATAGCCCATGGTCTCGGAGTGATTTTCGTCTTTTTTTCAAGTCCTCAAAAATGATGGAAAACGGCATGCTATAGTATGCCGTTCGAGACCATGGGCTATAGCCCATCGCCATGGTCATAAATGATGAAAAACGAGGATTCAAAAAAAAGACGAAAATGACTCCGAGACGATGGGCTATAGCCCATGGTCTCGGAGTGATTTTCGTCTTTTATTCAAATCCTCAAAAATGATGGAAAACGGCATGCGATAGTATGCCGTTCGAGACCATGGGCTATAGCCCATCGCCATGGTCATAAATGATGAAAAACGAGGATTTGAAAAAAAGACAAAAATGACTCCGAGACGATGGGCTATAGCCCATGGTCTCGGAGTGATTTTCGTCTTTTTTTCAAATCCTCAAAAATGATGCAAATGGCATGCTATAGTATGCCGTTCGAGACCATGGGCTATAGCCCATCGCCATGGTCATAAATTATGAAAAACAAGGATTTGAAAAAAAGACGAAAATGACTACGAGACGATGGGCTATAGCCCATGGTCTCGGAGTGATTTTCGTCTTTTTTTCAAATCCTCAAAAATGATGCAAAACGGCATGCTATAGTATGCCGTTCGAGACCATGGGCTATAGCCCATCGCCATGGTCATAAATGATGAAAAACAAGGATTTGAATAAAAAACGAAAATGACTCCGAGACGATGGGCTATATATAGCCCATGGTCTCGGAGTGATTTTCGTCTTTTTTTCAAATCCTCAAAAATGATGCAAAACGGCATGCTATAGTATGCCGTTCAAGACCATGGGCTATAGCCCATCGCCATGGTCGTAAATTATGAAAAACAAGGATTTGAAAAAAAGACGAAGATGACTCTGAGACGATGGGCTATAGCCCATGGTCTCGGAGTGATTTTCGTCTTTTTTTCAAATCCTCAAAAATGATGGAAAACGGCATGCTATAGTATGCCGTTCAAGACCATGGGCTATAGCCCATCGCCATGGTCATAAATGATGAAAAACAAGGATTTGAAAAAAAGACGAAAATGACTCCGAGACGATGGGCTATAGCCCATGGTCTCGGAGTGATTTTCGTCTTTTTTTCAAGTCCTCAAAAATGATGGAAAACGGCATGCTATAGTATGCCGTTCGAGACCATGGGCTATAGCCCATCGCCATGGTCATAAATGATGAAAAACGAGGATTAAAAAAAAAGACGAAAATGACTCCGAGACAATGGGCTATAGCCCATGGTCTCGGAGTGATTTTCGTCTTTTTTTCAAATCCTCAAAAATGATGCAAAACGGCATGCTATAGTATGCCGTTCGAGACCATGGGCTATAGCCCATCGCCATGGTCATAAATGATGAAAAACGAGGATTCAAAAAAAAGACGAAAATGACTCCGAGACGATGGGCTATAGCCCATGGTCTCGGAGTGATTTTCGTCTTTTATTCAAATCCTCAAAAATGATGGAAAACGGCATGCGATAGTATGCCGTTCGAGACCATGGGCTATAGCCCATCGCCATGGTCATAAATGATGAAAAACGAGGATTTGAAAAAAAGACAAAAATGACTCCGAGACGATGGGCTATAGCCCATGGTCTCGGAGTGATTTTCGTCTTTTTTTCAAATCCTCAAAAATGATGCAAATGGCATGCTATAGTATGCCGTTCGAGACCATGGGCTATAGCCCATCGCCATGGTCATAAATTATGAAAAACAAGGATTTGAAAAAAAGACGAAAATGACTACGAGACGATGGGCTATAGCCCATGGTCTCGGAGTGATTTTCGTCTTTTTTTCAAATCCTCAAAAATGATGCAAAACGGCATGCTATAGTATGCCGTTCGAGACCATGGGCTATAGCCCATCGCCATGGTCATAAATGATGAAAAACAAGGATTTGAATAAAAAACGAAAATGACTCCGAGACGATGGGCTATATATAGCCCATGGTCTCGGAGTGATTTTCGTCTTTTTTTCAAATCCTCAAAAATGATGCAAAACGGCATGCTATAGTATGCCGTTCAAGACCATGGGCTATAGCCCATCGCCATGGTCGTAAATTATGAAAAACAAGGATTTGAAAAAAAGACGAAGATGACTCTGAGACGATGGGCTATAGCCCATGGTCTCGGAGTGATTTTCGTCTTTTTTTCAAATCCTCAAAAATGATGGAAAACGGCATGCTATAGTATGCCGTTCGAGACCATGGGCTATAGCCCAACGCCATGGTCATAAATGATGAAAAACAAGGATTTGAAAAAAAGACGAAAATGACTCCGAGACGATGGGCTATAGCCCATGGTCTCGGAGTGATTTTCGTCTTTTTTTCAAATCCTCAAATTATGGAAAACGGCATGCTATAGTATGCCGTTCAAGACCATGGGCTATAGCCCATCGCCATGGTCATAAATGATGAAAAACAAGGATTTGAAAAAAAGACGAAAATGACTCCGAGACGATGGGCTATAGCCCATGGTCTCGGAGTGATTTTCGTCTTTTTTTCAAGTCCTCAAAAATGATGGAAAACGGCATGCTATAGTATGCCGTTCGAGACCATGGGCTATAGCCCATCGCCATGGTCATAAATGATGAAAAACGAGGATTAAAAAAAAAGACGAAAATGACTCCGAGACGATGGGCTATAGCCCATGGTCTCGGAGTGATTTTCGTCTTTTATTCAAATCCTCAAAAATGATGGAAAACGGCATGCGATAGTATGCCGTTCGAGACCATGGGCTATAGCCCATCGCCATGGTCATAAATGATGAAAAACGAGGATTTGAAAAAAAGACAAAAATGACTCCGAGACGATGGGCTATAGCCCATGGTCTCGGAGTGATTTTCGTCTTTTTTTCAAATCCTCAAAAATGATGCAAATGGCATGCTATAGTATGCCGTTCGAGACCATGGGCTATAGCCCATCGCCATGGTCATAAATTATGAAAAACAAGGATTTGAAAAAAAGACGAAAATGACTACGAGACGATGGGCTATAGCCCATGGTCTCGGAGTGATTTTCGTCTTTTTTTCAAATCCTCAAAAATGATGCAAAACGGCATGCTATAGTATGCCGTTCGAGACCATGGGCTATAGCCCATCGCCATGGTCATAAATGATGAAAAACAAGGATTTGAATAAAAAACGAAAATGACTCCGAGACGATGGGCTATATATAGCCCATGGTCTCGGAGTGATTTTCGTCTTTTTTTCAAATCCTCAAAAATGATGCAAAACGGCATGCTATAGTATGCCGTTCAAGACCATGGGCTATAGCCCATCGCCATGGTCGTAAATTATGAAAAACAAGGATTTGAAAAAAAGACGAAGATGACTCTGAGACGATGGGCTATAGCCCATGGTCTCGGAGTGATTTTCGTCTTTTTTTCAAATCCTCAAAAATGATGGAAAACGGCATGCTATAGTATGCCGTTCAAGACCATGGGCTATAGCCCATCGCCATGGTCATAAATGATGAAAAACAAGGATTTGAAAAAAAGACGAAAATGACTCCGAGACGATGGGCTATAGCCCATGGTCTCGGAGTGATTTTCGTCTTTTTTTCAAGTCCTCAAAAATGATGGAAAACGGCATGCTATAGTATGCCGTTCGAGACCATGGGCTATAGCCCATCGCCATGGTCATAAATGATGAAAAACGAGGATTAAAAAAAAAGACGAAAATGACTCCGAGACAATGGGCTATAGCCCATGGTCTCGGAGTGATTTTCGTCTTTTTTTCAAATCCTCAAAAATGATGCAAAACGGCATGCTATAGTATGCCGTTCGAGACCATGGGCTATAGCCCATCGCCATGGTCATAAATGATGAAAAACGAGGATTCAAAAAAAAGACGAAAATGACTCCGAGACGATGGGCTATAGCCCATGGTCTCGGAGTGATTTTCGTCTTTTATTCAAATCCTCAAAAATGATGGAAAACGGCATGCGATAGTATGCCGTTCGAGACCATGGGCTATAGCCCATCGCCATGGTCATAAATGATGAAAAACGAGGATTTGAAAAAAAGACAAAAATGACTCCGAGACGATGGGCTATAGCCCATGGTCTCGGAGTGATTTTCGTCTTTTTTTCAAATCCTCAAAAATGATGCAAAACGGCATGCTATAGTATGCCGTTCGAGACCATGGGCTATAGCCCATCGCCATGGTCATAAATGATGAAAAACAAGGATTTGAATAAAAAACGAAAATGACTCCGAGACGATGGGCTATATATAGCCCATGGTCTCGGAGTGATTTTCGTCTTTTTTTCAAATCCTCAAAAATGATGCAAAACGGCATGCTATAGTATGCCGTTCAAGACCATGGGCTATAGCCCATCGCCATGGTCGTAAATTATGAAAAACAAGGATTTGAAAAAAAGACGAAAATGACTCCGAGACGATGGGCTATAGCCCATGGTCTCGGAGTGATTTTCGTCTTTTTTTCAAATCCTCAAATTATGGAAAACGGCATGCTATAGTATGCCGTTCAAGACCATGGGCTATAGCCCATCGCCATGGTCATAAATGATGAAAAACAAGGATTTGAAAAAAAGACGAAAATGACTCCGAGACGATGGGCTATAGCCCATGGTCTCGGAGTGATTTTCGTCTTTTTTTCAAGTCCTCAAAAATGATGGAAAACGGCATGCTATAGTATGCCGTTCGAGACCATGGGCTATAGCCCATCGCCATGGTCATAAATGATGAAAAACGAGGATTAAAAAAAAAGACGAAAATGACTCCGAGACAATGGGCTATAGCCCATGGTCTCGGAGTGATTTTCGTCTTTTTTTCAAATCCGCAAAAATGATGCAAAACGGCATGCTATAGTATGCCGTTCGAGACCATGGGCTATAGCCCATCGCCATGGTCATAAATGATGAAAAACAAGGATTTGAAAAAAAGACGAAAATGACTCCGAGACGATGGGCTATAGCCCATGGTCTCGGAGTGATTTTCGTCTTTTTTTCAAATCCTCAAAAATGATGCAAAACGGCATGCTATAGTATGCCGTTCGAGACCATGGGCTATAGCCCATCGCCATGGTCATAAATGATGAAAAACAAGGATTTGAAAAAAAGACGAAAATGACTCCGAGACGATGGGCTATAGCCCATGGTCTCGGAGTGATTTCCGTCTTTTTTTCAAATCCTCAAAAATGATGCAAAACGGCATGCTATAGTATGCCGTTCGAGACCATGGGCTATAGCCCATCGCCATGGTCATAAATGATGAAAAACGAGGATTTGAAAAAAAGACGAAAATGACTCTGAGACGATGGGCTATAGCCCATGGTCTCGGAGTGATTTTCGTCTTTTTTTCAAATCCTCAAAAATGGTGCAAAACGGCATGCTATAGTATGCCGTTCGAGACCATGGGCTATAGCCCAACGCCATGGTCATAAATTATGAAAAACAAGGATTTGAAAGAAAGACGAAAATGACTCCGAGACGATGGGCTATAGCCCATGGTCTTGGAGTGATTTTCGTCTTTTTTTCAAATCCTCAAAAATGATGCAAAACGGCATGCTATAGTTTGCCGTTCGAGACCATGGGCTATAGCCCATCGCCATGGTCATAAATGATGAAAAACAAGGATTTGAAAAAAAGACGAAAATGACTCTGAGACGATGGGCTATAGCCCATGGTCTCGGAGTGATTTTCGTCTTTTTTTCAAGTCCTCAAAAATGATGGAAAACGGCATGCTATAGTATGCCGTTCGAGACCATGGGCTATAGCCCATCGCCATGGTCATAAATGATGAAAAACGAGGATTCAAAAAAAAGACGAAAATGACTCCGAGACGATGGGCTATAGCCCATGGTCTCGGAGTGATTTTCGTCTTTTATTCAAATCCTCAAAAATGATGGAAAACGGCATGCGATAGTATGCCGTTCGAGACCATGGGCTATAGCCCATCGCCATGGTCATAAATGATGAAAAACGAGGATTTGAAAAAAAGACAAAAATGACTCCGAGACGATGGGCTATAGCCCATGGTCTCGGAGTGATTTTCGTCTTTTTTTCAAATCCTCAAAAATGATGCAAATGGCATGCTATAGTATGCCGTTCGAGACCATGGGCTATAGCCCATCGCCATGGTCATAAATTATGAAAAACAAGGATTTGAAAAAAAGACGAAAATGACTACGAGACGATGGGCTATAGCCCATGGTCTCGGAGTGATTTTCGTCTTTTTTTCAAATCCTCAAAAATGATGCAAAACGGCATGCTATAGTATGCCGTTCGAGACCATGGGCTATAGCCCATCGCCATGGTCATAAATGATGAAAAACAAGGATTTGAATAAAAAACGAAAATGACTCCGAGACGATGGGCTATATATAGCCCATGGTCTCGGAGTGATTTTCGTCTTTTTTTCAAATCCTCAAAAATGATGGAAAACGGCATGCTATAGTATGCCGTTCAAGACCATGGGCTATAGCCCATCGCCATGGTCATAAATGATGAAAAACAAGGATTTGAAAAAAAGACGAAAATGACTCCGAGACGATGGGCTATAGCCCATGGTCTCGGAGTGATTTTCGTCTTTTTTTCAAGTCCTCAAAAATGATGGAAAACGGCATGCTATAGTATGCCGTTCGAGACCATGGGCTATAGCCCATCGCCATGGTCATAAATGATGAAAAACGAGGATTAAAAAAAAAGACGAAAATGACTCCGAGACAATGGGCTATAGCCCATGGTCTCGGAGTGATTTTCGTCTTTTTTTCAAATCCGCAAAAATGATGCAAAACGGCATGCTATAGTATGCCGTTCGAGACCATGGGCTATAGCCCATCGCCATGGTCATAAATGATGAAAAACAAGGATTTGAAAAAAATACGAAAATGACTCCGAGACGATGGGCTATAGCCCATGGTCTCGGAGTGATTTTCGTCTTTTTTTCAAATCCTCAAAAATGATGCAAAACGGCATGCTATAGTATGCCGTTCGAGACCATGGGCTATAGCCCATCGCCATGGTCATAAATGATGAAAAACAAGGATTTGAAAAAAAGACGAAAATGACTCCGAGACGATGGGCTATAGCCCATGGTCTCGGAGTGATTTTCGTCTTTTTTTCAAATCCTCAAAAATGATGCAAAACGGCATGCTATAGTATGCCGTTCGAGACCATGGGCTATAGCCCATCGCCATGGTCATAAATGATGAAAAACGAGGATTCAAAAAAAAGACGAAAATGACTCCGAGACGATGGGCTATAGCCCATGGTCTCGGAGTGATTTTCGTCTTTTATTCAAATCCTCAAAAATGATGGAAAACGGCATGCGATAGTATGCCGTTCGAGACCATGGGCTATAGCCCATCGCCATGGTCATAAATGATGAAAAACGAGGATTTGAAAAAAAGACAAAAATGACTCCGAGACGATGGGCTATAGCCCATGGTCTCGGAGTGATTTTCGTCTTTTTTTCAAATCCTCAAAAATGATGCAAATGGCATGCTATAGTATGCCGTTCGAGACCATGGGCTATAGCCCATCGCCATGGTCATAAATTATGAAAAACAAGGATTTGAAAAAAAGACGAAAATGACTACGAGACGATGGGCTATAGCCCATGGTCTCGGAGTGATTTTCGTCTTTTTTTCAAATCCTCAAAAATGATGCAAAACGGCATGCTATAGTATGCCGTTCGAGACCATGGGCTATAGCCCATCGCCATGGTCATAAATGATGAAAAACAAGGATTTGAATAAAAAACGAAAATGACTCCGAGACGATGGGCTATATATAGCCCATGGTCTCGGAGTGATTTTCGTCTTTTTTTCAAATCCTCAAAAATGATGCAAAACGGCATGCTATAGTATGCCGTTCAAGACCATGGGCTATAGCCCATCGCCATGGTCGTAAATTATGAAAAACAAGGATTTGAAAAAAAGACGAAGATGACTCTGAGACGATGGGCTATAGCCCATGGTCTCGGAGTGATTTTCGTCTTTTTTTCAAATCCTCAAAAATGATGGAAAACGGCATGCTATAGTATGCCGTTCAAGACCATGGGCTATAGCCCATCGCCATGGTCGTAAATTATGAAAAACAAGGATTGAAAAAAAGACGAAAATGACTCTGAGACGATGGGCTATAGCCCATGGTCTCGGAGTCATTTTCGTCTTTTATTCAAGTCCTCAAAAATGATGGAAAACGGCATGCTATAGTATGCCGTTCGAGACCATGGGCTATAGCCCAACGCCATGGTCATAAATGATGAAAAACAAGGATTTGAAAAAAAGACGAAAATGACTCCGAGACGATGGGCTATAGCCCATGGTCTCGGAGTGATTTTCGTCTTTTTTTCAAATCCTCAAATTATGGAAAACGGCATGCTATAGTATGCCGTTCAAGACCATGGGCTATAGCCCATCGCCATGGTCATAAATGATGAAAAACAAGGATTTGAAAAAAAGACGAAAATGACTCCGAGACGATGGGCTATAGCCCATGGTCTCGGAGTGATTTTCGTCTTTTTTTCAAGTCCTCAAAAATGATGGAAAACGGCATGCTATAGTATGCCGTTCGAGACCATGGGCTATAGCCCATCGCCATGGTCATAAATGATGAAAAACGAGGATTTAAAAAAAAGACGAAAATGACTCCGAGACAATGGGCTATAGCCCATGGTCTCGGAGTGATTTTCGTCTTTTTTTCAAATCCGCAAAAATGATGCAAAACGGCATGCTATAGTATGCCGTTCGAGACCATGGGCTATAGCCCATCGCCATGGTCATAAATGATGAAAAACAAGGATTTAAAAAAAAGACGAAAATGACTCCGAGACGATGGGCTATAGCCCATGGTCTCGGAGTGATTTTCGTCTTTTTTTCAAATCCTCAAAAATGATGCAAAACGGCATGCTATAGTATGCCGTTCGAGACCATGGGCTATAGCCCATCGCCATGGTCATAAATGATGAAAAACGAGGATTTGAAAAAAAGACGAAAATGACTCTGAGACGATGGGCTATAGCCCATGGTCTCGGAGTGATTTTCGTCTTTTTTTCAAGTCCTCAAAAATGATGGAAAACGGCATGCTATAGTATGCCGTTCGAGACCATGGGCTATAGCCCATCGCCATGGTCATAAATGATGAAAAACGAGGATTAAAAAAAAAGACGAAAATGACTCCGAGACGATGGGCTATAGCCCATGGTCTCGGAGTGATTTTCGTCTTTTTTTCAAATCCTCAAAAATGATGCAAAACGGCATGCTATAGTATGACGTTCGAGACCATGGGCTATAGCCCATCACCATGGTCATAAATGATGAAAAACGAGGATTTTAAAAAAAGACGAAAATGACTCCGAGACGATGGGCTATAGCCCATGGTCTCGGAGTGATTTTCGTCTTTTTTTCAAATCCTCAAAAATGATGGAAAACGGCATGCTATAGTATGCCGTTCGAGACCATGGGCTATAGCCCATCGCCATGGTCATAAATGATGAAAAACGAGGATTAAAAAAAAAGACGAAAATGACTCCGAGACAATGGGCTATAGCCCATGGTCTCGGAGTGATTTTCGTCTTTTTTTCAAATCCGCAAAAATGATGCAAAACGGCATGCTATAGTATGCCGTTCGAGACCATGGGCTATAGCCCATCGCCATGGTCATAAATGATGAAAAACAAGGATTTGAAAAAAAGACGAAAATGACTCCGAGACGATGGGCTATAGCCCATGGTCTCGGAGTGATTTTCGTCTTTTTTTCAAATCCTCAAAAATGATGCAAAACGGCATGCTATAGTATGCCGTTCGAGACCATGGGCTATAGCCCATCGCCATGGTCATACATGATGAAAAACAAGGATTTGAAAAAAAGACGAAAATGACTCCGAGACGATGGGCTATAGCCCATGGTCTCGGAGTGATTTTCGTCTTTTTTTCAAATCCTCAAATTATGGAAAACGGCATGCTATAGTATGCCGTTCAAGACCATGGACTATAGCCCATCGCCATGGTCATAAATGATGAAAAACAAGGATTTGAAAAAAAGACGAAAATGACTCCGAGACGATGGGCTATAGCCCATGGTCTCGGAGTGATTTTCGTCTTTTTTTCAAGTCCTCAAAAATGATGGAAAACGGCATGCTATAGTATGCCGTTCGAGACCATGGGCTATAGCCCATCGCCATGGTCATAAATGATGAAAAACGAGGATTAAAAAAAAAGACGAAAATGACTCCGAGACAATGGGCTATAGCCCATGGTCTCGGAGTGATTTTCGTCTTTTTTTCAAATCCGCAAAAATGATGCAAAACGGCATGCTATAGTATGCCGTTCGAGACCATGGGCTATAGCCCATCGCCATGGTCATAAATGATGAAAAACAAGGATTTGAAAAAAAGACGAAAATGACTCCGAGACGATGGGCTATAGCCCATGGTCTCGGAGTGATTTTCGTCTTTTTTTCAAATCCTCAAAAATGATGCAAAACGGCATGCTATAGTATGCCGTTCGAGACCATGGGCTATAGCCCATCGCCATGGTCATAAATGATGAAAAACGAGGATTTGAAAAAAAGACGAAAATGACTCTGAGACGATGGGCTATAGCCCATGGTCTCGGAGTGATTTTCGTCTTTTTTTCAAGTCCTCAAAAATGATGGAAAACGGCATGCTATAGTATGCCGTTCGAGACCATGGGCTATAGCCCATCGCCATGGTCATAAATGATGAAAAACGAGGATTAAAAAAAAAGACGAAAATGACTCCGAGACGATGGGCTATAGCCCATGGTCTCGGAGTGATTTTCGTCTTTTTTTCAAATCCTCAAAAATGATGCAAAACGGCATGCTATAGTATGACGTTCGAGACCATGGGCTATAGCCCATCACCATGGTCATAAATGATGAAAAACGAGGATTTTAAAAAAAGACGAAAATGACTCCGAGACGATGGGCTATAGCCCATGGTCTCGGAGTGATTTTCGTCTTTTTTTCAAATCCTCAAAAATGATGGAAAACGGCATGCTATAGTATGCCGTTCGAGACCATGGGCTATAGCCCATCGCCATGGTCATAAATGATGAAAAACGAGGATTTAAAAAAAAGACGAAAATGACTCCGAGACGATGGGCTATAGCCCATGGTCTCGGAGTGATTTTCGTCTTTTTTTTCAAATCCTCAAAAATGATGCAAAACGGCATGCTATAGTATGCCGTTCGAGACCATGGGCTATAGCCCATCGCCATGGTCATAAATGATGAAAAACGAGGATTAAAAAAAAAGACGAAAATGACTCCGAGACAATGGGCTATAGCCCATGGTCTCGGAGTGATTTTCGTCTTTTTTTCAAATCCGCAAAAATGATGCAAAACGGCATGCTATAGTATGCCGTTCGAGACCATGGGCTATAGCCCATCGCCATGGTCATAAATGATGAAAAACAAGGATTTGAAAAAAAGACGAAAATGACTCCGAGACGATGGGCTATAGCCCATGGTCTCGGAGTGATTTTCGTCTTTTTTTCAAATCCTCAAAAATGATGCAAAACGGCATGCTATAGTATGCCGTTCGAGACCATGGGCTATAGCCCATCGCCATGGTCATACATGATGAAAAACAAGGATTTGAAAAAAAGACGAAAATGACTCCGAGACGATGGGCTATAGCCCATGGTCTCGGAGTGATTTTCGTCTTTTTTTCAAATCCTCAAAAATGATGCAAAACGGCATGCTATAGTATGCCGTTCGAGACCATGGGTAATAGCCCAACGCCATGGTCATAAATGATGAAAAACAAGGATTTGAAAAAAAGACGAAAATGACTCCGAGACGATGGGCTATAGCCCATGGTCTCGAAGTGATTTTCGTCTTTTTTTCAAATCCTCAAAAATGATGGAAAACGGTATGCTATAGTATGCCGTTCGAGACCATGGGCTATAGCCCATCGCCATGGTCATAAATGACGAAAAACGAGGATTAAAAAAAAAGACGAAAATGACTCCGAGACGATGGGCTATAGCCCATCGTCTCGGAGTCATTTTCGTCTTTTTTTCAAATCCTCAAAAATGATGCAAAACGGCATGCTATAGTATGCCGTTCGAGACCATGGGTTATAGCCCATCGCCATGGTCATAAATGATGAAAAACAAGGATTTGAAAAAAAGACGAAAATGACTCCGAGACGATGGGCTATAGCCCATGGTCTCGGAGTGATTTTCGTCTTTTTTTCAAGTCCTCAAAAATGATGGAAAACGGCATGCTATAGTATGCCGTTCGAGACCATGGGCTATAGCCCATCGCCATGGTCATAAATGATGAAAAAGAAGGATTTGAAAAAAAGACGAAAATGACTCCGAGACGATGGGCTATAGCCCATGGTCTCGGAGTGATTTTCGTCTTTTTTTCAAATCCTCAAAAATGATGCAAAACGGCATGCTATAGTATGCCGTTCGAGACCATGGGTAATAGCCCAACGCCATGGTCATAAATGATGAAAAACAAGGATTTGAAAAAAAGACGAAAATGACTCCGAGACGATGGGCTATAGCCCATGGTCTCGGAGTGATTTTCGTCTTTTTTTCAAATCCTCAAAAATGATGGAAAACGGCATGCTATAGTATGCCGTTCGAGACCATGGGCTATAGCCCATCGCCATGGTCATAAATGATGAAAAACGAGGATTAAAAAAAAAGACGAAAATGACTCCGAGACAATGGGCTATAGCCCATGGTCTCGGAGTGATTTTCGTCTTTTTTTCAAATCCGCAAAAATGATGCAAAACGGCATGCTATAGTATGCCGTTCGAGACCATGGGCTATAGCCCATCGCCATGGTCATAAATGATGAAAAACAAGGATTTGAAAAAAAGTCGAAAATGACTCCGAGACGATGGGCTATAGCCCATGGTCTCGGAGTGATTTTCGTCTTTTTTTCAAATCCTCAAAAATGATGCAAAACGGCATGCTATAGTATGCCGTTCGAGACCATGGGCTATAGCCCATCGCCATGGTCATAAATGATGAAAAACAAGGATTTGAAAAAAAGACGAAAATGACTCCGAGACGATGGGCTATAGCCCATGGTCTCGGAGTGATTTTCGTCTTTTTTTCAAATCCTCAAAAATGATGCAAAACGGCATGCTATAGTATGCCGTTCGAGACCATGGGCTATAGCCCATCGCCATGGTCATAAATTATGAAAAACAAGGATTTGAAAAAAAGACGAAAATGACTCCGAGACGATGGGCTATAGCCCATGGTCTCGGAGTGATTTTCGTCTTTTTTTCAAATCCTCAAAAATGATGCAAAACGGCATGCTATAGTATGCCGTTCGAGACCATGGGCTATAGCCCATCGCCATGGTCATAAATGATGAAAAACGAGGATTTGAAAAAAAGACGAAAATGACTCTGAGACGATGGGCTATAGCCCATGGTCTCGGAGTGATTTTCGTCTTTTTTTCAAGTCCTCAAAAATGATGGAAAACGGCATGCTATAGTATGCCGTTCGAGACCATGGGCTATAGCCCATCGCCATGGTCATAAATGATGAAAAACCAGGATTAAAAAAAAAGACGAAAATTACTCAGAGACGATGGGCTATAGCCCATGGTCTCGGAGTGATTTTCGTCTTTTTTCAAATCCTCAAAAATGATGGAAAACGGCATGCGATAGTATGCCGTTCGAGACCATGGGCTATAGCCCATCGCCATGGTCATAAATGATGAAAAACGAGGATTTGAAAAAAAGACGAAAATGACTCAGAGACGATGGGCTATAGCCCATGGTCTCGGAGTGATTTTCGTCTTTTTTTCAAATCCTCAAAAATGATGCAAAACGGCATGCTATAGTATGCCGTTCGAGACCATGGGCTATAGCCCATCGCCATGGTCATAAATGATGAAAAACGAGGATTTGAAAAAAAGACGAAAATTACTCCGAGACGAGGGGCTATAGCCCATGGTCTCGGAGTGATTTTCGTCTTTTTTTCAAATCCTCAAAAATAATGGAAAACGGCATGCGATAGTATGCCGTTCGAGACCATGGGCTATAGCCCATCGCCATGGTCATAAATGATGAAAAACGAGGATTTGAAAAAAAGACGAAAATTACTCCGAGACGAGGGGCTATAGCCCATGGTCTCGGAGTGATTTTCGTCTTTTTTTCAAATCCTCAAAAATGATGGAAAACGGCATGCTATAGTATGCCGTTCGAGACCATGGGCTATAGCCCATCGCCATCGTCATAAATTATGAAATACAAGGATTTGAAAAAAAGACGAAAATGACTCCGAGACGATGGGCTATAGCCCATGGTCTCGGAGTGATTTTCGTCTTTTTTTCAAATCCTCAAAAATGATGGAAAACGGCATGCGATAGTATGCCGTTCGAGACCATGGGCTATAGCCCATCGCCATGGTCATAAATGATGAAAAACGAGGATTTGAAAAAAAGACGAAAATGACTCCGAGACGATGGGCTATAGCCCATGGTCTCGGAGTGATTTTCGTCTTTTTTTCAAATCCTCAAAAATGATGCAAAACGGCATGCTATAGTATGCCGTTCGAGACCATGGGCTATAGCCCATCACCATAGTCATAAATGATGAAAAACAAGGATTTGAAAAAAAGACGAAAATGACTCCGAGACGATGGGCTATAGCCCATGGTCTTGGAATGATTTTCGTCTTTTTTTCAAATCCTCAAAAATGATGGAAAACGGCATGCTATAGTATGCCGTTCGAGACCATGGGCTATAGCCCATCGCCATGGTCATAAATGATGAAAAACGAGGATTTGAAAAAAAGACGAAAATGACTCTGAGACGATGGGCTATAGCCCATGGTCTCGGAGTGATTTTCGTCTTTTTTTCAAGTCCTCAAAAATGATGGAAAACGGCATGCTATAGTATGCCGTTCGAGACCATGGGCTATAGCCCATCGCCATGGTCATAAATGATGAAAAACGAGGATTTAAAAAAAAGACGAAAATGACTCCGAGACGATGGGCTATAGCCCATGGTCTCGGAGTGATTTTCGTCTTTTTTTCAAATCCTCAAAAATGATGCAAAACGGCATGCTATAGTATGCCGTTCGAGACCATGGGCTATAGCCCATCGCCATGGTCATAAATGATGAAAAACAAGGATTTGAAAAAAAGACGAAAATGACTCCGAGACGATGGGCTATAGCCCATGGTCTCGGAGTGATTTTCGTCTTTTTTTCAAATCCTCAAAAATAATGGAAAACGGCATGCGATAGTATGCCGTTCGAGACCATGGGCTATAGCCCATCGCCATGGTCATAAATGATGAAAAACGAGGATTTGAAAAAAAGACGAAAATTACTCCGAGACGAGGGGCTATAGCCCATGGTCTCGGAGTGATTTTCGTCTTTTTTTCAAATCCTCAAAAATGATGCAAAACGGCATGCTATAGTATGCCATTCGAGACCATGGGCTATAGCCCATCGCCATGGTCATAAATGATGAAAAACAAGGATTTGAAAAAAAGACGAAAATGACTCCGAGACGATGGGCTATAGCCCATGGTCTCGGAGTGATTTTCGTCTTTTTTTCAAATCCTCAAAAATGATGCAAAACGGCATGCTATAGTATGCCGTTCGAGACCATGGGCTATAGCCGATCGCCATGGTCATAAATGATGAAAAACAAGGATTTGAATAAAAGACGAAAATGACTCCGAGACGATGGGCTATAGCCCATGGTCTCAGAGTGATTTTCGTCTTTTTTTCAAATCCTCAAAAATTATGCAAAACGGCATGCTATAGTATGCCGTTCGAGACCATGGGTAATAGCCCAACGCCATGGTCATAAATGATGAAAAACAAGGATTTGAAAAAAAGACGAAAATGACTCCGAGACGATGGGCTATATATAGCCCATGGTCTCGGAGTGATTTTCGTCTTTTTTTCAAATCCTCAAAAATGATGCAAAACGGCATGCTATAGTATGCCGTTCAAGACCATGGGCTATAGCCCATCGCCATGGTCGTAAATTATGAAAAACAAGGATTTGAAAAAAAGACGAAGATGACTCTGAGACGATGGGCTATAGCCCATGGTCTCGGAGTGATTTTCGTCTTTTTTTCAAATCCTCAAAAATGATGGAAAACGGCATGCTATAGTATGCCGTTCAAGACCATGGGCTATAGCCCATCGCCATGGTCGTAAATTATGAAAAACAAGGATTTGAAAAAAAGACGAAAATGACTCTGAGACGATGGGCTATAGCCCATGGTCTCGGAGTCATTTTCGTCTTTTATTCAAGTCCTCAAAAATGATGGAAAACGGCATGCTATAGTATGCCGTTCGAGACCATGGGCTATAGCCCATCGCCATGGTCATAAATGATGAAAAACGAGGATTTGAAAAAAAGACGAAAATTACTCCGAGACGAGGGGCTATAGCCCATGGTCTCGGAGTGATTTTCGTCTTTTTTTCAAATCCTCAAAAATGATGCAAAACGGCATGCTATAGTATGCCATTCGAGACCATGGGCTATAGCCCATCGCCATGGTCATAAATGATGAAAAACAAGGATTTGAAAAAAAGACGAAAATGACTCCGAGACGATGGGCTATAGCCCATGGTCTCGGAGTGATTTTCGTCTTTTTTTCAAATCCTCAAAAATGATGCAAAACGGCATGCTATAGTATGCCGTTCGAGACCATGGGCTATAGCCGATCGCCATGGTCATAAATGATGAAAAACAAGGATTTGAATAAAAGACGAAAATGACTCCGAGACGATGGGCTATAGCCCATGGTCTCAGAGTGATTTTCGTCTTTTTTTCAAATCCTCAAAAATTATGCAAAACGGCATGCTATAGTATGCCGTTCGAGACCATGGGTAATAGCCCAACGCCATGGTCATAAATGATGAAAAACAAGGATTTGAAAAAAAGACGAAAATGACTCCGAGACGATGGGCTATATATAGCCCATGGTCTCGGAGTGATTTTCGTCTTTTTTTCAAATCCTCAAAAATGATGCAAAACGGCATGCTATAGTATGCCGTTCGAGACCATGGGTTATAGCCCATCGCCATGGTCATAAATGATGAAAAACAAGGATTTGAAAAAAAGACGAAAATGACTCCGAGACGATGGGCTATAGCCCATGGTCTCGGAGTGATTTTCGTCTTTTTTTCAAATCCTCAAAAATGATGGAAAACGGCATGCTATAGTATGCCGTTCGAGACCATGGGCTATAGCCCATCGCCATGGTCATAAATGACGGAAAACGAGGATTAAAAAAAAAGACGAAAATGACTCCGAGACGATGGGCTATAGCCCATGGTCTCGGAGTGATTTTCGTCTTTTTTTCAAATCCGCAAAAATGATGCAAAACGGCATGCTATAGTATGCCGTTCGAGACCATGGGCTATAGCCCATCTCCATGGTCATAAATGATGAAAAACAAGGATTTGAAAAAAAGTCGAAAATGACTCCGAGACGATGGGCTATAGCCCATGGTCTCGGAGTGATTTTCGTCTTTTTTTCAAATCCTCAAAAATGATGCAAAACGGCATGCTATAGTATGCCGTTCGAGACCATGGGCTATAGCCCATCGCCATGGTCATAAATGATGAAAAACAAGGATTTGAAAAAAAGACGAAAATGACTCCGAGACGATGGGCTATAGCCCATGGTCTCGGAGTGATTTTCGTCTTTTTTTCAAATCCTCAAAAATGATGCAAAACGGCATGCTATAGTATGCCGTTCGAGACCATGGGCTATAGCCCATCGCCATGGTCATAAATTATGAAAAACAAGGATTTGAAAAAAAGACGAAAATGACTCCGAGACGATGGGCTATAGCCCATGGTCTCGGAGTGATTTTCGTCTTTTTTTCAAATCCTCAAAAATGATGCAAAACGGCATGCTATAGTATGCCGTTCGAGACCATGGGCTATAGCCCATCGCCATGGTCATAAATGATGAAAAACGAGGATTTGAAAAAAAGACGAAAATGACTCTGAGACGATGGGCTATAGCCCATGGTCTCGGAGTGATTTTCGTCTTTTTTTCAAGTCCTCAAAAATGATGGAAAACAGCATGCTATAGTATGCCGTTCGAGACCATGGGCTATAGCCCATCGCCATGGTCATAAATGATGAAAAACCAGGATTACAAAAAAAGACGAAAATTACTCAGAGACGATGGGCTATAGCCCATGGTCTCGGAGTGATTTTCGTCTTTTTTCAAATCCTCAAAAATGATGGAAAACGGCATGCGATAGTATGCCGTTCGAGACCATGGGCTATAGCCCATCGCCATGGTCATAAATGATGAAAAACGAGGATTTGAAAAAAAGACGAAAATGACTCCGAGACGATGGGCTATAGCCCATGGTCTCGGAGTGATTTTCGTCTTTTTTTCAAATCCTCAAAAATGATGCAAAACGGCATGCTATAGTATGCCGTTCGAGACCATGGGCTATAGCCCATCGCCATGGTCATAAATGATGAAAAACGAGGATTTGAAAAAAAGACGAAAATGACTCCGAGACGATGGGCTATAGCCCATGGTCTCAGAGTGATTTTCGTCTTTTTTTCAAATCCTCAAAAATGATGCAAAACGGCATGCTATAGTATGCCATTCGAGACCATGGGCTATAGCCCATCGCCATGGTCATAAATGATGAAAAACGAGGATTTGAAAAAAAGACGAAAATTACTCCGAGACGAGGGGCTATAGCCCATGGTCTCGGAGTGATTTTCGTCTTTTTTTCAAATCCTCAAAAATAATGGAAAACGGCATGCGATAGTATGCCGTTCGAGACCATGGGCTATAGCCCATCGCCATGGTCATAAATGATGAAAAACGAGGATTTGAAAAAAAGACGAAAATTACTCCGAGACGAGGGGCTATAGCCCATGGTCTCGGAGTGATTTTCGTCTTTTTTTCAAATCCTCAAAAATTATGCAAAACGGCATGCTATAGTATGCCATTCGAGACCATGGGCTATAGCCCATCGCCATGGTCATAAATGATGAAAAACAAGGATTTGAAAAAAAGACGAAAATGACTCCGAGACGATGGGCTATAGCCCATGGTCTCGGAGTGATTTTCGTCTTTTTTTCAAATCCTCAAAAATGATGGAAAACGGCATGCTATAGTATGCCGTTCGAGACCATGGGCTATAGCCCATCGCCATGGTCATAAATGATGAAAAACGAGGATTTAAAAAAAAGACGGAAATGACTCCGAGACGATGGGCTATTATAGCCCATGGTCTCGGAGTGATTTTCGTCTTTTTTTCAAATCCTCAAAAATGATGGAAAACGGCATGCGATAGTATGCCGTTCGAGACCATGGGCTATAGCCCATCGCCATGGTAATAAATGATGAAAAACGAGGATTTAAAAAAAAGACGAAAATGACTCCGAGACCATGGGCTACAGCCCATGGTCTCGGAGTGATTTTCGTCTTTTTTTCAAATCCTCAAAAATGATGCAAAACGGCATGCTATAGTATGCCGTTCGAGACCATGGGCTATAGCCCATCGCCATGGTCATAAATGATGAAATACAAGGATTTGAAAAAAAGACGAAAATGACTCCGAGACGATGGGCTATAGCCCATGGTCTCGGAGTGATTTTCGTCTTTTTTTCAAATCCTCAAAAATGATGGAAAACGGCATGCGATAGTATGCCGTTCGAGACCATGGGCTATAGCCCATCGCCATGGTCATAAATGATGAAAAACGAGGATTTTAAAAAAAGACGAAAATGACTCCGAGACGATGGGCTATAGCCCATGGTCTCGGAGTGATTTTCGTCTTTTTTTCAAATCCTCAAAAATGATGCAAAACGGCATGCTATAGTATGCCGTTCGAGACCATGGGCTATAGCCCATCGCCATGGTCATAAATGATGAAAAACAAGGATTTGAAAAAAAGACGAAAATGACTCCGAGACGATGGGCTATAGCCCATGGTCTCGGAGTTATTTTCGTCTTTTTTTCAAATCCTCAAAAATGATGGAAAACGGCATGCTATAGTATGCCGTTCGAGACCATGGGCTATAGCCCATCGCCATCGTCATAAATTATGAAATACAAGGATTTGAAAAAAAGACGAAAATGACTCCGAGACGATGGGCTATAGCCCATGGTCTCGGAGTGATTTTCGTCTTTTTTTCAAATCCTCAAAAATGATGGAAAACGGCATGCTATAGTATGCCGTTCGAGACCATGGGCTATAGCCCATCGCCATCGTCATAAATTATGAAATACAAGGATTTGAAAAAAAGACGAAAATGACTCCGAGACGATGGGCTATAGCCCATGGTCTCGGAGTGATTTTCGTCTTTTTTTCAAATCCTCAAAAATGATGGAAAACGGCATGCGATAGTATGCCGTTCGAGACCATGGGCTATAGCCCATCGCCATGGTCATAAATGATGAAAAACGAGGATTTGAAAAAAAGACGAAAATGACTCCGAGACGATGGGCTATAGCCCATGGTCTCGGAGTGATTTTCGTCTTTTTTTCAAATCCTCAAAAATGATGCAAAACGGCATGCTATAGTATGCCGTTCGAGACCATGGGCTATAGCCCATCGCCATGGTCATAAATGATGAAAAACAAGGATTTGAAAAAAAGACGAAAATGACTCCGAGACGATGGGCTATAGCCCATGGTCTTGGAATGATTTTCGTCTTTTTTTCAAATCCTCAAAAATGATGGAAAACGGCATGCTATAGTATGCCGTTCGAGACCATGGGCTATAGCCCATCGCCATGGTCATAAATGATGAAAAACGAGGATTTGAAAAAAAGACGAAAATGACTCCGAGACGATGGGCTATAGCCCATGGTCTCGGAGTGATTTTCGTCTTTTTTTCAAATCCTCAAAAATGATGGAAAACGGCATGCGATAGTATGCCGTTCGAGACCATGGGCTATAGCCCATCGCCATGGTCATAAATGATGAAAAACGAGGATTTGAAAAAAAGACGAAAATGACTCCGAGACGATGGGCTATAGCCCATGGTCTCGGAGTGATTTTCGTCTTTTTTTCAAATCCTCAAAAATGATGCAAAACGGCATGCTATAGTATGCCGTTCGAGACCATGGGCTATAGCCCATCGCCATGGTCATAAATGATGAAAAACAAGGATTTGAAAAAAAGACGAAAATGACTCCGAGACGATGGGCAAAAGCCCATGGTCTCGGAGTGATTTTCGTCTTTTTTTCAAATCCTCAAAAATGATGCAAAACGGCATGCTATAGTATGCCGTTCGAGATTTTCGTCTTTTTTTCAAATCCTCAAAAATGATGCAAAACGGCATGCTATAGTATGCCGTTCGAGATAATGGGCTATAGCCCATCGCCATGGTCATAAATTATGAAAAACAAGGATTTGAAAAAAAGACGAAAATGACTCCGAGACGATGGGCTA
The DNA here is from genome assembly GCF_951216825.1 of Electrona antarctica. Classification (NCBI taxonomy): domain Eukaryota; kingdom Metazoa; phylum Chordata; class Actinopteri; order Myctophiformes; family Myctophidae; genus Electrona; species Electrona antarctica. Next base: position 2,241,258 of record NC_136806.1, read on the forward strand.
TAGCCCATGGTCTCGGAGTGATTTTCGTCTTTTTTTCAAATCCTCAAAAATGATGCAAAACGGCATGCTATAGTATGCCGTTCGAGATCATGGGCTATAGCCCATCGCCATGGTCATAAATGATGAAAAACGAGGATTTGAAAAAAAGACGAAAATGACTCCGAGACGATGGGCTTTGGCCCATGGTCTCGGAGTGATTTTCGTCTTTTTTTCAAATCCTCAAAAATGATGCAAAACGGCATGCTATAGTATGCCGTTCGAGACCATGGGCTATAGCCCATCGCCATGGTCATAAATGATGAAAAACAAGGATTTGAAAAAAAGACGAAAATGACTCCGAGACGATGGGCTATAGCCCATGGTCTCGGAGTGATTTTCGTCTTTTTTTCAAATCCTCAAAAATGATGGAAAACGGCATGCTATAGTATGCCGTTCGAGACCATGGGCTATAGCCCATCGCCATGGTCATAAATGATGAAAAACGAGGATTTAAAAAAAAGTCGAAAATGACTCCGAGACGATGGGCTATAGCCCATGGTCTCGGAGTGATTTTCGTCTTTTTTTCAAATCCTCAAAAATGATGGAAAACGGCATGCTATAGTATGCCGTTCGAGACCATGGGCTATAGCCCATCGCCATGGTAATAAATGATGAAAAACGAGGATTTAAAAAAAAAGACGAAAATGACTCCGAGACCATGGGCTATAGCCCATGGTCTCGGAGTGATTTTCGTCTTTTTTTCAAATCCTCAAAAATGATGCAAAACGGCATGCTATAGTATGCCGTTCGAGACCATGGGCTATAGCCCATCGCCATGGTCATAAATGATGAAAAACAAGGATTTGAAAAAAAGACGAAAATGACTCCGAGACGATGGGCTATAGCCCATGGTCTCGGAGTGATTTTCGTCTTTTTTTCAAATCCTCAAAAATGATGGAAAACGGCATGCTATAGTATGCCGTTCGAGACCATGGGCTATAGCCCATCGCCATGGTCATAAATGATGAAAAACGAGGATTTAAAAAAAAGTCGAAAATGACTCCGAGACGATGGGCTATAGCCCATGGTCTCGGAGTGATTTTCGTCTTTTTTTCAAATCCTCAAAAATGATGGAAAACGGCATGCTATAGTATGCCGTTCGAGACCATGGGCTATAGCCCATCGCCATGGTAATAAATGATGAAAAACGAGGATTTAAAAAAAAAGACGAAAATGACTCCGAGACCATGGGCTATAGCCCATGGTCTCGGAGTGATTTTCGTCTTTTTTTCAAATCCTCAAAAATGATGCAAAACGGCATGCTATAGTATGCCGTTCGAGACCATGGGCTATAGCCCATCGCCATGGTCATAAATGATGAAAAACAAGGATTTGAAAAAAAGACGAAAATGACTCCGAGACGATGGGCTATAGCCCATGGTATTGGAATGATTTTCGTCTTTTTTTCAAATCCTCAAAAATGATGGAAAACGGCATGCTATAGTATGCCGTTCGAGACCATGGGCTATAGCCCATCGCCATCGTCATAAATTATGAAATACAAGGATTTGAAAAAAAGACGAAAATGACTCCGAGACGATGGGCTATAGCCCATGGTCTCGGAGTGATTTTCGTCTTTTTTTCAAATCCTCAAAAATGATGGAAAACGGCATGCGATAGTATGCCGTTCGAGACCATGGGCTATAGCCCATCGCCATGGTAATAAATGATGAAAAACGAGGATTTAAAAAAAAGACGAAAATGACTCCGAGACCATGGGCTATAGCCCATGGTCTCGGAGTGATTTTCGTCTTTTTTCAAATCCTCAAAAATGATGGAAAACGGCATGCGATAGTATGCCGTTCGAGACCATGGGCTATAGCCCATCGCCATGGTCATAAATGATGAAAAACGAGGATTTGAAAAAAAGACGAAAATGACTCCGAGACGATGGGCTATAGCCCATGGTCTCGGAGTGATTTTCGTCTTTTTTTCAAATCCTCAAAAATGATGCAAAACGGCATGCTATAGTATGCCGTTCGAGACCATGGGCTATAGCCCATCGCCATGGTCATAAATGATGAAAAACGAGGATTTGAAAAAAAGACGAAAATGACTCCGAGACGATGGGCTATAGCCCATGGTCTCGGAGTGATTTTCGTCTTTTTTTCAAATCCTCAAAAATGATGCAAAACGGCATGCTATAGTATGCCATTCGAGACCATGGGCTATAGCCCATCGCCATGGTCATAAATGATGAAAAACGAGGATTTGAAAAAAAGACGAAAATTACTCCGAGACGAGGGGCTATAGCCCATGGTCTCGGAGTGATTTTCGTCTTTTTTTCAAATCCTCAAAAATAATGGAAAACGGCATGCGATAGTATGCCGTTCGAGACCATGGGCTATAGCCCATCGCCATGGTCATAAATGATGAAAAACGAGGATTTGAAAAAAAGACGAAAATTACTCCGAGACGAGGGGCTATAGCCCATGGTCTCGGAGTGATTTTCGTCTTTTTTTCAAATCCTCAAAAATGATGGAAAACGGCATGCTATAGTATGCCGTTCGAGACCATGGGCTATAGCCCATCGCCATCGTCATAAATTATGAAAAACAAGGATTTGAAAAAAAGACGAAAATGACTCCGAGACGATGGGCTATAGCCCATGGTCTCGGAGTAATTTTCGTCTTTTTTTCAAATCCTCAAAAATGATGGAAAACGGCATGCGATAGTATGCCGTTCGAGACCATGGGCTATAGCCCATCGCCATGGTCATAAATGATGAAAAACGAGGATTTGAAAAAAAGACGAAAATGACTCCGAGACGATGGGCTATAGCCCATGGTCTCGGAGTGATTTTCGTCTTTTTTTCAAATCCTCAAAAATGATGGAAAACGGCATGCGATAGTATGCCGTTCGAGACCATGGGCTATAGCCCATCGCCATGGTCATAAATGATGAAAAACGAGGATTTGAAAAAAATACGAAAATGACTCCGAGACGATGGGCTATAGCCCATGGTCTCGGAGTGATTTTCGTCTTTTTTTCAAATCCTCAAAAATGATGCCAAACCGCATGCTATAGTATGCCGTTCGAGACCATGGGCTATAGCCCATCGCCATGGTCATAAATGATGAAAAACAAGGATTTGAAAAAAAGACGAAAATGACTCCGAGACGATGGGCTATAGCCCATGGTCTCGGAGTGATTTTCGTCTTTTTTTCAAATCCTCAAAAATGATGGAAAACGGCATGCTATAGTATGCCGTTCGAGACCATGGGCTATAGCCCATCGCCATGGTCATAAATTATGAAAAACGAGGATTTAAAAAAAAGACGAAAATGACTCCGAGACGATGGGCTATAGCCCATGGTCTCGGAGTGATTTTCGTCTTTTTTTTAAATCCTCAAAAATGATGCAAAACGGCATGCTATAGTATGCCGTTCGAGATAATGGGCTATAGCCCATCTCCATGGTCATAAATGATGAAAAACGAGGATTTGAAAAAAAGACGAAAATGACTCCGAGACGATGGGCTATAGCCCATGGTCTCGGAGTGATTTTCGTCTTTTTTTCAAATCCTCAAAAATGATGCAAAACGGCATGCTATAGTATGCCGTTCGAGACCATGGGCTATAGCCCATGGTCTCATAGTGATTTTCGTCTTTTTTTCAAATCCTCAAAACTGATGCAAAACGGCATGCTATAGTATGCCGTTCGAGATAATGGGCTATAGCCCATCGCCATGGTCATAAATTATGAAAAACAAGGATTTGAAAAAAAGACGAAAATGACTCCGAGACGATGGGCTATAGCCCATGGTCTCGGAGTGATTTTCGTCTTTTTTTCAAATCCTCAAAAATTATGCAAAACGGCATGCTATAGTATGCCGTTCGAGATAATGGGCTATAGCCCATCTCCATGGTCATAAATGATGAAAAACGAGGATTTGAAAAAAAGACGAAAATGACTCCGAGACGATGGGCTATAGCCCATGGTCTCGGAGTGATTTTCGTCTTTTTTTTCAAATCCTCAAAAATGATGCAAAACGGCATGCTATAGTATGCCGTTCGAGACCATGGGCTATAGCCCATCGCCATGGTCATAAATGATGAAAAACAAGGATTTGAAAAAAAGACGAAAATGACTCCGAGACGATGGGCTATAGCCCATGGTCTCGGAGTGATTTTCGTCTTTTTTTCAAATCCTCAAAAATGATGGAAAACGGCATGCTATAGTATGCCGTTCGAGACCATGGGCTATAGCCCATCGCCATGGTCATAAATGATGAAAAACGAGGATTTAAAAAAAAGACGAAAATGACTCCGAGACGATGGGCTATAGCCCATGGTCTCGGAGTGATTTTCGTCTTTTTTTCAAATCCTCAAAAATGATGGAAAACGGCATGCTATAGTATGCCGTTCGAGACCATGGGCTATAGCCCATCGCCATGGTCATAAATGATGAAAAACGAGGATTTGAAAAAAAGACGAAAATGACTCCGAGACGATGGGCTATAGCCCATGGTCTCGGAGTGATTTTCGTCTTTTTTTCAAATCCTCAAAAATGATGGAAAACGGCATGCGATAGTATGCCGTTCGAGACCATGGGCTATAGCCCATCGCCATGGTCATAAATGATGAAAAACGAGGATTTGAAAAAAAGACGAAAATGACTCCGAGACGATGGGCTATAGCCCATGGTCTCGGAGTGATTTTCGTCTTTTTTTCAAATCCTCAAAAATGATGCAAAACGGCATGCTATAGTATGCCGTTCGAGACCATGGGCTATAGCCCATCGCCATGGTCATAAATGATGAAAAACAAGGATTTGAAAAAAAGACGAAAATGACTCCGAGACGATGGGCAAAAGCCCATGGTCTCGGAGTGATTTTCGTCTTTTTTTCAAATCCTCAAAAATGATGCAAAACGGCATGCTATAGTATGCCGTTCGAGATTTTCGTCTTTTTTTCAAATCCTCAAAAATGATGCAAAACGGCATGCTATAGTATGCCGTTCGAGATAATGGGCTATAGCCCATCGCCATGGTCATAAATTATGAAAAACAAGGATTTGAAAAAAAGACGAAAATGACTCCGAGACGATGGGCTATAGCCCATGGTCTCGGAGTGATTTTCGTCTTTTTTTCAAATCCTCAAAAATGATGCAAAACGGCATGCTATAGTATGCCGTTCGAGATCATGGGCTATAGCCCATCGCCATGGTCATAAATGATGAAAAACGAGGATTTGAAAAAAAGACGAAAATGACTCCGAGACGATGGGCTTTGGCCCATGGTCTCGGAGTGATTTTCGTCTTTTTTTCAAATCCTCAAAAATGATGCAAAACGGCATGCTATAGTATGCCGTTCGAGACCATGGGCTATAGCCCATCGCCATGGTCATAAATGATGAAAAACAAGGATTTGAAAAAAAGACGAAAATGACTCCGAGACGATGGGCTATAGCCCATGGTCTCGGAGTGATTTTCGTCTTTTTTTCAAATCCTCAAAAATGATGGAAAACGGCATGCTATAGTATGCCGTTCGAGACCATGGGCTATAGCCCATCGCCATGGTCATAAATGATGAAAAACGAGGATTTAAAAAAAAGTCGAAAATGACTCCGAGACGATGGGCTATAGCCCATGGTCTCGGAGTGATTTTCGTCTTTTTTTCAAATCCTCAAAAATGATGGAAAACGGCATGCTATAGTATGCCGTTCGAGACCATGGGCTATAGCCCATCGCCATGGTAATAAATGATGAAAAACGAGGATTTAAAAAAAAAGACGAAAATGACTCCGAGACCATGGGCTATAGCCCATGGTCTCGGAGTGATTTTCGTCTTTTTTTCAAATCCTCAAAAATGATGCAAAACGGCATGCTATAGTATGCCGTTCGAGACCATGGGCTATAGCCCATCGCCATGGTCATAAATGATGAAAAACAAGGATTTGAAAAAAAGACGAAAATGACTCCGAGACGATGGGCTATAGCCCATGGTCTCGGAGTGATTTTCGTCTTTTTTTCAAATCCTCAAAAATGATGGAAAACGGCATGCTATAGTATGCCGTTCGAGACCATGGGCTATAGCCCATCGCCATGGTCATAAATGATGAAAAACGAGGATTTAAAAAAAAGTCGAAAATGACTCCGAGACGATGGGCTATAGCCCATGGTCTCGGAGTGATTTTCGTCTTTTTTTCAAATCCTCAAAAATGATGGAAAACGGCATGCTATAGTATGCCGTTCGAGACCATGGGCTATAGCCCATCGCCATGGTAATAAATGATGAAAAACGAGGATTTAAAAAAAAAGACGAAAATGACTCCGAGACCATGGGCTATAGCCCATGGTCTCGGAGTGATTTTCGTCTTTTTTTCAAATCCTCAAAAATGATGCAAAACGGCATGCTATAGTATGCCGTTCGAGACCATGGGCTATAGCCCATCGCCATGGTCATAAATGATGAAAAACAAGGATTTGAAAAAAAGACGAAAATGACTCCGAGACGATGGGCTATAGCCCATGGTATTGGAATGATTTTCGTCTTTTTTTCAAATCCTCAAAAATGATGGAAAACGGCATGCTATAGTATGCCGTTCGAGACCATGGGCTATAGCCCATCGCCATCGTCATAAATTATGAAATACAAGGATTTGAAAAAAAGACGAAAATGACTCCGAGACGATGGGCTATAGCCCATGGTCTCGGAGTGATTTTCGTCTTTTTTTCAAATCCTCAAAAATGATGGAAAACGGCATGCGATAGTATGCCGTTCGAGACCATGGGCTATAGCCCATCGCCATGGTAATAAATGATGAAAAACGAGGATTTAAAAAAAAGACGAAAATGACTCCGAGACCATGGGCTATAGCCCATGGTCTCGGAGTGATTTTCGTCTTTTTTCAAATCCTCAAAAATGATGGAAAACGGCATGCGATAGTATGCCGTTCGAGACCATGGGCTATAGCCCATCGCCATGGTCATAAATGATGAAAAACGAGGATTTGAAAAAAAGACGAAAATGACTCCGAGACGATGGGCTATAGCCCATGGTCTCGGAGTGATTTTCGTCTTTTTTTCAAATCCTCAAAAATGATGCAAAACGGCATGCTATAGTATGCCGTTCGAGACCATGGGCTATAGCCCATCGCCATGGTCATAAATGATGAAAAACGAGGATTTGAAAAAAAGACGAAAATGACTCCGAGACGATGGGCTATAGCCCATGGTCTCGGAGTGATTTTCGTCTTTTTTTCAAATCCTCAAAAATGATGCAAAACGGCATGCTATAGTATGCCATTCGAGACCATGGGCTATAGCCCATCGCCATGGTCATAAATGATGAAAAACGAGGATTTGAAAAAAAGACGAAAATTACTCCGAGACGAGGGGCTATAGCCCATGGTCTCGGAGTGATTTTCGTCTTTTTTTCAAATCCTCAAAAATAATGGAAAACGGCATGCGATAGTATGCCGTTCGAGACCATGGGCTATAGCCCATCGCCATGGTCATAAATGATGAAAAACGAGGATTTGAAAAAAAGACGAAAATTACTCCGAGACGAGGGGCTATAGCCCATGGTCTCGGAGTGATTTTCGTCTTTTTTTCAAATCCTCAAAAATGATGGAAAACGGCATGCTATAGTATGCCGTTCGAGACCATGGGCTATAGCCCATCGCCATCGTCATAAATTATGAAAAACAAGGATTTGAAAAAAAGACGAAAATGACTCCGAGACGATGGGCTATAGCCCATGGTCTCGGAGTAATTTTCGTCTTTTTTTCAAATCCTCAAAAATGATGGAAAACGGCATGCGATAGTATGCCGTTCGAGACCATGGGCTATAGCCCATCGCCATGGTCATAAATGATGAAAAACGAGGATTTGAAAAAAAGACGAAAATGACTCCGAGACGATGGGCTATAGCCCATGGTCTCGGAGTGATTTTCGTCTTTTTTTCAAATCCTCAAAAATGATGGAAAACGGCATGCGATAGTATGCCGTTCGAGACCATGGGCTATAGCCCATCGCCATGGTCATAAATGATGAAAAACGAGGATTTGAAAAAAATACGAAAATGACTCCGAGACGATGGGCTATAGCCCATGGTCTCGGAGTGATTTTCGTCTTTTTTTCAAATCCTCAAAAATGATGCCAAACCGCATGCTATAGTATGCCGTTCGAGACCATGGGCTATAGCCCATCGCCATGGTCATAAATGATGAAAAACAAGGATTTGAAAAAAAGACGAAAATGACTCCGAGACGATGGGCTATAGCCCATGGTCTCGGAGTGATTTTCGTCTTTTTTTCAAATCCTCAAAAATGATGGAAAACGGCATGCTATAGTATGCCGTTCGAGACCATGGGCTATAGCCCATCGCCATGGTCATAAATTATGAAAAACGAGGATTTAAAAAAAAGACGAAAATGACTCCGAGACGATGGGCTATAGCCCATGGTCTCGGAGTGATTTTCGTCTTTTTTTCAAATCCTCAAAAATGATGCAAAACGGCATGCTATAGTATGCCGTTCGAGATAATGGGCTATAGCCCATCTCCATGGTCATAAATGATGAAAAACGAGGATTTGAAAAAAAGACGAAAATGACTCCGAGACGATGGGCTATAGCCCATGGTCTCGGAGTGATTTTCGTCTTTTTTTCAAATCCTCAAAAATGATGCAAAACGGCATGCTATAGTATGCCGTTCGAGACCATGGGCTATAGCCCATGGTCTCATAGTGATTTTCGTCTTTTTTTCAAATCCTCAAAACTGATGCAAAACGGCATGCTATAGTATGCCGTTCGAGATAATGGGCTATAGCCCATCGCCATGGTCATAAATTATGAAAAACAAGGATTTGAAAAAAAGACGAAAATGACTCCGAGACGATGGGCTATAGCCCATGGTCTCGGAGTGATTTTCGTCTTTTTTTCAAATCCTCAAAAATTATGCAAAACGGCATGCTATAGTATGCCGTTCGAGATAATGGGCTATAGCCCATCTCCATGGTCATAAATGATGAAAAACGAGGATTTGAAAAAAAGACGAAAATGACTCCGAGACGATGGGCTATAGCCCATGGTCTCGGAGTGATTTTCGTCTTTTTTTTCAAATCCTCAAAAATGATGCAAAACGGCATGCTATAGTATGCCGTTCGAGACCATGGGCTATAGCCCATCGCCATGGTCATAAATGATGAAAAACAAGGATTTGAAAAAAAGACGAAAATGACTCCGAGACGATGGGCTATAGCCCATGGTCTCGGAGTGATTTTCGTCTTTTTTTCAAATCCTCAAAAATGATGGAAAACGGCATGCTATAGTATGCCGTTCGAGACCATGGGCTATAGCCCATCGCCATGGTCATAAATGATGAAAAACGAGGATTTAAAAAAAAGACGAAAATGACTCCGAGACGATGGGCTATAGCCCATGGTCTCGGAGTGATTTTCGTCTTTTTTTCAAATCCTCAAAAATGATGGAAAACGGCATGCTATAGTATGCCGTTCGAGACCATGGGCTATAGCCCATCGCCATGGTAATAAATGATGAAAAACGAGGATTTAAAAAAAAGACGAAAATTACTCCGAGACCATGGGCTATAGCCCATGGTCTCGGAGTGATTTTCGTCTTTTTTTCAAATCCTCAAAAATGATGCAAAACGGCATGCTATAGTATGCCGTTCGAGACCATGGGCTATAGCCCATCGCCATGGTCATAAATGATGAAAAACAAGGATTTGAAAAAAATACGAAAATGACTCCGAGACGATGGGCTATAGCCCATGGTCTCAGAATGATTTTCGTCTTTTTTTCAAATCCTCAAAAATGATGGAAAACGGCATGCTATAGTATGCCGTTCGAGACCATGGGCTATAGCCCATCGCCATCGTCATAAATTATGAAATACAAGGATTTGAAAAAAAGACGAAAATGACTCCGAGACGATGGGCTATAGCCCATGGTCTCGGAGTGATTTTCGTCTTTTTTTCAAATCCTCAAAAATGATGGAAAACGGCATGCGATAGTATGCCGTTCGAGACCATGGGCTATAGCCCATCGCCATGGTAATAAATGATGAAAAACGAGGATTTAAAAAAAAGACGAAAATGACTCCGAGACCATGGGCTATAGCCCATGGTCTCGGAGTGATTTTCGTCTTTTTTTCAAATCCTCAAAAATGATGCAAAACGGCATGCTATAGTATGCCGTTCGAGACCATGGGCTATAGCCCATCGCCATGGTCATAAATGATGAAATACAAGGATTTGAAAAAAAGACGAAAATGACTCCGAGACGATGGGCTATAGCCCATGGTCTCGGAGTGATTTTCGTCTTTTTTTCAAATCCTCAAAAATGATGGAAAACGGCATGCGATAGTATGCCGTTCGAGACCATGGGCTAGAGCCCATCGCCATGGTCATAAATGATGAAAAACAAGGATTTGAAAAAAAGACGAAAATGACTCCGAGACGATGGGCTATAGCCCATGGTCTCGGAATGATTTTCGTCTTTTTTTCAAATCCTCAAAAATGATGGAAAACGGCATGCTATAGTATGCCGTTCGAGACCATGGGCTATAGCCCATCGCCATGGTCATAAATGATGAAAAACGAGGATTTGAAAAAAAGACGAAAATGACTCCGAGACGATGGGCTATAGCCCATGGTCTCGGAGTGAGTTTCGTCTTTTTTTCAAATCCTCAAAAATGATGCAAAACGGCATGCTATAGTATGCCGTTCGAGACCATGGGCTATAGCCCATCGCCATGGTCATAAATTATGAAAAACAAGGATTTGAAAAAAAGACGAAAATGACTCCGAGACGATGGGCTATAGCCCATGGTCTCGGAGTTATTTTCGTATTTTTTTCAAATCCTCAAAAATGATGGAAAACGGCATGCTATAGTATGCCGTTCGAGACCATGGGCTATAGCCCATCGCCATCGTCATAAATTATGAAATACAAGGATTTGAAAAAAAGACGAAAATGACTCCGAGACGATGGGCTATAGCCCATGGTCTCGGAGTGATTTTCGTCTTTTTTTCAAATCCTCAAAAATGATGGAAAACGGCATGCTATAGTATGCCGTTCGAGACCATGGGCTATAGCCCATCGCCATGGTCATAAATGATGAAAAACGAGGATTTGAAAAAAAGACGAAAATGACTCCGAGACGATGGGCTATAGCCCATGGTCTCGGAGTGATTTTCGTCTTTTTTTCAAATCCTCAAAAATGATGGAAAACGGCATGCGATAGTATGCCGTTCGAGACCATGGGCTATAGCCCATCGCCATGGTCATAAATGATGAAAAACGAGGATTTGAAAAAAAGACGAAAATGACTCCGAGACGATGGGCTATAGCCCATGGTCTCGGAGTGATTTTCGTCTTTTTTTCAAATCCTAAAAAATGATGCCAAACCGCATGCTATAGTATGCCGTTCGAGACCATGGGCTATAGCCCATCGCCATGGTCATAAATGATGAAAAACAAGGATTTGAAAAAAAGACGAAAATGACTCCGAGACGATGGGCTATAGCCCATGGTCTCGGAGTGATTTTCGTCTTTTTTTCAAATCCTCAAAAATGATGCAAAACGGCATGCTATAGTATGCCGTTCGAGATAATGGGCTATAGCCCATCTCCATGGTCATAAATGATGAAAAACGAGGATTTGAAAAAAAGACGAAAAGGACTCCGAGACGATGGGCTATAGCCCATGGTCTCGGAGTGATTTTCGTCTTTTTTTCAAATCCTCAAAAATGATGCAAAACGGCATGCTATAGTATGCCGTTCGAGACCATGGGCTATAGCCCATCGCCATGGTCATAAATGATGAAAAACAAGGATTTGAAAAAAAGACGAAAATGACTCCGAGACGATGGGCTATAGCCCATGGTCTCGGAGTGATTTTCGTCTTTTTTTCAAATCCTCAAAAATGATGGAAAACGGCATGCTATAGCATGCCGTTCGAGACCATGGGCTATAGCCCATCGCCATGGTCATAAATGATGAAAAACGAGGATTTAAAAAAAAGACGAAAATGACTCCGAGACGATGGGCTATAGCCCATGGTCTCGGAGTGATTTTCGTCTTTTTTTCAAATCCTCAAAAATGATGGAAAACGGCATGCTATAGTATGCCGTTCGAGACCATGGGCTATAGCCCATCGCCATGGTAATAAATGATGAAAAACGAGGATTTAAAAAAAAGACGAAAATGACTCCGAGACCATGGGCTATAGCCCATGGTCTCGGAGTGATTTTCGTCTTTTTTTCAAATCCTCAAAAATGATGCAAAACGGCATGCTATAGTATGCCGTTCGAGACCATGGGCTATAGCCCATCGCCATGGTCATAAATGATGAAAAACAAGGATTTGAAAAAAAGACGAAAATGACTCCGAGACGATGGGCTATAGCCCATGGTCTCAGAATGATTTTCGTCTTTTTTTCAAATCCTCAAAAATGATGGAAAACGGCATGCTATAGTATGCCGTTCGAGACCATGGGCTATAGCCCATCGCCATCGTCATAAATTATGAAATACAAGGATTTGAAAAAAAGACGAAAATGACTCCGAGACGATGGGCTATAGCCCATGGTCTCGGAGTGATTTTCGTCTTTTTTTCAAATCCTCAAAAATGATGGAAAACGGCATGCTATAGTATGCCGTTCGAGACCATGGGCTATAGCCCATCGCCATGGTCATAAATGATGAAAAACGAGGATTAAAAAAAAAGACGAAAATGACTCCGAGACGATGGGCTATAGCCCATGGTCTCGGAGTGATTTTCGTCTTTTTTTCAAATCCTCAAAAATGATGGAAAACGGCATGCTATAGTATGCCGTTCGAGACCATGGGCTATAGCCCATCGCCATGGTAATAAATGATGAAAAACGAGGATTTAAAAAAAAGACGAAAATGACTCCGAGACCATGGGCTATAGCCCATGGTCTCAGAATGATTTTCGTCTTTTTTTCAAATCCTCAAAAATGATGGAAAACGGCATGCTATAGTATGCCGTTCGAGACCATGGGCTATAGCCCATCGCCATGGTCATAAATGATGAAAAACGAGGATTTGAAAAAAAGACGAAAATGACTCCGAGACGATGGGCTATAGCCCATGGTCTCGAGGTGATTTTCGTCTTTTTTTCAAATCCTCAAAAATGATGCAAAACGGCATGCTATAGTATGCCGTTCGAGACCATGGGCTATAGCCCATCGCCATGGTCATAAATGATGAAAAACGAGGATTTGAAAAAAGACGAAAATGACTCCGAGACGATGGGCTATAGCCCATGGTCTCGGAGTGATTTTCGTCTTTTTTTCAAATCCTCAAAAATGATGCAAAACGGCATGCTATAGTATGCCGTTCGAGACCATGGGCTAGAGCCCATCGCCATGGTCATAAATGATGAAAAACAAGGATTTGAAAAAAAGACGAAAATGACTCCGAGACGATGGGCTATAGCCCATGGTCTCGGAATGATTTTCGTCTTTTTTTCAAATCCTCAAAAATGATGGAAAACGTTATGCTATAGTATGCCGTTCGAGACCATGGGCTATAGCCCATCGCCATGGTCATAAATGATGAAAAACGAGGATTTGAAAAAAAGATTAAAATGACTCCGAGACGATGGGCTATAGCCCATGGTCTCGGAGTGATTTTCGTCTTTTTTTCAAATCCTCAAAAATGATGCAAAACGGCATGCTATAGTATGCCGTTCGAGACCATGGGCTATAGCCCATCGCCATGGTCATAAATGATGAAAAACGAGGATTTGAAAAAAAGACGAAAATGACTCCGAGACGATGGGCTATAGCCCATGGTCTCGGAGTGATTTTCGTCTTTTTTTCAAATCCTCAAAAATGATGCAAAACGGCATGCTATAGTATGCCGTTCGAGACCATGGGCTAGAGCCCATCGCCATGGTCATAAATGATGAAAAACAAGGATTTGAAAAAAAGACGAAAATGACTCCGAGACGATGGGCTATAGCCCATGGTCTCGGAATGATTTTCGTCTTTTTTTCAAATCCTCAAAAATGATGGAAAACGTTATGCTATAGTATGCCGTTCGAGACCATGGGCTATAGCCCATCGCCATGGTCATAAATGATGAAAAACGAGGATTTGAAAAAAAGATTAAAATGACTCCGAGACGATGGGCTATAGCCCATGGTCTCGGAGTGATTTTCGTCTTTTTTTCAAATCCTCAAAAATGATGGAAAACGGCATGCGATAGTATGCCGTTCGAGACCATGGGCTATAGCCCATCGCCATGGTCATAAATGATGAAAAACAAGGATTTGAAAAAAAGACGAAAATGACTCCGAGACGATGGGCTATAGCCCATGGTCTCGGAGTGATTTTCGTCTTTTTTTCAAATCCTCAAAAATGATGGAAAACGGCATGCGATAGTATGCCGTTCGAGACCATGGGCTATAGCCCATCGCCATGGTCATAAATGATGAAAAACGAGGATTTGAAAAAAAGACGAAAATGACTCCGAGGTCTCGGAGTGATTTTCGTCTTTTTTTCAAATCCTCAAAAATGATGCAAAACGGCATGCTATAGTATGCCGTTCGAGACCATGGGCTATAGCCCATCGCCATGGTCATAAATTATGAAAAACAAGGATTTGAAAAAAAGACGAAAATGACTCCGAGACGATGGGCTATAGCCCATGGTCTCGGAGTGATTTTCGTCTTTTTTTCAAATCCTCAAAAATGATGGAAAACGGCATGCTATAGTATGCCGTTCGAGACCATGGGCTATAGCCCATCGCCATCGTCATAAATTATGAAATACAAGGATTTGAAAAAAAGACGAAAATGACTCCGAGACGATGGGCTATAGCCCATGGTCTCGGAGTGATTTTCGTCTTTTTTTCAAATCCTCAAAAATGATGGAAAACGGCATGCGATAGTATGCCGTTCGAGACCATGGGCTATAGCCCATCGCCATGGTCATAAATGATGAAAAACGAGGATTTGAAAAAAAGACGAAAATGACTCCGAGACGATGGGCTATAGCCCATGGTCTCGGAGTGATTTTCGTCTTTTTTTCAAATCCTCAAAAATGATGGAAAACGGCATGCGATAGTATGCCGTTCGAGACCATGGGCTATAGCCCATCGCCATGGTCATAAATGATGAAAAACGAGGATTTGAAAAAAAGACGAAAATGACTCCGAGACGATGGGCTATAGCCCATGGTCTCGGAGTGATTTTCGTCTTTTTTTCAAATCCTCAAAAATGATGCAAAACGGCATGCTATAGTATGCCGTTCGAGACCATGGGCTATAGCCCATCGCCATGGTCATAAATTATGAAAAACAAGGATTTGAAAAAAAGACGAAAATGACTCCGAGACGATGGGCTATAGCCCATGGTCTCGGAGTGATTTTCGTCTTTTTTTCAAATCCTCAAAAATGATGGAAAACGGCATGCTATAGTATGCCGTTCGAGACCATGGGCTATAGCCCATCGCCATCGTCATAAATTATGAAATACAAGGATTTGAAAAAAAGACGAAAATGACTCCGAGACGATGGGCTATAGCCCATGGTCTCGAAGTGATTTTCGTCTTTTTTTCAAATCCTCAAAAATGATGGAAAACGGCATGCGATAGTATGCCGTTCGAGACCATGGGCTATAGCCCATCGCCATGGTCATAAATGATGAAAAACGAGGATTTGAAAAAAAGACGAAAATGACTCCGAGACGATGGGCTATAGCCCATGGTCTCGGAGTGATTTTCGTCTTTTTTTCAAATCCTCAAAAATGATGGAAAACGGCATGCGATAGTATGCCGTTCGAGACCATGGGCTATAGCCCATCGCCATGGTCATAAATGATGAAAAACGAGGATTTGAAAAAAAGACGAAAATGACTCCGAGACGATGGGCTATAGCCCATGGTCTCGGAGTGATTTTCGTCTTTTTTTCAAATCCTCAAAAATGATGCCAAACCGCATGCTATAGTATGCCGTTCGAGACCATGGGCTATAGCCCATCGCCATGGTCATAAATGATGAAAAACAAGGATTTGAAAAAAAGACGAAAATGACTCCGAGACGATGGGCTATAGCCCATGGTCTCGGAGTGATTTTCGTCTTTTTTTCAAATCCTCAAAAATGATGGAAAACGGCATGCTATAGTATGCCGTTCGAGACCATGGGCTATAGCCCATCGCCATCGTCATAAATTATGAAATACAAGGATTTGAAAAAAAGACGAAAATGACTCCGAGACGATGGGCTATAGCCCATGGTCTCGGAGTGATTTTCGTCTTTTTTTCAAATCCTCAAAAATGATGGAAAACGGCATGCGATAGTATGCCGTTCGAGACCATGGGCTATAGCCCATCGCCATGGTCATAAATGATGAAAAACAAGGATTTGAAAAAAAGACGAAAATGACTCCGAGACGATGGGCTATAGCCCATGGTCTCGGAGTGATTTTCGTCTTTTTTTCAAATCCTCAAAAATGATGGAAAACGGCATGCGATAGTATGCCGTTCGAGACCATGGGCTATAGCCCATCGCCATGGTCATAAATGATGAAAAACGAGGATTTGAAAAAAAGACGAAAATGACTCCGAGGTCTCGGAGTGATTTTCGTCTTTTTTTCAAATCCTCAAAAATGATGCAAAACGGCATGCTATAGTATGCCGTTCGAGACCATGGGCTATAGCCCATCGCCATGGTCATAAATTATGAAAAACAAGGATTTGAAAAAAAGACGAAAATGACTCCGAGACGATGGGCTATAGCCCATGGTCTCGGAGTGATTTTCGTCTTTTTTTCAAATCCTCAAAAATGATGGAAAACGGCATGCTATAGTATGCCGTTCGAGACCATGGGCTATAGCCCATCGCCATCGTCATAAATTATGAAATACAAGGATTTGAAAAAAAGACGAAAATGACTCCGAGACGATGGGCTATAGCCCATGGTCTCGGAGTGATTTTCGTCTTTTTTTCAAATCCTCAAAAATGATGGAAAACGGCATGCGATAGTATGCCGTTCGAGACCATGGGCTATAGCCCATCGCCATGGTCATAAATGATGAAAAACGAGGATTTGAAAAAAAGACGAAAATGACTCCGAGACGATGGGCTATATATAGCCCATGGTCTCGGAGTGATTTTCGTCTTTTTTTCAAATCCTCAAAAATGATGGAAAACGGCATGCGATAGTATGCCGTTCGAGACCATGGGCTATAGCCCATCGCCATGGTCATAAATGATGAAAAACGAGGATTTGAAAAAAAGACGAAAATGACTCCGAGACGATGGGCTATAGCCCATGGTCTCGGAGTGATTTTCGTCTTTTTTTCAAATCCTCAAAAATGATGCAAAACGGCATGCTATAGTATGCCGTTCGAGACCATGGGCTATAGCCCATCGCCATGGTCATAAATTATGAAAAACAAGGATTTGAAAAAAAGACGAAAATGACTCCGAGACGATGGGCTATAGCCCATGGTCTCGGAGTGATTTTCGTCTTTTTTTCAAATCCTCAAAAATGATGGAAAACGGCATGCTATAGTATGCCGTTCGAGACCATGGGCTATAGCCCATCGCCATCGTCATAAATTATGAAATACAAGGATTTGAAAAAAAGACGAAAATGACTCCGAGACGATGGGCTATAGCCCATGGTCTCGAAGTGATTTTCGTCTTTTTTTCAAATCCTCAAAAATGATGGAAAACGGCATGCGATAGTATGCCGTTCGAGACCATGGGCTATAGCCCATCGCCATGGTCATAAATGATGAAAAACGAGGATTTGAAAAAAAGACGAAAATGACTCCGAGACGATGGGCTATAGCCCATGGTCTCGGAGTGATTTTCGTCTTTTTTTCAAATCCTCAAAAATGATGGAAAACGGCATGCGATAGTATGCCGTTCGAGACCATGGGCTATAGCCCATCGCCATGGTCATAAATGATGAAAAACGAGGATTTGAAAAAAAGACGAAAATGACTCCGAGACGATGGGCTATAGCCCATGGTCTCGGAGTGATTTTCGTCTTTTTTTCAAATCCTCAAAAATGATGCCAAACCGCATGCTATAGTATGCCGTTCGAGACCATGGGCTATAGCCCATCGCCATGGTCATAAATGATGAAAAACAAGGATTTGAAAAAAAGACGAAAATGACTCCGAGACGATGGGCTATAGCCCATGGTCTCGGAGTGATTTTCGTCTTTTTTTCAAATCCTCAAAAATGATGGAAAACGGCATGCTATAGTATGCCGTTCGAGACCATGGGCTATAGCCCATCGCCATCGTCATAAATTATGAAATACAAGGATTTGAAAAAAAGACGAAAATGACTCCGAGACGATGGGCTATAGCCCATGGTCTCGGAGTGATTTTCGTCTTTTTTTCAAATCCTCAAAAATGATGGAAAACGGCATGCGATAGTATGCCGTTCGAGACCATGGGCTATAGCCCATCGCCATGGTCATAAATGATGAAAAACGAGGATTTGAAAAAAAGACGAAAATGACTCCGAGACGATGGGCTATAGCCCATGGTCTCGGAGTGATTTTCGTCTTTTTTTCAAATCCTCAAAAATGATGGAAAACGGCATGCGATAGTATGCCGTTCGAGACCATGGGCTATAGCCCATCGCCATGGTCATAAATGATGAAAAACGAGGATTTGAAAAAAAGACGAAAATGACTCCGAGACGATGGGCTATAGCCAATGGTCTCGGAGTGATTTTCGTCTTTTTTTCAAATCCTCAAAAATGATGCCAAACCGCATGCTATAGTATGCCGTTCGAGACCATGGGCTATAGCCCATCGTCATGGTCATAAATGATGAAAAACAAGGATTTGAAAAAAAGACGAAAATGACTCCGAGACGATGGGCTATAGCCCATGGTCTCGGAGTGATTTTCGTCTTTTTTTCAAATCCTCAAAAATGATGGAAAACGGCATGCTATAGTATGCCGTTCGAGACCATGGGCTATAGCCCATCGCCATCGTCATAAATTATGAAATACAAGGATTTGAAAAAAAGACGAAAATGACTCCGAGACGATGGGCTATAGCCCATGGTCTCGGAGTGATTTTCGTCTTTTTTTCAAATCCTCAAAAATGATGGAAAACGGCATGCTATAGTATGCCGTTCGAGACCATGGGCTATAGCCCATCGCCATCGTCATAAATTATGAAATACAAGGATTTGAAAAAAAGACGAAAATGACTCCGAGACGATGGGCTATAGCCCATGGTCTCGGAGTGATTTTCGTCTTTTTTTCAAATCCTCAAAAATGATGGAAAACGGCATGCGATAGTATGCCGTTCGAGACCATGGGCTATAGCCCATCGCCATGGTCATAAATGATGAAAAACGAGGATTTGAAAAAAAGACGAAAATGACTCCGAGACGATGGGCTATAGCCCATGGTCTCGGAGTGATTTTCGTCTTTTTTTCAAATCCTCAAAAATGTTGCAAAACGGCATGCTATAGTATGCCGTTCGAGACCATGGGCTAGAGCCCATCGCCATGGTCATAAATGATGAAAAACAAGGATTTGAAAAAAAGACGAAAATGACTCCGAGACGATGGGCTATAGCCCATGGTCTCGGAGTGATTTTCGTCTTTTTTTCAAATCCTCAAAAATGATGGAAAACGGCATGCTATAGCATGCCGTTCGAGACCATGGGCTATAGCCCATCGCCATGGTCATAAATGATGAAAAACGAGGATTTAAAAAAAAGACGAAAATGACTCCGAGACGATGGGCTATAGCCCATGGTCTCGGAGTGATTTTCGTCTTTTTTTCAAATCCTCAAAAATGATGGAAAACGGCATGCTATAGTATGCCGTTCGAGACCATGGGCTATAGCCCATCGCCATGGTAATAAATGATGAAAAACGAGGATTTAAAAAAAAGACGAAAATGACTCCGAGACCATGGGCTATAGCCCATGGTCTCGGAGTGATTTTCGTCTTTTTTTCAAATCCTCAAAAATGATGCAAAACGGCATGCTATAGTATGCCGTTCGAGACCATGGGCTATAGCCCATCGCCATGGTCATAAATGATGAAAAACAAGGATTTGAAAAAAAGACGAAAATGACTCCGAGACGATGGGCTATAGCCCATGGTCTCAGAATGATTTTCGTCTTTTTTTCAAATCCTCAAAAATGATGGAAAACGGCATGCTATAGTATGCCGTTCGAGACCATTGGCTATAGCCCATCGCCATCGTCATAAATTATGAAATACAAGGATTTGAAAAAAAGACGAAAATGACTCCGAGACGATGGGCTATAGCCCATGGTCTCGGAGTGATTTTCGTCTTTTTTTCAAATCCTCAAAAATGATGGAAAACGGCATGCTATAGTATGCCGTTCGAGACCATGGGCTATAGCCCATCGCCATGGTCATAAATGATGAAAAACGAGGATTTAAAAAAAAGACGAAAATGACTCCGAGACGATGGGCTATAGCCCATGGTCTCGGAGTGATTTTCGTCTTTTTTTCAAATCCTCAAAAATGATGGAAAACGGCATGCTATAGTATGCCGTTCGAGACCATGGGCTATAGCCCATCGCCATGGTAATAAATGATGAAAAACGAGGATTTAAAAAAAAGACGAAAATGACTCCGAGACCATGGGCTATAGCCCATGGTCTCAGAATGATTTTCGTCTTTTTTTCAAATCCTCAAAAATGATGGAAAACGGCATGCGATAGTATGCCGTTCGAGACCATGGGCTATAGCCCATCGCCATGGTCATAAATGATGAAAAACGAGGATTTAAAAAAAAGACGAAAATGACTCCGAGACCATGGGCTATAGCCCATGGTCTCGGAGTGATTTTCGTCTTTTTTTCAAATCCTCAAAAATGATGCAAAACGGCATGCTATAGTATGCCGTTCGAGACCATGGGCTATAGCCCATCGCCATGGTCATAAATGATGAAATACAAGGATATGAAAAAAAGACGAAAATGACTCCGAGACGATGGGCTATAGCCCATGGTCTCGGAGTGATTTTCGTCTTTTTTTCAAATCCTCAAAAATGATGGAAAACGGCATGCGATAGTATGCCGTTCGAGACCATGGGCTATAGCCCATCGCCATGGTCATAAATGATGAAAAACGAGGATTTGAAAAAAAGACGAAAATGACTCCGAGACGATGGGCTATAGCCCATGGTCTCGAGGTGATTTTCGTCTTTTTTTCAAATCCTCAAAAATGATGCAAAACGGCATGCTATAGTATGCCGTTCGAGACCATGGGCTATAGCCCATCGCCATGGTCATAAATGATGAAAAACGAGGATTTGAAAAAAAGACGAAAATGACTCCGAGACCATGGGCTATAGCCCATGGTCTCGGAGTGATTTTCGTCTTTTTTTCAAATCCTCAAAAATGATGCAAAATGGCATGCTATAGTATGCCGTTCGAGACCATGGGCTAGAGCCCATCGCCATGGTCATAAATGATGAAAAACAAGGATTTGAAAAAAAGACGAAAATGACTCCGAGACGATGGGCTATAGCCCATGGTCTCGGAATGATTTTCGTCTTTTTTTCAAATCCTCAAAAATGATGGAAAACGTTATGCTATAGTATGCCGTTCGAGACCATGGGCTATAGCCCATCGCCATGGTCATAAATGATGAAAAACGAGGATTTGAAAAAAAGACGAAAATGACTCCGAGACGATGGGCTATAGCCCATGGTCTCGGAGTGATTTTCGTCTTTTTTTCAAATCCTCAAAAATGATGGAAAACGGCATGCGATAGTATGCCGTTCGAGACCATGGGCTATAGCCCATCGCCATGGTCATAAATGATGAAAAACAAGGATTTGAAAAAAAGACGAAAATGACTCCGAGACGATGGGCTATAGCCCATGGTCTCGGAGTGATTTTCGTCTTTTTTTCAAATCCTCAAAAATGATGGAAAACGGCATGCGATAGTATGCCGTTCGAGACCATGGGCTATAGCCCATCGCCATGGTCATAAATGATGAAAAACGAGGATTTGAAAAAAAGACGAAAATGACTCCGAGACGATGGGCTATAGCCCATGGTCTCGGAGTGATTTTCGTCTTTTTTTCAAATCCTCAAAAATGATGCAAAACGGCATGCTATAGTATGCCGTTCGAGACCATGGGCTATAGCCCATCGCCATGGTCATAAATTATGAAAAACAAGGATTTGAAAAAAAGACGAAAATGACTCCGAGACGATGGGCTATAGCCCATGGTCTCGGAGTGATTTTCGTCTTTTTTTCAAATCCTCAAAAATGATGGAAAACGGCATGCTATAGTATGCCGTTCGAGACCATGGGCTATAGCCCATCGCCATCGTCATAAATTATGAAATACAAGGATTTGAAAAAAAGACGAAAATGACTCCGAGACGATGGGCTATAGCCCATGGTCTCGGAGTGATTTTCGTCTTTTTTTCAAATCCTCAAAAATGATGGAAAACGGCATGCGATAGTATGCCGTTCGAGACCATGGGCTATAGCCCATCGCCATGGTCATAAATGATGAAAAACGAGGATTTGAAAAAAAGACGAAAATGACTCCGAGACGATGGGCTATAGCCCATGGTCTCGGAGTGATTTTCGTCTTTTTTTCAAATCCTCAAAAATGATGGAAAACGGCATGCGATAGTATGCCGTTCGAGACCATGGGCTATAGCCCATCGCCATGGTCATAAATGATGAAAAACAAGGATTTGAAAAAAAGACGAAAATGACTCCGAGACGATGGGCTATAGCCCATGGTCTCGGAGTGATTTTCGTCTTTTTTTCAAATCCTCAAAAATGATGGAAAACGGCATGCGATAGTATGCCGTTCGAGACCATGGGCTATAGCCCATCGCCATGGTCATAAATGATGAAAAACGAGGATTTGAAAAAAAGACGAAAATGACTCCGAGACGATGGGCTATAGCCCATGGTCTCGGAGTGATTTTCGTCTTTTTTTCAAATCCTCAAAAATGATGCAAAACGGCATGCTATAGTATGCCGTTCGAGACCATGGGCTATAGCCCATCGCCATGGTCATAAATTATGAAAAACAAGGATTTGAAAAAAAGACGAAAATGACTCCGAGACGATGGGCTATAGCCCATGGTCTCGGAGTGATTTTCGTCTTTTTTTCAAATCCTCAAAAATGATGGAAAACGGCATGCTATAGTATGCCGTTCGAGACCATGGGCTATAGCCCATCGCCATCGTCATAAATTATGAAATACAAGGATTTGAAAAAAAGACGAAAATGACTCCGAGACGATGGGCTATAGCCCATGGTCTCGGAGTGATTTTCGTCTTTTTTTCAAATCCTCAAAAATGATGGAAAACGGCATGCGATAGTATGCCGTTCGAGACCATGGGCTATAGCCCATCGCCATGGTCATAAATGATGAAAAACGAGGATTTGAAAAAAAGACGAAAATGACTCCGAGACGATGGGCTATAGCCCATGGTCTCGGAGTGATTTTCGTCTTTTTTTCAAATCCTCAAAAATGATGGAAAACGGCATGCGATAGTATGCCGTTCGAGACCATGGGCTATAGCCCATCGCCATGGTCATAAATGATGAAAAACGAGGATTTGAAAAAAAGACGAAAATGACTCCGAGACGATGGGCTATAGCCCATGGTCTCGGAGTGATTTTCGTCTTTTTTTCAAATCCTCAAAAATGATGCCAAACCGCATGCTATAGTATGCCGTTCGAGACCATGGGCTATAGCCCATCGCCATGGTCATAAATGATGAAAAACAAGGATTTGAAAAAAAGACGAAAATGACTCCGAGACGATGGGCTATAGCCCATGGTCTCGGAGTGATTTTCGTCTTTTTTTCAAATCCTCAAAAATGATGGAAAACGGCATGCTATAGTATGCCGTTCGAGACCATGGGCTATAGCCCATCGCCATCGTCATAAATTATGAAATACAAGGATTTGAAAAAAAGACGAAAATGACTCCGAGACGATGGGCTATAGCCCATGGT
The DNA here is from genome assembly GCF_951216825.1 of Electrona antarctica. Classification (NCBI taxonomy): domain Eukaryota; kingdom Metazoa; phylum Chordata; class Actinopteri; order Myctophiformes; family Myctophidae; genus Electrona; species Electrona antarctica. Next base: position 2,265,256 of record NC_136806.1, read on the forward strand.
CTCGGAGTGATTTTCGTCTTTTTTTCAAATCCTCAAAAATGATGGAAAACGGCATGCGATAGTATGCCGTTCGAGACCATGGGCTATAGCCCATCGCCATGGTCATAAATGATGAAAAACAAGGATTTGAAAAAAAGACGAAAATGACTCCGAGACGATGGGCTATAGCCCATGGTCTCGGAGTGATTTTCGTCTTTTTTTCAAATCCTCAAAAATGATGGAAAACGGCATGCGATAGTATGCCGTTCGAGACCATGGGCTATAGCCCATCGCCATGGTCATAAATGATGAAAATCGAGGATTTGAAAAAAAGACGAAAATGACTCCGAGGTCTCGGAGTGATTTTCGTCTTATTTTCAAATCCTCAAAAATGATGCAAAACGGCATGCTATAGTATGCCGTTCGAGACCATGGGCTATAGCCCATCGCCATGGTCATAAATTATGAAAAACAAGGATTTGAAAAAAAGACGAAAATGACTCCGAGACGATGGGCTATAGCCCATGGTCTCGGAGTGATTTTCGTCTTTTTTTCAAATCCTCAAAAATGATGGAAAACGGCATGCTATAGTATGCCGTTCGAGACCATGGGCTATAGCCCATCGCCATCGTCATAAATTATGAAATACAAGGATTTGAAAAAAAGACGAAAATGACTCCGAGACGATGGGCTATAGCCCATGGTCTCGGAGTGATTTTCGTCTTTTTTTCAAATCCTCAAAAATGATGGAAAACGGCATGCGATAGTATGCCGTTCGAGACCATGGGCTATAGCCCATCGCCATGGTCATAAATGATGAAAAACGAGGATTTGAAAAAAAGACGAAAATGACTCCGAGACGATGGGCTATAGCCCATGGTCTCGGAGTGATTTTCGTCTTTTTTTCAAATCCTCAAAAATGATGGAAAACGGCATGCGATAGTATGCCGTTCGAGACCATGGGCTATAGCCCATCGCCATGGTCATAAATGATGAAAAACGAGGATTTGAAAAAAAGACGAAAATGACTCCGAGACGATGGGCTATAGCCCATGGTCTCGGAGTGATTTTCGTCTTTTTTTCAAATCCTCAAAAATGATGCAAAACGGCATGCTATAGTATGCCGTTCGAGACCATGGGCTATAGCCCATCGCCATGGTCATAAATTATGAAAAACAAGGATTTGAAAAAAAGACGAAAATGACTCCGAGACGATGGGCTATAGCCCATGGTCTCGGAGTGATTTTCGTCTTTTTTTCAAATCCTCAAAAATGATGGAAAACGGCATGCTATAGTATGCCGTTCGAGACCATGGGCTATAGCCCATCGCCATCGTCATAAATTATGAAATACAAGGATTTGAAAAAAAGACGAAAATGACTCCGAGACGATGGGCTATAGCCCATGGTCTCGAAGTGATTTTCGTCTTTTTTTCAAATCCTCAAAAATGATGGAAAACGGCATGCAATAGTATGCCGTTCGAGACCATGGGCTATAGCCCATCGCCATGGTCATAAATGATGAAAAACGAGGATTTGAAAAAAAGACGAAAATGACTCCGAGACGATGGGCTATAGCCCATGGTCTCGGAGTGATTTTCGTCTTTTTTTCAAATCCTCAAAAATGATGGAAAACGGCATGCGATAGTATGCCGTTCGAGACCATGGGCTATAGCCCATCGCCATGGTCATAAATGATGAAAAACGAGGATTTGAAAAAAAGACGAAAATGACTCCGAGACGATGGGCTATAGCCCATGGTCTCGGAGTGATTTTCGTCTTTTTTTCAAATCCTCAAAAATGATGCCAAACCGCATGCTATAGTATGCCGTTCGAGACCATGGGCTATAGCCCATCGCCATGGTCATAAATGATGAAAAACAAGGATTTGAAAAAAAGACGAAAATGACTCCGAGACGATGGGCTATAGCCCATGGTCTCGGAGTGATTTTCGTCTTTTTTTCAAATCCTCAAAAATGATGGAAAACGGCATGCTATAGTATGCCGTTCGAGACCATGGGCTATAGCCCATCGCCATCGTCATAAATTATGAAATACAAGGATTTGAAAAAAAGACGAAAATGACTCCGAGACGATGGGCTATAGCCCATGGTCTCGGAGTGATTTTCGTCTTTTTTTCAAATCCTCAAAAATGATGGAAAACGGCATGCGATAGTATGCCGTTCGAGACCATGGGCTATAGCCCATCGCCATGGTCATAAATGATGAAAAACGAGGATTTGAAAAAAAGACGAAAATGACTCCGAGACGATGGGCTATAGCCCATGGTCTCGGAGTGATTTTCGTCTTTTTTTCAAATCCTCAAAAATGATGGAAAACGGCATGCGATAGTATGCCGTTCGAGACCATGGGCTATAGCCCATCGCCATGGTCATAAATGATGAAAAACGAGGATTTGAAAAAAAGACGAAAATGACTCCGAGACGATGGGCTATAGCCAATGGTCTCGGAGTGATTTTCGTCTTTTTTTCAAATCCTCAAAAATGATGCCAAACCGCATGCTATAGTATGCCGTTCGAGACCATGGGCTATAGCCCATCGTCATGGTCATAAATGATGAAAAACAAGGATTTGAAAAAAAGACGAAAATGACTCCGAGACGATGGGCTATAGCCCATGGTCTCGGAGTGATTTTCGTCTTTTTTTCAAATCCTCAAAAATGATGGAAAACGGCATGCTATAGTATGCCGTTCGAGACCATGGGCTATAGCCCATCGCCATCGTCATAAATTATGAAATACAAGGATTTGAAAAAAAGACGAAAATGACTCCGAGACGATGGGCTATAGCCCATGGTCTCGGAGTGATTTTCGTCTTTTTTTCAAATCCTCAAAAATGATGGAAAACGGCATGCTATAGTATGCCGTTCGAGACCATGGGCTATAGCCCATCGCCATCGTCATAAATTATGAAATACAAGGATTTGAAAAAAAGACGAAAATGACTCCGAGACGATGGGCTATAGCCCATGGTCTCGGAGTGATTTTCGTCTTTTTTTCAAATCCTCAAAAATGATGGAAAACGGCATGCGATAGTATGCCGTTCGAGACCATGGGCTATAGCCCATCGCCATGGTCATAAATGATGAAAAACGAGGATTTGAAAAAAAGACGAAAATGACTCCGAGACGATGGGCTATAGCCCATGGTCTCGGAGTGATTTTCGTCTTTTTTTCAAATCCTCAAAAATGTTGCAAAACGGCATGCTATAGTATGCCGTTCGAGACCATGGGCTAGAGCCCATCGCCATGGTCATAAATGATGAAAAACAAGGATTTGAAAAAAAGACGAAAATGACTCCGAGACGATGGGCTATAGCCCATGGTCTCAGAATGATTTTCGTCTTTTTTTCAAATCCTCAAAAATGATGGAAAACGGCATGCTATAGTATGCCGTTCGAGACCATTGGCTATAGCCCATCGCCATCGTCATAAATTATGAAATACAAGGATTTGAAAAAAAGACGAAAATGACTCCGAGACGATGGGCTATAGCCCATGGTCTCGGAGTGATTTTCGTCTTTTTTTCAAATCCTCAAAAATGATGGAAAACGGCATGCTATAGTATGCCGTTCGAGACCATGGGCTATAGCCCATCGCCATGGTCATAAATGATGAAAAACGAGGATTTAAAAAAAAGACGAAAATGACTCCGAGACGATGGGCTATAGCCCATGGTCTCGGAGTGATTTTCGTCTTTTTTTCAAATCCTCAAAAATGATGGAAAACGGCATGCTATAGTATGCCGTTCGAGACCATGGGCTATAGCCCATCGCCATGGTAATAAATGATGAAAAACGAGGATTTAAAAAAAAGACGAAAATGACTCCGAGACCATGGGCTATAGCCCATGGTCTCAGAATGATTTTCGTCTTTTTTTCAAATCCTCAAAAATGATGGAAAACGGCATGCGATAGTATGCCGTTCGAGACCATGGGCTATAGCCCATCGCCATGGTCATAAATGATGAAAAACGAGGATTTAAAAAAAAGACGATTTTCGATTTTCGTCTTTTTTTCAAATCCTCAAAAATGATGCAAAACGGCATGCTATAGTATGCCGTTCGAGACCATGGGCTATAGCCCATCGCCATGGTCATAAATGATGAAATACAAGGATATGAAAAAAAGACGAAAATGACTCCGAGACGATGGGCTATAGCCCATGGTCTCGGAGTGATTTTCGTCTTTTTTTCAAATCCTCAAAAATGATGGAAAACGGCATGCGATAGTATGCCGTTCGAGACCATGGGCTATAGCCCATCGCCATGGTCATAAATGATGAAAAACAAGGATTTGAAAAAAAGACGAAAATGACTCCGAGACGATGGGCTATAGCCCATGGTCTCAGAATGATTTTCGTCTTTTTTTCAAATCCTCAAAAATGATGGAAAACGGCATGCTATAGTATGCCGTTCGAGACCATTGGCTATAGCCCATCGCCATCGTCATAAATTATGAAATACAAGGATTTGAAAAAAAGACGAAAATGACTCCGAGACGATGGGCTATAGCCCATGGTCTCGGAGTGATTTTCGTCTTTTTTTCAAATCCTCAAAAATGATGGAAAACGGCATGCTATAGTATGCCGTTCGAGACCATGGGCTATAGCCCATCGCCATGGTCATAAATGATGAAAAACGAGGATTTAAAAAAAAGACGAAAATGACTCCGAGACGATGGGCTATAGCCCATGGTCTCGGAGTGATTTTCGTCTTTTTTTCAAATCCTCAAAAATGATGGAAAACGGCATGCTATAGTATGCCGTTCGAGACCATGGGCTATAGCCCATCGCCATGGTAATAAATGATGAAAAACGAGGATTTAAAAAAAAGACGAAAATGACTCCGAGACCATGGGCTATAGCCCATGGTCTCAGAATGATTTTCGTCTTTTTTTCAAATCCTCAAAAATGATGGAAAACGGCATGCGATAGTATGCCGTTCGAGACCATGGGCTATAGCCCATCGCCATGGTCATAAATGATGAAAAACGAGGATTTAAAAAAAAGACGAAAATGACTCCGAGACCATGGGCTATAGCCCATGGTCTCGGAGTGATTTTCGTCTTTTTTTCAAATCCTCAAAAATGATGCAAAACGGCATGCTATAGTATGCCGTTCGAGACCATGGGCTATAGCCCATCGCCATGGTCATAAATGATGAAATACAAGGATATGAAAAAAAGACGAAAATGACTCCGAGACGATGGGCTATAGCCCATGGTCTCGGAGTGATTTTCGTCTTTTTTTCAAATCCTCAAAAATGATGGAAAACGGCATGCGATAGTATGCCGTTCGAGACCATGGGCTATAGCCCATCGCCATGGTCATAAATGATGAAAAACGAGGATTTGAAAAAAAGACGAAAATGACTCCGAGACGATGGGCTATAGCCCATGGTCTCGAGGTGATTTTCGTCTTTTTTTCAAATCCTCAAAAATGATGCAAAACGGCATGCTATAGTATGCCGTTCGAGACCATGGGCTATAGCCCATCGCCATGGTCATAAATGATGAAAAACGAGGATTTGAAAAAAAGACGAAAATGACTCCGAGACCATGGGCTATAGCCCATGGTCTCGGAGTGATTTTCGTCTTTTTTTCAAATCCTCAAAAATGATGCAAAATGGCATGCTATAGTATGCCGTTCGAGACCATGGGCTAGAGCCCATCGCCATGGTCATAAATGATGAAAAACAAGGATTTGAAAAAAAGACGAAAATGACTCCGAGACGATGGGCTATAGCCCATGGTCTCGGAATGATTTTCGTCTTTTTTTCAAATCCTCAAAAATGATGGAAAACGTTATGCTATAGTATGCCGTTCGAGACCATGGGCTATAGCCCATCGCCATGGTCATAAATGATGAAAAACAAGGATTTGAAAAAAAGACGAAAATGACTCCGAGACGATGGGCTATAGCCCATGGTCTCGGAGTGATTTTCGTCTTTTTTTCAAATCCTCAAAAATGATGGAAAACGGCATGCTATAGTATGCCGTTCGAGACCATGGGCTATAGCCCATCGCCATCGTCATAAATTATGAAATACAAGGATTTGAAAAAAAGACGAAAATGACTCCGAGACGATGGGCTATAGCCCATGGTCTCGGAGTGATTTTCGTCTTTTTTTCAAATCCTCAAAAATGATGGAAAACGGCATGCGATAGTATGCCGTTCGAGACCATGGGCTATAGCCCATCGCCATGGTCATAAATGATGAAAAACGAGGATTTGAAAAAAAGACGAAAATGACTCCGAGACGATGGGCTATAGCCCATGGTCTCGGAGTGATTTTCGTCTTTTTTTCAAATCCTCAAAAATGATGGAAAACGGCATGCGATAGTATGCCGTTCGAGACCATGGGCTATAGCCCATCGCCATGGTCATAAATGATGAAAAACGAGGATTTGAAAAAAAGACGAAAATGACTCCGAGACGATGGGCTATAGCCAATGGTCTCGGAGTGATTTTCGTCTTTTTTTCAAATCCTCAAAAATGATGCCAAACCGCATGCTATAGTATGCCGTTCGAGACCATGGGCTATAGCCCATCGTCATGGTCATAAATGATGAAAAACAAGGATTTGAAAAAAAGACGAAAATGACTCCGAGACGATGGGCTATAGCCCATGGTCTCGGAGTGATTTTCGTCTTTTTTTCAAATCCTCAAAAATGATGGAAAACGGCATGCTATAGTATGCCGTTCGAGACCATGGGCTATAGCCCATCGCCATCGTCATAAATTATGAAATACAAGGATTTGAAAAAAAGACGAAAATGACTCCGAGACGATGGGCTATAGCCCATGGTCTCGGAGTGATTTTCGTCTTTTTTTCAAATCCTCAAAAATGATGGAAAACGGCATGCTATAGTATGCCGTTCGAGACCATGGGCTATAGCCCATCGCCATCGTCATAAATTATGAAATACAAGGATTTGAAAAAAAGACGAAAATGACTCCGAGGCGATGGGCTATAGCCCATGGTCTCGGAGTGATTTTCGTCTTTTTTTCAAATCCTCAAAAATGATGGAAAACGGCATGCGATAGTATGCCGTTCGAGACCATGGGCTATAGCCCATCGCCATGGTCATAAATGATGAAAAACGAGGATTTGAAAAAAAGACGAAAATGACTCCGAGACGATGGGCTATAGCCCATGGTCTCGGAGTGATTTTCGTCTTTTTTTCAAATCCTCAAAAATGTTGCAAAACGGCATGCTATAGTATGCCGTTCGAGACCATGGGCTAGAGCCCATCGCCATGGTCATAAATGATGAAAAACAAGGATTTGAAAAAAAGACGAAAATGACTCCGAGACGATGGGCTATAGCCCATGGTCTCGGAGTGATTTTCGTCTTTTTTTCAAATCCTCAAAAATGATGGAAAACGGCATGCTATAGCATGCCGTTCGAGACCATGGGCTATAGCCCATCGCCATGGTCATAAATGATGAAAAACGAGGATTTAAAAAAAAGACGAAAATGACTCCGAGACGATGGGCTATAGCCCATGGTCTCGGAGTGATTTTCGTCTTTTTTTCAAATCCTCAAAAATGATGGAAAACGGCATGCTATAGTATGCCGTTCGAGACCATGGGCTATAGCCCATCGCCATGGTAATAAATGATGAAAAACGAGGATTTAAAAAAAAGACGAAAATGACTCCGAGACCATGGGCTATAGCCCATGGTCTCGGAGTGATTTTCGTCTTTTTTTCAAATCCTCAAAAATGATGCAAAACGGCATGCTATAGTATGCCGTTCGAGACCATGGGCTATAGCCCATCGCCATGGTCATAAATGATGAAAAACGAGGATTTAAAAAAAAGACGAAAATGACTCCGAGACGATGGGCTATAGCCCATGGTCTCGGAGTGATTTTCGTCTTTTTTTCAAATCCTCAAAAATGATGGAAAACGGCATGCTATAGTATGCCGTTCGAGACCATGGGCTATAGCCCATCGCCATGGTAATAAATGATGAAAAACGAGGATTTAAAAAAAAGACGAAAATGACTCCGAGACCATGGGCTATAGCCCATGGTCTCGGAGTGATTTTCGTCTTTTTTTCAAATCCTCAAAAATGATGGAAAACGGCATGCTATAGTATGCCGTTCGAGACCATGGGCTATAGCCCATCGCCATGGTCATAAATGATGAAAAACGAGGATTTAAAAAAAAGACGAAAATGACTCCGAGACGATGGGCTATAGCCCATGGTCTCGGAGTGATTTTCGTCTTTTTTTCAAATCCTCAAAAATGATGGAAAACGGCATGCTATAGTATGCCGTTCGAGACCATGGGCTATAGCCCATCGCCATGGTAATAAATGATGAAAAACGAGGATTTAAAAAAAAGACGAAAATGACTCCGAGACCATGGGCTATAGCCCATGGTCTCAGAATGATTTTCGTCTTTTTTTCAAATCCTCAAAAATGATGGAAAACGGCATGCGATAGTATGCCGTTCGAGACCATGGGCTATAGCCCATCGCCATGGTCATAAATGATGAAAAACGAGGATTTAAAAAAAAGACGAAAATGACTCCGAGACCATGGGCTATAGCCCATGGTCTCGGAGTGATTTTCGTCTTTTTTTCAAATCCTCAAAAATGATGCAAAACGGCATGCTATAGTATGCCGTTCGAGACCATGGGCTATAGCCCATCGCCATGGTCATAAATGATGAAATACAAGGATATGAAAAAAAGACGAAAATGACTCCGAGACGATGGGCTATAGCCCATGGTCTCGGAGTGATTTTCGTCTTTTTTTCAAATCCTCAAAAATGATGGAAAACGGCATGCGATAGTATGCCGTTCGAGACCATGGGCTATAGCCCATCGCCATGGTCATAAATGATGAAAAACGAGGATTTGAAAAAAAGACGAAAATGACTCCGAGACGATGGGCTATAGCCCATGGTCTCGAGGTGATTTTCGTCTTTTTTTCAAATCCTCAAAAATGATGCAAAACGGCATGCTATAGTATGCCGTTCGAGACCATGGGCTATAGCCCATCGCCATGGTCATAAATGATGAAAAACGAGGATTTGAAAAAAAGACGAAAATGACTCCGAGACCATGGGCTATAGCCCATGGTCTCGGAGTGATTTTCGTCTTTTTTTCAAATCCTCAAAAATGATGCAAAATGGCATGCTATAGTATGCCGTTCGAGACCATGGGCTAGAGCCCATCGCCATGGTCATAAATGATGAAAAACAAGGATTTGAAAAAAAGACGAAAATGACTCCGAGACGATGGGCTATAGCCCATGGTCTCGGAATGATTTTCGTCTTTTTTTCAAATCCTCAAAAATGATGGAAAACGTTATGCTATAGTATGCCGTTCGAGACCATGGGCTATAGCCCATCGCCATGGTCATAAATGATGAAAAACGAGGATTTGAAAAAAAGACGAAAATGACTCCGAGACGATGGGCTATAGCCCATGGTCTCGGAGTGATTTTCGTCTTTTTTTCAAATCCTCAAAAATGATGGAAAACGGCATGCGATAGTATGCCGTTCGAGACCATGGGCTATAGCCCATCGCCATGGTCATAAATGATGAAAAACAAGGATTTGAAAAAAAGACGAAAATGACTCCGAGACGATGGGCTATAGCCCATGGTCTCGGAGTGATTTTCGTCTTTTTTTCAAATCCTCAAAAATGATGGAAAACGGCATGCGATAGTATGCCGTTCGAGACCATGGGCTATAGCCCATCGCCATGGTCATAAATGATGAAAAACGAGGATTTGAAAAAAAGACGAAAATGACTCCGAGACGATGGGCTATAGCCCATGGTCTCGGAGTGATTTTCGTCTTTTTTTCAAATCCTCAAAAATGATGCAAAACGGCATGCTATAGTATGCCGTTCGAGACCATGGGCTATAGCCCATCGCCATGGTCATAAATTATGAAAAACAAGGATTTGAAAAAAAGACGAAAATGACTCCGAGACGATGGGCTATAGCCCATGGTCTCGGAGTGATTTTCGTCTTTTTTTCAAATCCTCAAAAATGATGGAAAACGGCATGCTATAGTATGCCGTTCGAGACCATGGGCTATAGCCCATCGCCATCGTCATAAATTATGAAATACAAGGATTTGAAAAAAAGACGAAAATGACTCCGAGACGATGGGCTATAGCCCATGGTCTCGGAGTGATTTTCGTCTTTTTTTCAAATCCTCAAAAATGATGGAAAACGGCATGCGATAGTATGCCGTTCGAGACCATGGGCTATAGCCCATCGCCATGGTCATAAATGATGAAAAACGAGGATTTGAAAAAAAGACGAAAATGACTCCGAGACGATGGGCTATAGCCCATGGTCTCGGAGTGATTTTCGTCTTTTTTTCAAATCCTCAAAAATGATGGAAAACGGCATGCGATAGTATGCCGTTCGAGACCATGGGCTATAGCCCATCGCCATGGTCATAAATGATGAAAAACAAGGATTTGAAAAAAAGACGAAAATGACTCCGAGACGATGGGCTATAGCCCATGGTCTCGGAGTGATTTTCGTCTTTTTTTCAAATCCTCAAAAATGATGGAAAACGGCATGCGATAGTATGCCGTTCGAGACCATGGGCTATAGCCCATCGCCATGGTCATAAATGATGAAAAACGAGGATTTGAAAAAAAGACGAAAATGACTCCGAGACGATGGGCTATAGCCCATGGTCTCGGAGTGATTTTCGTCTTTTTTTCAAATCCTCAAAAATGATGCAAAACGGCATGCTATAGTATGCCGTTCGAGACCATGGGCTATAGCCCATCGCCATGGTCATAAATTATGAAAAACAAGGATTTGAAAAAAAGACGAAAATGACTCCGAGACGATGGGCTATAGCCCATGGTCTCGGAGTGATTTTCGTCTTTTTTTCAAATCCTCAAAAATGATGGAAAACGGCATGCTATAGTATGCCGTTCGAGACCATGGGCTATAGCCCATCGCCATCGTCATAAATTATGAAATACAAGGATTTGAAAAAAAGACGAAAATGACTCCGAGACGATGGGCTATAGCCCATGGTCTCGGAGTGATTTTCGTCTTTTTTTCAAATCCTCAAAAATGATGGAAAACGGCATGCGATAGTATGCCGTTCGAGACCATGGGCTATAGCCCATCGCCATGGTCATAAATGATGAAAAACGAGGATTTGAAAAAAAGACGAAAATGACTCCGAGACGATGGGCTATAGCCCATGGTCTCGGAGTGATTTTCGTCTTTTTTTCAAATCCTCAAAAATGATGGAAAACGGCATGCGATAGTATGCCGTTCGAGACCATGGGCTATAGCCCATCGCCATGGTCATAAATGATGAAAAACGAGGATTTGAAAAAAAGACGAAAATGACTCCGAGACGATGGGCTATAGCCCATGGTCTCGGAGTGATTTTCGTCTTTTTTTCAAATCCTCAAAAATGATGCCAAACCGCATGCTATAGTATGCCGTTCGAGACCATGGGCTATAGCCCATCGCCATGGTCATAAATGATGAAAAACAAGGATTTGAAAAAAAGACGAAAATGACTCCGAGACGATGGGCTATAGCCCATGGTCTCGGAGTGATTTTCGTCTTTTTTTCAAATCCTCAAAAATGATGGAAAACGGCATGCTATAGTATGCCGTTCGAGACCATGGGCTATAGCCCATCGCCATCGTCATAAATTATGAAATACAAGGATTTGAAAAAAAGACGAAAATGACTCCGAGACGATGGGCTATAGCCCATGGTCTCGGAGTGATTTTCGTCTTTTTTTCAAATCCTCAAAAATGATGGAAAACGGCATGCGATAGTATGCCGTTCGAGACCATGGGCTATAGCCCATCGCCATGGTCATAAATGATGAAAAACGAGGATTTAAAAAAAAGACGAAAATGACTCCGAGACGATGGGCTATAGCCCATGGTCTCGGAGTGATTTTCGTCTTTTTTTCAAATCCTCAAAAATGATGGAAAACGGCATGCTATAGTATGCCGTTCGAGACCATGGGCTATAGCCCATCGCCATGGTAATAAATGATGAAAAACGAGGATTTAAAAAAAAGACGAAAATGACTCCGAGACCATGGGCTATAGCCCATGGTCTCAGAATGATTTTCGTCTTTTTTTCAAATCCTCAAAAATGATGGAAAACGGCATGCGATAGTATGCCGTTCGAGACCATGGGCTATAGCCCATCGCCATGGTCATAAATGATGAAAAACGAGGATTTAAAAAAAAGACGATTTTCGATTTTCGTCTTTTTTTCAAATCCTCAAAAATGATGCAAAACGGCATGCTATAGTATGCCGTTCGAGACCATGGGCTATAGCCCATCGCCATGGTCATAAATGATGAAATACAAGGATATGAAAAAAAGACGAAAATGACTCCGAGACGATGGGCTATAGCCCATGGTCTCGGAGTGATTTTCGTCTTTTTTTCAAATCCTCAAAAATGATGGAAAACGGCATGCGATAGTATGCCGTTCGAGACCATGGGCTATAGCCCATCGCCATGGTCATAAATGATGAAAAACAAGGATTTGAAAAAAAGACGAAAATGACTCCGAGACGATGGGCTATAGCCCATGGTCTCAGAATGATTTTCGTCTTTTTTTCAAATCCTCAAAAATGATGGAAAACGGCATGCTATAGTATGCCGTTCGAGACCATTGGCTATAGCCCATCGCCATCGTCATAAATTATGAAATACAAGGATTTGAAAAAAAGACGAAAATGACTCCGAGACGATGGGCTATAGCCCATGGTCTCGGAGTGATTTTCGTCTTTTTTTCAAATCCTCAAAAATGATGGAAAACGGCATGCTATAGTATGCCGTTCGAGACCATGGGCTATAGCCCATCGCCATGGTCATAAATGATGAAAAACGAGGATTTAAAAAAAAGACGAAAATGACTCCGAGACGATGGGCTATAGCCCATGGTCTCGGAGTGATTTTCGTCTTTTTTTCAAATCCTCAAAAATGATGGAAAACGGCATGCTATAGTATGCCGTTCGAGACCATGGGCTATAGCCCATCGCCATGGTAATAAATGATGAAAAACGAGGATTTAAAAAAAAGACGAAAATGACTCCGAGACCATGGGCTATAGCCCATGGTCTCAGAATGATTTTCGTCTTTTTTTCAAATCCTCAAAAATGATGGAAAACGGCATGCGATAGTATGCCGTTCGAGACCATGGGCTATAGCCCATCGCCATGGTCATAAATGATGAAAAACGAGGATTTAAAAAAAAGACGAAAATGACTCCGAGACCATGGGCTATAGCCCATGGTCTCGGAGTGATTTTCGTCTTTTTTTCAAATCCTCAAAAATGATGCAAAACGGCATGCTATAGTATGCCGTTCGAGACCATGGGCTATAGCCCATCGCCATGGTCATAAATGATGAAATACAAGGATATGAAAAAAAGACGAAAATGACTCCGAGACGATGGGCTATAGCCCATGGTCTCGGAGTGATTTTCGTCTTTTTTTCAAATCCTCAAAAATGATGGAAAACGGCATGCGATAGTATGCCGTTCGAGACCATGGGCTATAGCCCATCGCCATGGTCATAAATGATGAAAAACGAGGATTTGAAAAAAAGACGAAAATGACTCCGAGACGATGGGCTATAGCCCATGGTCTCGAGGTGATTTTCGTCTTTTTTTCAAATCCTCAAAAATGATGCAAAACGGCATGCTATAGTATGCCGTTCGAGACCATGGGCTATAGCCCATCGCCATGGTCATAAATGATGAAAAACGAGGATTTGAAAAAAAGACGAAAATGACTCCGAGACCATGGGCTATAGCCCATGGTCTCGGAGTGATTTTCGTCTTTTTTTCAAATCCTCAAAAATGATGCAAAATGGCATGCTATAGTATGCCGTTCGAGACCATGGGCTAGAGCCCATCGCCATGGTCATAAATGATGAAAAACAAGGATTTGAAAAAAAGACGAAAATGACTCCGAGACGATGGGCTATAGCCCATGGTCTCGGAATGATTTTCGTCTTTTTTTCAAATCCTCAAAAATGATGGAAAACGTTATGCTATAGTATGCCGTTCGAGACCATGGGCTATAGCCCATCGCCATGGTCATAAATGATGAAAAACAAGGATTTGAAAAAAAGACGAAAATGACTCCGAGACGATGGGCTATAGCCCATGGTCTCGGAGTGATTTTCGTCTTTTTTTCAAATCCTCAAAAATGATGGAAAACGGCATGCTATAGTATGCCGTTCGAGACCATGGGCTATAGCCCATCGCCATCGTCATAAATTATGAAATACAAGGATTTGAAAAAAAGACGAAAATGACTCCGAGACGATGGGCTATAGCCCATGGTCTCGGAGTGATTTTCGTCTTTTTTTCAAATCCTCAAAAATGATGGAAAACGGCATGCGATAGTATGCCGTTCGAGACCATGGGCTATAGCCCATCGCCATGGTCATAAATGATGAAAAACGAGGATTTGAAAAAAAGACGAAAATGACTCCGAGACGATGGGCTATAGCCCATGGTCTCGGAGTGATTTTCGTCTTTTTTTCAAATCCTCAAAAATGATGGAAAACGGCATGCGATAGTATGCCGTTCGAGACCATGGGCTATAGCCCATCGCCATGGTCATAAATGATGAAAAACGAGGATTTGAAAAAAAGACGAAAATGACTCCGAGACGATGGGCTATAGCCAATGGTCTCGGAGTGATTTTCGTCTTTTTTTCAAATCCTCAAAAATGATGCCAAACCGCATGCTATAGTATGCCGTTCGAGACCATGGGCTATAGCCCATCGTCATGGTCATAAATGATGAAAAACAAGGATTTGAAAAAAAGACGAAAATGACTCCGAGACGATGGGCTATAGCCCATGGTCTCGGAGTGATTTTCGTCTTTTTTTCAAATCCTCAAAAATGATGGAAAACGGCATGCTATAGTATGCCGTTCGAGACCATGGGCTATAGCCCATCGCCATCGTCATAAATTATGAAATACAAGGATTTGAAAAAAAGACGAAAATGACTCCGAGACGATGGGCTATAGCCCATGGTCTCGGAGTGATTTTCGTCTTTTTTTCAAATCCTCAAAAATGATGGAAAACGGCATGCTATAGTATGCCGTTCGAGACCATGGGCTATAGCCCATCGCCATCGTCATAAATTATGAAATACAAGGATTTGAAAAAAAGACGAAAATGACTCCGAGGCGATGGGCTATAGCCCATGGTCTCGGAGTGATTTTCGTCTTTTTTTCAAATCCTCAAAAATGATGGAAAACGGCATGCGATAGTATGCCGTTCGAGACCATGGGCTATAGCCCATCGCCATGGTCATAAATGATGAAAAACGAGGATTTGAAAAAAAGACGAAAATGACTCCGAGACGATGGGCTATAGCCCATGGTCTCGGAGTGATTTTCGTCTTTTTTTCAAATCCTCAAAAATGTTGCAAAACGGCATGCTATAGTATGCCGTTCGAGACCATGGGCTAGAGCCCATCGCCATGGTCATAAATGATGAAAAACAAGGATTTGAAAAAAAGACGAAAATGACTCCGAGACGATGGGCTATAGCCCATGGTCTCGGAGTGATTTTCGTCTTTTTTTCAAATCCTCAAAAATGATGGAAAACGGCATGCTATAGCATGCCGTTCGAGACCATGGGCTATAGCCCATCGCCATGGTCATAAATGATGAAAAACGAGGATTTAAAAAAAAGACGAAAATGACTCCGAGACGATGGGCTATAGCCCATGGTCTCGGAGTGATTTTCGTCTTTTTTTCAAATCCTCAAAAATGATGGAAAACGGCATGCTATAGTATGCCGTTCGAGACCATGGGCTATAGCCCATCGCCATGGTAATAAATGATGAAAAACGAGGATTTAAAAAAAAGACGAAAATGACTCCGAGACCATGGGCTATAGCCCATGGTCTCGGAGTGATTTTCGTCTTTTTTTCAAATCCTCAAAAATGATGCAAAACGGCATGCTATAGTATGCCGTTCGAGACCATGGGCTATAGCCCATCGCCATGGTCATAAATGATGAAAAACGAGGATTTAAAAAAAAGACGAAAATGACTCCGAGACGATGGGCTATAGCCCATGGTCTCGGAGTGATTTTCGTCTTTTTTTCAAATCCTCAAAAATGATGGAAAACGGCATGCTATAGTATGCCGTTCGAGACCATGGGCTATAGCCCATCGCCATGGTAATAAATGATGAAAAACGAGGATTTAAAAAAAAGACGAAAATGACTCCGAGACCATGGGCTATAGCCCATGGTCTCGGAGTGATTTTCGTCTTTTTTTCAAATCCTCAAAAATGATGGAAAACGGCATGCTATAGTATGCCGTTCGAGACCATGGGCTATAGCCCATCGCCATGGTCATAAATGATGAAAAACGAGGATTTAAAAAAAAGACGAAAATGACTCCGAGACGATGGGCTATAGCCCATGGTCTCGGAGTGATTTTCGTCTTTTTTTCAAATCCTCAAAAATGATGGAAAACGGCATGCTATAGTATGCCGTTCGAGACCATGGGCTATAGCCCATCGCCATGGTAATAAATGATGAAAAACGAGGATTTAAAAAAAAGACGAAAATGACTCCGAGACCATGGGCTATAGCCCATGGTCTCAGAATGATTTTCGTCTTTTTTTCAAATCCTCAAAAATGATGGAAAACGGCATGCGATAGTATGCCGTTCGAGACCATGGGCTATAGCCCATCGCCATGGTCATAAATGATGAAAAACGAGGATTTAAAAAAAAGACGAAAATGACTCCGAGACCATGGGCTATAGCCCATGGTCTCGGAGTGATTTTCGTCTTTTTTTCAAATCCTCAAAAATGATGCAAAACGGCATGCTATAGTATGCCGTTCGAGACCATGGGCTATAGCCCATCGCCATGGTCATAAATGATGAAATACAAGGATATGAAAAAAAGACGAAAATGACTCCGAGACGATGGGCTATAGCCCATGGTCTCGGAGTGATTTTCGTCTTTTTTTCAAATCCTCAAAAATGATGGAAAACGGCATGCGATAGTATGCCGTTCGAGACCATGGGCTATAGCCCATCGCCATGGTCATAAATGATGAAAAACGAGGATTTGAAAAAAAGACGAAAATGACTCCGAGACGATGGGCTATAGCCCATGGTCTCGAGGTGATTTTCGTCTTTTTTTCAAATCCTCAAAAATGATGCAAAACGGCATGCTATAGTATGCCGTTCGAGACCATGGGCTATAGCCCATCGCCATGGTCATAAATGATGAAAAACGAGGATTTGAAAAAAAGACGAAAATGACTCCGAGACCATGGGCTATAGCCCATGGTCTCGGAGTGATTTTCGTCTTTTTTTCAAATCCTCAAAAATGATGCAAAATGGCATGCTATAGTATGCCGTTCGAGACCATGGGCTAGAGCCCATCGCCATGGTCATAAATGATGAAAAACAAGGATTTGAAAAAAAGACGAAAATGACTCCGAGACGATGGGCTATAGCCCATGGTCTCGGAATGATTTTCGTCTTTTTTTCAAATCCTCAAAAATGATGGAAAACGTTATGCTATAGTATGCCGTTCGAGACCATGGGCTATAGCCCATCGCCATGGTCATAAATGATGAAAAACGAGGATTTGAAAAAAAGACGAAAATGACTCCGAGACGATGGGCTATAGCCCATGGTCTCGGAGTGATTTTCGTCTTTTTTTCAAATCCTCAAAAATGATGGAAAACGGCATGCGATAGTATGCCGTTCGAGACCATGGGCTATAGCCCATCGCCATGGTCATAAATGATGAAAAACAAGGATTTGAAAAAAAGACGAAAATGACTCCGAGACGATGGGCTATAGCCCATGGTCTCGGAGTGATTTTCGTCTTTTTTTCAAATCCTCAAAAATGATGGAAAACGGCATGCGATAGTATGCCGTTCGAGACCATGGGCTATAGCCCATCGCCATGGTCATAAATGATGAAAAACGAGGATTTGAAAAAAAGACGAAAATGACTCCGAGACGATGGGCTATAGCCCATGGTCTCGGAGTGATTTTCGTCTTTTTTTCAAATCCTCAAAAATGATGCAAAACGGCATGCTATAGTATGCCGTTCGAGACCATGGGCTATAGCCCATCGCCATGGTCATAAATTATGAAAAACAAGGATTTGAAAAAAAGACGAAAATGACTCCGAGACGATGGGCTATAGCCCATGGTCTCGGAGTGATTTTCGTCTTTTTTTCAAATCCTCAAAAATGATGGAAAACGGCATGCTATAGTATGCCGTTCGAGACCATGGGCTATAGCCCATCGCCATCGTCATAAATTATGAAATACAAGGATTTGAAAAAAAGACGAAAATGACTCCGAGACGATGGGCTATAGCCCATGGTCTCGGAGTGATTTTCGTCTTTTTTTCAAATCCTCAAAAATGATGGAAAACGGCATGCGATAGTATGCCGTTCGAGACCATGGGCTATAGCCCATCGCCATGGTCATAAATGATGAAAAACGAGGATTTGAAAAAAAGACGAAAATGACTCCGAGACGATGGGCTATAGCCCATGGTCTCGGAGTGATTTTCGTCTTTTTTTCAAATCCTCAAAAATGATGGAAAACGGCATGCGATAGTATGCCGTTCGAGACCATGGGCTATAGCCCATCGCCATGGTCATAAATGATGAAAAACAAGGATTTGAAAAAAAGACGAAAATGACTCCGAGACGATGGGCTATAGCCCATGGTCTCGGAGTGATTTTCGTCTTTTTTTCAAATCCTCAAAAATGATGGAAAACGGCATGCGATAGTATGCCGTTCGAGACCATGGGCTATAGCCCATCGCCATGGTCATAAATGATGAAAAACGAGGATTTGAAAAAAAGACGAAAATGACTCCGAGACGATGGGCTATAGCCCATGGTCTCGGAGTGATTTTCGTCTTTTTTTCAAATCCTCAAAAATGATGCAAAACGGCATGCTATAGTATGCCGTTCGAGACCATGGGCTATAGCCCATCGCCATGGTCATAAATTATGAAAAACAAGGATTTGAAAAAAAGACGAAAATGACTCCGAGACGATGGGCTATAGCCCATGGTCTCGGAGTGATTTTCGTCTTTTTTTCAAATCCTCAAAAATGATGGAAAACGGCATGCTATAGTATGCCGTTCGAGACCATGGGCTATAGCCCATCGCCATCGTCATAAATTATGAAATACAAGGATTTGAAAAAAAGACGAAAATGACTCCGAGACGATGGGCTATAGCCCATGGTCTCGGAGTGATTTTCGTCTTTTTTTCAAATCCTCAAAAATGATGGAAAACGGCATGCGATAGTATGCCGTTCGAGACCATGGGCTATAGCCCATCGCCATGGTCATAAATGATGAAAAACGAGGATTTGAAAAAAAGACGAAAATGACTCCGAGACGATGGGCTATAGCCCATGGTCTCGGAGTGATTTTCGTCTTTTTTTCAAATCCTCAAAAATGATGGAAAACGGCATGCGATAGTATGCCGTTCGAGACCATGGGCTATAGCCCATCGCCATGGTCATAAATGATGAAAAACGAGGATTTGAAAAAAAGACGAAAATGACTCCGAGACGATGGGCTATAGCCCATGGTCTCGGAGTGATTTTCGTCTTTTTTTCAAATCCTCAAAAATGATGCCAAACCGCATGCTATAGTATGCCGTTCGAGACCATGGGCTATAGCCCATCGCCATGGTCATAAATGATGAAAAACAAGGATTTGAAAAAAAGACGAAAATGACTCCGAGACGATGGGCTATAGCCCATGGTCTCGGAGTGATTTTCGTCTTTTTTTCAAATCCTCAAAAATGATGGAAAACGGCATGCTATAGTATGCCGTTCGAGACCATGGGCTATAGCCCATCGCCATCGTCATAAATTATGAAATACAAGGATTTGAAAAAAAGACGAAAATGACTCCGAGACGATGGGCTATAGCCCATGGTCTCGGAGTGATTTTCGTCTTTTTTTCAAATCCTCAAAAATGATGGAAAACGGCATGCGATAGTATGCCGTTCGAGACCATGGGCTATAGCCCATCGCCATGGTCATAAATGATGAAAAACAAGGATTTGAAAAAAAGACGAAAATGACTCCGAGACGATGGGCTATAGCCCATGGTCTCGGAGTGATTTTCGTCTTTTTTTCAAATCCTCAAAAATGATGGAAAACGGCATGCGATAGTATGCCGTTCGAGACCATGGGCTATAGCCCATCGCCATGGTCATAAATGATGAAAATCGAGGATTTGAAAAAAAGACGAAAATGACTCCGAGGTCTCGGAGTGATTTTCGTCTTATTTTCAAATCCTCAAAAATGATGCAAAACGGCATGCTATAGTATGCCGTTCGAGACCATGGGCTATAGCCCATCGCCATGGTCATAAATTATGAAAAACAAGGATTTGAAAAAAAGACGAAAATGACTCCGAGACGATGGGCTATAGCCCATGGTCTCGGAGTGATTTTCGTCTTTTTTTCAAATCCTCAAAAATGATGGAAAACGGCATGCTATAGTATGCCGTTCGAGACCATGGGCTATAGCCCATCGCCATCGTCATAAATTATGAAATACAAGGATTTGAAAAAAAGACGAAAATGACTCCGAGACGATGGGCTATAGCCCATGGTCTCGGAGTGATTTTCGTCTTTTTTTCAAATCCTCAAAAATGATGGAAAACGGCATGCGATAGTATGCCGTTCGAGACCATGGGCTATAGCCCATCGCCATGGTCATAAATGATGAAAAACGAGGATTTGAAAAAAAGACGAAAATGACTCCGAGACGATGGGCTATAGCCCATGGTCTCGGAGTGATTTTCGTCTTTTTTTCAAATCCTCAAAAATGATGGAAAACGGCATGCGATAGTATGCCGTTCGAGACCATGGGCTATAGCCCATCGCCATGGTCATAAATGATGAAAAACGAGGATTTGAAAAAAAGACGAAAATGACTCCGAGACGATGGGCTATAGCCCATGGTCTCGGAGTGATTTTCGTCTTTTTTTCAAATCCTCAAAAATGATGCAAAACGGCATGCTATAGTATGCCGTTCGAGACCATGGGCTATAGCCCATCGCCATGGTCATAAATTATGAAAAACAAGGATTTGAAAAAAAGACGAAAATGACTCCGAGACGATGGGCTATAGCCCATGGTCTCGGAGTGATTTTCGTCTTTTTTTCAAATCCTCAAAAATGATGGAAAACGGCATGCTATAGTATGCCGTTCGAGACCATGGGCTATAGCCCATCGCCATCGTCATAAATTATGAAATACAAGGATTTGAAAAAAAGACGAAAATGACTCCGAGACGATGGGCTATAGCCCATGGTCTCGAAGTGATTTTCGTCTTTTTTTCAAATCCTCAAAAATGATGGAAAACGGCATGCGATAGTATGCCGTTCGAGACCATGGGCTATAGCCCATCGCCATGGTCATAAATGATGAAAAACGAGGATTTGAAAAAAAGACGAAAATGACTCCGAGACGATGGGCTATAGCCCATGGTCTCGGAGTGATTTTCGTCTTTTTTTCAAATCCTCAAAAATGATGGAAAACGGCATGCGATAGTATGCCGTTCGAGACCATGGGCTATAGCCCATCGCCATGGTCATAAATGATGAAAAACGAGGATTTGAAAAAAAGACGAAAATGACTCCGAGACGATGGGCTATAGCCCATGGTCTCGGAGTGATTTTCGTCTTTTTTTCAAATCCTCAAAAATGATGCCAAACCGCATGCTATAGTATGCCGTTCGAGACCATGGGCTATAGCCCATCGCCATGGTCATAAATGATGAAAAACAAGGATTTGAAAAAAAGACGAAAATGACTCCGAGACGATGGGCTATAGCCCATGGTCTCGGAGTGATTTTCGTCTTTTTTTCAAATCCTCAAAAATGATGGAAAACGGCATGCTATAGTATGCCGTTCGAGACCATGGGCTATAGCCCATCGCCATCGTCATAAATTATGAAATACAAGGATTTGAAAAAAAGACGAAAATGACTCCGAGACGATGGGCTATAGCCCATGGTCTCGGAGTGATTTTCGTCTTTTTTTCAAATCCTCAAAAATGATGGAAAACGGCATGCGATAGTATGCCGTTCGAGACCATGGGCTATAGCCCATCGCCATGGTCATAAATGATGAAAAACGAGGATTTGAAAAAAAGACGAAAATGACTCCGAGACGATGGGCTATAGCCCATGGTCTCGGAGTGATTTTCGTCTTTTTTTCAAATCCTCAAAAATGATGGAAAACGGCATGCGATAGTATGCCGTTCGAGACCATGGGCTATAGCCCATCGCCATGGTCATAAATGATGAAAAACGAGGATTTGAAAAAAAGACGAAAATGACTCCGAGACGATGGGCTATAGCCAATGGTCTCGGAGTGATTTTCGTCTTTTTTTCAAATCCTCAAAAATGATGCCAAACCGCATGCTATAGTATGCCGTTCGAGACCATGGGCTATAGCCCATCGTCATGGTCATAAATGATGAAAAACAAGGATTTGAAAAAAAGACGAAAATGACTCCGAGACGATGGGCTATAGCCCATGGTCTCGGAGTGATTTTCGTCTTTTTTTCAAATCCTCAAAAATGATGGAAAACGGCATGCTATAGTATGCCGTTCGAGACCATGGGCTATAGCCCATCGCCATCGTCATAAATTATGAAATACAAGGATTTGAAAAAAAGACGAAAATGACTCCGAGACGATGGGCTATAGCCCATGGTCTCGGAGTGATTTTCGTCTTTTTTTCAAATCCTCAAAAATGATGGAAAACGGCATGCTATAGTATGCCGTTCGAGACCATGGGCTATAGCCCATCGCCATCGTCATAAATTATGAAATACAAGGATTTGAAAAAAAGACGAAAATGACTCCGAGACGATGGGCTATAGCCCATGGTCTCGGAGTGATTTTCGTCTTTTTTTCAAATCCTCAAAAATGATGGAAAACGGCATGCGATAGTATGCCGTTCGAGACCATGGGCTATAGCCCATCGCCATGGTCATAAATGATGAAAAACGAGGATTTGAAAAAAAGACGAAAATGACTCCGAGACGATGGGCTATAGCCCATGGTCTCGGAGTGATTTTCGTCTTTTTTTCAAATCCTCAAAAATGTTGCAAAACGGCATGCTATAGTATGCCGTTCGAGACCATGGGCTAGAGCCCATCGCCATGGTCATAAATGATGAAAAACAAGGATTTGAAAAAAAGACGAAAATGACTCCGAGACGATGGGCTATAGCCCATGGTCTCGGAGTGATTTTCGTCTTTTTTTCAAATCCTCAAAAATGATGGAAAACGGCATGCTATAGCATGCCGTTCGAGACCATGGGCTATAGCCCATCGCCATGGTCATAAATGATGAAAAACGAGGATTTAAAAAAAAGACGAAAATGACTCCGAGACGATGGGCTATAGCCCATGGTCTCGGAGTGATTTTCGTCTTTTTTTCAAATCCTCAAAAATGATGGAAAACGGCATGCTATAGTATGCCGTTCGAGACCATGGGCTATAGCCCATCGCCATGGTAATAAATGATGAAAAACGAGGATTTAAAAAAAAGACGAAAATGACTCCGAGACCATGGGCTATAGCCCATGGTCTCGGAGTGATTTTCGTCTTTTTTTCAAATCCTCAAAAATGATGCAAAACGGCATGCTATAGTATGCCGTTCGAGACCATGGGCTATAGCCCATCGCCATGGTCATAAATGATGAAAAACAAGGATTTGAAAAAAAGACGAAAATGACTCCGAGACGATGGGCTATAGCCCATGGTCTCAGAATGATTTTCGTCTTTTTTTCAAATCCTCAAAAATGATGGAAAACGGCATGCTATAGTATGCCGTTCGAGACCATTGGCTATAGCCCATCGCCATCGTCATAAATTATGAAATACAAGGATTTGAAAAAAAGACGAAAATGACTCCGAGACGATGGGCTATAGCCCATGGTCTCGGAGTGATTTTCGTCTTTTTTTCAAATCCTCAAAAATGATGGAAAACGGCATGCTATAGTATGCCGTTCGAGACCATGGGCTATAGCCCATCGCCATGGTCATAAATGATGAAAAACGAGGATTTAAAAAAAAGACGAAAATGACTCCGAGACGATGGGCTATAGCCCATGGTCTCGGAGTGATTTTCGTCTTTTTTTCAAATCCTCAAAAATGATGGAAAACGGCATGCTATAGTATGCCGTTCGAGACCATGGGCTATAGCCCATCGCCATGGTAATAAATGATGAAAAACGAGGATTTAAAAAAAAGACGAAAATGACTCCGAGACCATGGGCTATAGCCCATGGTCTCAGAATGATTTTCGTCTTTTTTTCAAATCCTCAAAAATGATGGAAAACGGCATGCGATAGTATGCCGTTCGAGACCATGGGCTATAGCCCATCGCCATGGTCATAAATGATGAAAAACGAGGATTTAAAAAAAAGACGAAAATGACTCCGAGACCATGGGCTATAGCCCATGGTCTCGGAGTGATTTTCGTCTTTTTTTCAAATCCTCAAAAATGATGCAAAACGGCATGCTATAGTATGCCGTTCGAGACCATGGGCTATAGCCCATCGCCATGGTCATAAATGATGAAATACAAGGATATGAAAAAAAGACGAAAATGACTCCGAGACGATGGGCTATAGCCCATGGTCTCGGAGTGATTTTCGTCTTTTTTTCAAATCCTCAAAAATGATGGAAAACGGCATGCGATAGTATGCCGTTCGAGACCATGGGCTATAGCCCATCGCCATGGTCATAAATGATGAAAAACGAGGATTTGAAAAAAAGACGAAAATGACTCCGAGACGATGGGCTATAGCCCATGGTCTCGAGGTGATTTTCGTCTTTTTTTCAAATCCTCAAAAATGATGCAAAACGGCATGCTATAGTATGCCGTTCGAGACCATGGGCTATAGCCCATCGCCATGGTCATAAATGATGAAAAACGAGGATTTGAAAAAAAGACGAAAATGACTCCGAGACCATGGGCTATAGCCCATGGTCTCGGAGTGATTTTCGTCTTTTTTTCAAATCCTCAAAAATGATGCAAAATGGCATGCTATAGTATGCCGTTCGAGACCATGGGCTAGAGCCCATCGCCATGGTCATAAATGATGAAAAACAAGGATTTGAAAAAAAGACGAAAATGACTCCGAGACGATGGGCTATAGCCCATGGTCTCGGAATGATTTTCGTCTTTTTTTCAAATCCTCAAAAATGATGGAAAACGTTATGCTATAGTATGCCGTTCGAGACCATGGGCTATAGCCCATCGCCATGGTCATAAATGATGAAAAACGAGGATTTGAAAAAAAGACGAAAATGACTCCGAGACGATGGGCTATAGCCCATGGTCTCGGAGTGATTTTCGTCTTTTTTTCAAATCCTCAAAAATGATGGAAAACGGCATGCGATAGTATGCCGTTCGAGACCATGGGCTATAGCCCATCGCCATGGTCATAAATGATGAAAAACAAGGATTTGAAAAAAAGACGAAAATGACTCCGAGACGATGGGCTATAGCCCATGGTCTCGGAGTGATTTTCGTCTTTTTTTCAAATCCTCAAAAATGATGGAAAACGGCATGCGATAGTATGCCGTTCGAGACCATGGGCTATAGCCCATCGCCATGGTCATAAATGATGAAAAACGAGGATTTGAAAAAAAGACGAAAATGACTCCGAGACGATGGGCTATAGCCCATGGTCTCGGAGTGATTTTCGTCTTTTTTTCAAATCCTCAAAAATGATGCAAAACGGCATGCTATAGTATGCCGTTCGAGACCATGGGCTATAGCCCATCGCCATGGTCATAAATTATGAAAAACAAGGATTTGAAAAAAAGACGAAAATGACTCCGAGACGATGGGCTATAGCCCATGGTCTCGGAGTGATTTTCGTCTTTTTTTCAAATCCTCAAAAATGATGGAAAACGGCATGCTATAGTATGCCGTTCGAGACCATGGGCTATAGCCCATCGCCATCGTCATAAATTATGAAATACAAGGATTTGAAAAAAAGACGAAAATGACTCCGAGACGATGGGCTATAGCCCATGGTCTCGGAGTGATTTTCGTCTTTTTTTCAAATCCTCAAAAATGATGGAAAACGGCATGCGATAGTATGCCGTTCGAGACCATGGGCTATAGCCCATCGCCATGGTCATAAATGATGAAAAACGAGGATTTGAAAAAAAGACGAAAATGACTCCGAGACGATGGGCTATAGCCCATGGTCTCGGAGTGATTTTCGTCTTTTTTTCAAATCCTCAAAAATGATGGAAAACGGCATGCGATAGTATGCCGTTCGAGACCATGGGCTATAGCCCATCGCCATGGTCATAAATGATGAAAAACAAGGATTTGAAAAAAAGACGAAAATGACTCCGAGACGATGGGCTATAGCCCATGGTCTCGGAGTGATTTTCGTCTTTTTTTCAAATCCTCAAAAATGATGGAAAACGGCATGCGATAGTATGCCGTTCGAGACCATGGGCTATAGCCCATCGCCATGGTCATAAATGATGAAAAACGAGGATTTGAAAAAAAGACGAAAATGACTCCGAGACGATGGGCTATAGCCCATGGTCTCGGAGTGATTTTCGTCTTTTTTTCAAATCCTCAAAAATGATGCAAAACGGCATGCTATAGTATGCCGTTCGAGACCATGGGCTATAGCCCATCGCCATGGTCATAAATTATGAAAAACAAGGATTTGAAAAAAAGACGAAAATGACTCCGAGACGATGGGCTATAGCCCATGGTCTCGGAGTGATTTTCGTCTTTTTTTCAAATCCTCAAAAATGATGGAAAACGGCATGCTATAGTATGCCGTTCGAGACCATGGGCTATAGCCCATCGCCATCGTCATAAATTATGAAATACAAGGATTTGAAAAAAAGACGAAAATGACTCCGAGACGATGGGCTATAGCCCATGGTCTCGGAGTGATTTTCGTCTTTTTTTCAAATCCTCAAAAATGATGGAAAACGGCATGCGATAGTATGCCGTTCGAGACCATGGGCTATAGCCCATCGCCATGGTCATAAATGATGAAAAACGAGGATTTGAAAAAAAGACGAAAATGACTCCGAGACGATGGGCTATAGCCCATGGTCTCGGAGTGATTTTCGTCTTTTTTTCAAATCCTCAAAAATGATGGAAAACGGCATGCGATAGTATGCCGTTCGAGACCATGGGCTATAGCCCATCGCCATGGTCATAAATGATGAAAAACGAGGATTTGAAAAAAAGACGAAAATGACTCCGAGACGATGGGCTATAGCCCATGGTCTCGGAGTGATTTTCGTCTTTTTTTCAAATCCTCAAAAATGATGCCAAACCGCATGCTATAGTATGCCATTCGAGACCATGGGCTATAGCCCATCGCCATGGTCATAAATGATGAAAAACAAGGATTTGAAAAAAAGACGAAAATGACTCCGAGACGATGGGCTATAGCCCATGGTCTCGGAGTGATTTTCGTCTTTTTTTCAAATCCTCAAAAATGATGGAAAACGGCATGCTATAGTATGCCGTTCGAGACCATGGGCTATAGCCCATCGCCATCGTCATAAATTATGAAATACAAGGATTTGAAAAAAAGACGAAAATGACTCCGAGACGATGGGCTATAGCCCATGGTCTCGGAGTGATTTTCGTCTTTTTTTCAAATCCTCAAAAATGATGGAAAACGGCATGCGATAGTATGCCGTTCGAGACCATGGGCTATAGCCCATCGCCATGGTCATAAATGATGAAAAACGAGGATTTGAAAAAAAGACGAAAATGACTCCGAGACGATGGGCTATAGCCCATGGTCTCGGAGTGATTTTCGTCTTTTTTTCAAATCCTCAAAAATGATGGAAAACGGCATGCGATAGTATGCCGTTCGAGACCATGGGCTATAGCCCATCGCCATGGTCATAAATGATGAAAAACGAGGATTTGAAAAAAAGACGAAAATGACTCCGAGACGATGGGCTATAGCCAATGGTCTCGGAGTGATTTTCGTCTTTTTTTCAAATCCTCAAAAATGATGCCAAACCGCATGCTATAGTATGCCGTTCGAGACCATGGGCTATAGCCCATCGTCATGGTCATAAATGATGAAAAACAAGGATTTGAAAAAAAGACGAAAATGACTCCGAGACGATGGGCTATAGCCCATGGTCTCGGAGTGATTTTCGTCTTTTTTTCAAATCCTCAAAAATGATGGAAAACGGCATGCTATAGTATGCCGTTCGAGACCATGGGCTATAGCCCATCGCCATCGTCATAAATTATGAAATACAAGGATTTGAAAAAAAGACGAAAATGACTCCGAGACGATGGGCTATAGCCCATGGTCTCGGAGTGATTTTCGTCTTTTTTTCAAATCCTCAAAAATGATGGAAAACGGCATGCTATAGTATGCCGTTCGAGACCATGGGCTATAGCCCATCGCCATCGTCATAAATTATGAAATACAAGGATTTGAAAAAAAGACGAAAATGACTCCGAGACGATGGGCTATAGCCCATGGTCTCGGAGTGATTTTCGTCTTTTTTTCAAATCCTCAAAAATGATGGAAAACGGCATGCGATAGTATGCCGTTCGAGACCATGGGCTATAGCCCATCGCCATGGTCATAAATGATGAAAAACGAGGATTTGAAAAAAAGACGAAAATGACTCCGAGACGATGGGCTATAGCCCATGGTCTCGGAGTGATTTTCGTCTTTTTTTCAAATCCTCAAAAATTTTGCAAAACGGCATGCTATAGTATGCCGTTCGAGACCATGGGCTAGAGCCCATCGCCATGGTCATAAATGATGAAAAACAAGGATTTGAAAAAAAGACGAAAATGACTCCGAGACGATGGGCTATAGCCCATGGTCTCGGAATGATTTTCGTCTTTTTTTCAAATCCTCAAAAATGATGGAAAACGTTATGCTATAGTATGCCGTTCGAGACCATGGGCTAGAGCCCATCGCCATGGTCATAAATGATGAAAAACAAGGATTTGAAAAAAAGACGAAAATGACTCCGAGACGATGGGCTATAGCCCATGGTCTCGGAGTGATTTTCGTCTTTTTTTCAAATCCTCAAAAATGATGGAAAACGGCATGCGATAGTATGCCGTTCGAGACCATGGGCTATAGCCCATCGCCATGGTCATAAATGATGAAAAACAAGGATTTGAAAAAAAGACGAAAATGACTCCGAGACGATGGGCTATAGCCCATGGTCTCGGAGTGATTTTCGTCTTTTTTTCAAATCCTCAAAAATGATGGAAAACGGCATGCTATAGTATGCCGTTCGAGACCATGGGCTATATCCCATCGCCATCGTCATAAATTATGAAATACAAGGATTTGAAAAAAAGACGAAAATGACTCCGAGACGATGGGCTATAGCCCATGGTCTCGGAGTGATTTTCGTCTTTTTTTCAAATCCTCAAAAATGATGGAAAACGGCATGCGATAGTATGCCGTTCGAGACCATGGGCTATAGCCCATCGCCATGGTCATAAATGATGAAAAACGAGGATTTTAAAAAAAGACGAAAATGACTCCGAGACGATGGGCTATAGCCCATGGTCTCGGAGTGATTTTCGTCTTTTTTTCAAATCCTCAAAAATGATGCCAAACCGCATGCTATAGTATGCCGTTCGAGACCATGGGCTATAGCCCATCGCCATGGTCATAAATGATGAAAAACAAGGATTTGAAAAAAAGAATAAAATGACTCCGAGACGATGGGCTATAGCCCATGGTCTCGGAGTGATTTTCGTCTTTTTTTCAAATCCTCAAAAATGATGGAAAACGGCATGCTATAGTATGCCGTTCGAGACCATGGGCTATAGCCCATCGCCATCGTCATAAATTATGAAATACAAGGATTTGAAAAAAAGACGAAAATGACTCCGAGACGATGGGCTATAGCCCATGGTCTCGGAGTGATTTTCGTCTTTTTTTCAAATCCTCAAAAATGATGGAAAACGGCATGCGATAGTATGCCGTTCGAGACCATGGGCTATAGCCCATCGCCATGGTCATAAATGATGAAAAACGAGGATTTGAAAAAAAGACGAAAATGACTCCGAGACGATGGGCTATAGCCCATGGTCTCGGAGTTATTTTCGTCTTTTTTTCAAATCCTCAAAAATGATGCCAAACCGCATGCTATAGTATGCCGTTCGAGACCATGGGCTATAGCCCATCGCCATGGTCATAAATGATGAAAAACAAGGATTTGAAAAAAAGACGAAAATGACTCCGAGACGATGGGCTATAGCCCATGGTCTCGGAGTGATTTTCGTCTTTTTTTCAAATCCTCAAAAATGATGGAAAACGGCATGCTATAGTATGCCGTTCGAGACCATGGGCTATAGCCCATCGCCATCGTCATAAATTATGAAATACAAGGATTTGAAAAAAAGACGAAAATGACTCCGAGACGATGGGCTATAGCCCATGGTCTCGGAGTGATTTTCGTCTTTTTTTCAAATCCTCAAAAATGATGGAAAACGGCATGCTATAGTATGCCGTTCGAGACCATGGGCTATAGCCCATCGCCATCGTCATAAATTATGAAATACAAGGATTTGAAAAAAAGACGAAAATGACTCCGAGACGATGGGCTATAGCCCATGGTCTCGGAGTGATTTTCGTCTTTTTTTCAAATCCTCAAAAATGATGGAAAACGGCATGCGATAGTATGCCGTTCGAGACCATGGGCTATAGCCCATCGCCATGGTCATAAATGATGAAAAACGAGGATTTGAAAAAAAGACGAAAATGACTCCGAGACGATGGGCTATAGCCCATGGTCTCGGAGTGATTTTCGTCTTTTTTTCAAATCCTCAAAAATGATGCAAAACGGCATGCTATAGTATGCCGTTCGAGACCATGGGCTATAGCCCATCACCATAGTCATAAATGATGAAAAACAAGGATTTGAAAAAAAGACGAAAATGACTCCGAGACGATGGGCTATAGCCCATGGTCTTGGAATGATTTTCGTCTTTTTTCAAATCCTCAAAAATGATGGAAAACGGCATGCTATAGTATGCCGTTCGAGACCATGGGCTATAGCCCATCGCCATGGTCATAAATGATGAAAAACGAGGATTTGAAAAAAAGACGAAAATGACTCCGAGACGATGGGCTATAGCCCATGGTCTCGGAGTGATTTTCGTCTTTTTTTCAAATCCTCAAAAATGATGGAAAACGGCATGCTATAGTATGCCGTTCGAGACCATGGGCTATAGCCCATCGCCATGGTCATAAATGATGAAAAACAAGGATTTGAAAAAAAGACGAAAATGACTCCGAGACGATGGGCTATAGCCCATGGTCTCGGAGTGATTTTCGTCTTTTTTTCAAATCCTCAAAAATGATGCAAAACGGCATGCTATAGTATGCCGTTCGAGACCATGGGCTATAGCCCATCGCCACTGTCATAAATGATGAAAAACAAGGATTTGAAAAAAAGACGAAAATGACTCCTAGACGATGGGCAAAAGCCCATGGTCTCGGAGTGATTTTCGTCTTTTTTTCAAATCCTCAAAAATGATGCACAACGGCATGCTATAGTATGCCGTTCGAGACCATGGGCTATAGCCCATCTCCATGGTCATAATGATGAAAAACGAGGATTTGAAAAAAAGACGAAAATGACTCCGAGACGATGGGCTATAGCCCATGGTCTCGGAGTGATTTTCGTCTTTTTTTCAAATCCTCAAAAATGATGCACAACGGCATGCTATAGTATGCCGTTCGAGACCATGGGCTATAGCCCATCGCCATGGTCATAAATGATGAAAAACAAGGATTTAAAAAAAAAGACGAAAATGACTCCGAGACGATGGGCTATAGCCCATGGTCTCGGAGTGATTTTCGTCTTTTTTTCAAATCCTCAAAAATGATGGAAAACGGCATGCTATAGTATGCCGTTCGAGACCATGGGCTATAGCCCATCGCCATGGTAATAAATGATGAAAAACGAGGATTTAAAAAAAAGACGAAAATGACTCCGAGACCATGGGCTATAGCCCATGGTCTCGGAGTGATTTTCGTCTTTTTTTCAAATCCTCAAAAATGATGCAAAACGGCATGCTATAGTATGCCGTTCGAGACCATGGGCTATAGCCCATCGCCATGGTCATAAATGATGAAAAACAAGGATTTGAAAAAAAGACGAAAATGACTCCGAGACGATGGGCTATAGCCCATGGTCTCAGAATGATTTTCGTCTTTTTTTCAAATCCTCAAAAATGATGGAAAACGGCATGCGATAGTATGCCGTTCGAGACCATGGGCTATAGCCCATCGCCATGGTAATAAATGATGAAAAACGAGGATTTAAAAAAAAGACGAAAATGACTCCGAGACCATGGGCTATAGCCCATGGTCTCGGAGTGATTTTCGTCTTTTTTTCAAATCCTCAAAAATGATGCAAAACGGCATGCTATAGTATGCCGTTCGAGACCATGGGCTATAGCCCATCGCCATGGTCATAAATGATGAAATACAAGGATTTGAAAAAAAGACGAAAATGACTCCGAGACAATGGGCTATAGCCCATGGTCTCGGAGTGATTTTCGTCTTTTTTTCAAATCCTCAAAAATGATGGAAAACGGCATGCTATAGTATGCCGTTCGAGACCATGGGCTATAGCCCATCGCCATGGTCATAAATGATGAAAAACGAGGATTTGAAAAAAAGACGAAAATGACTCCGAGACGATGGGCTATAGCCCATGGTCTCGGAGTGATTTTCGTCTTTTTTTCAAATCCTCAAAAATGATGCAAAATGGCATGCTATAGTATGCCGTTCGAGACCATGGGCTAGAGCCCATCGCCATGGTCATAAATGATGAAAAACAAGGATTTGAAAAAAATACGAAAATGACTCCGAGACGATGGGCTATAGCCCATGGTCTCGGAATGATTTTCGTCTTTTTTTCAAATCCTCAAAAATGATGGAAAACGGCATGCTATAGTATGCCGTTCGAGACCATGGGCTATAGCCCATCGCCATGGTCATAAATGATGAAAAACGAGGATTTGAAAAAAAGACGAAAATGACTCCGAGACGATGGGCTATAGCCCATGGTCTCGGAGTGATTTTCGTCTTTTTTTCAAATCCTCAAAAATGATGGAAAACGGCATGCGATAGTATGCCGTTCGAGACCATGGGCTATAGCCCATCGCCATGGTCATAAATGATGAAAAACAAGGATTTGAAAAAAAGACGAAAATGACTCCGACGATGGGCTATAGCCCATGGTCTCGGAGTGATTTTCGTCTTTTTTTCAAATCCTCAAAAATGATGGAAAACGGCATGCGATAGTATGCCGTTCGAGACCATGGGCTATAGCCCATCGCCATGGTCATAAATGATGAAAAACGAGGATTTGAAAAAAAGACGAAAATGACTCCGAGACGATGGGCTATAGCCCATGGTCTCGGAGTGATTTTCGTCTTTTTTTCAAATCCTCAAAAATGATGCAAAACGGCATGCTATAGTATGCCGTTCGAGACCATGGGCTATAGCCCATCGCCATGGTCATAAATGATGAAAAACAAAGATTTGAAAAAAAGACGAAAATGACTCCGAGACGATGGGCTATAGCCCATGGTCTCAGAGTGATTTTCGTATTTTTTTCAAATCCTCAAAAATGATGCAAAACGGCATGCTATAGTATGCCGTTCGAGACCATGGGCTATAGCCCATCGCCATGGTCATAAATGATGAAAAACAAGGATTTGAAAAAAAGACGAAAATGACTCCGAGACGATGGGCTATAGCCCATGGTCTCAGAATGATTTTCGTCTTTTTTTCAAATCCTCAAAAATGATGGAAAACGGCATGCGATAGTATGCCGTTCGAGACCATGGGCTATAGCCCATCGCCATGGTCATAAATGATGAAAAACGAGGATTTGAAAAAAAGACGAAAATGACTCCGAGACGATGGGCTATAGCCCATGGTCTCGGAGTGATTTTCGTCTTTTTTTCAAATCCTCAAAAATGATGCAAAACGGCATGCTATAGTATGCCGTTCGAGACCATGGGCTATAGCCCATCGCCATGGTCATAAATGATGAAAAACAAAGATTTGAAAAAAAGACGAAAATGACTCCGAGACGATGGGCTATAGCCCATGGTCTCAGAGTGATTTTCGTATTTTTTTCAAATCCTCAAAAATGATGCAAAACGGCATGCTATAGTATGCCGTTCGAGACCATGGGCTATAGCCCATCGCCATGGTCATAAATGATGAAAAACAAGGATTTGAAAAAAAGACGAAAATGACTCCGAGACGATGGGCTATAGCCCATGGTCTCAGAATGATTTTCGTCTTTTTTTCAAATCCTCAAAAATGATGGAAAACGGCATGCGATAGTATGCCGTTCGAGACCATGGGCTATAGCCCATCGCCATGGTAATAAATGATGAAAAACGAGGATTTAAAAAAAAGACGAAAATGACTCCGAGACCATGGGCTATAGCCCATGGTCTCGGAGTGATTTTCGTCTTTTTTTCAAATCCTCAAAAATGATGCAAAACGGCATGCTATAGTATGCCGTTCGAGACCATGGGCTATAGCCCATCGCCATGGTCATAAATGATGAAATACAAGGATTTGAAAAAAAGACGAAAATGACTCCGAGACAATGGGCTATAGCCCATGGTCTCGGAGTGATTTTCGTCTTTTTTTCAAATCCTCAAAAATGATGGAAAACGGCATGCTATAGTATGCCGTTCGAGACCATGGGCTATAGCCCATCGCCATGGTCATAAATGATGAAAAACGAGGATTTGAAAAAAAGACGAAAATGACTCCGAGACGATGGGCTATAGCCCATGGTCTCGGAGTGATTTTCGTCTTTTTTTCAAATCCTCAAAAATGATGCAAAACGGCATGCTATAGTATGCCGTTCGAGACCATGGGCTAGAGCCCATCGCCATGGTCATAAATTATGAAAAACAAGGATTTGAAAAAAATACGAAAATGACTCCGAGACGATGGGCTATAGCCCATGGTCTCGGAATGATTTTCGTCTTTTTTTCAAATCCTCAAAAATGATGGAAAACGGCATGCTATAGTATGCCGTTCGAGACCATGGGCTATAGCCCATCGCCATGGTCATAAATGATGAAAAACGAGGATTTGAAAAAAAGACGAAAATGACTCCGAGACGATGGGCTATAGCCCATGGTCTCGGAGTGATTTTCGTCTTTTTTTCAAATCCTCAAAAATGATGGAAAACGGCATGCGATAGTATGCCGTTCGAGACCATGGGCTATAGCCCATCGCCATGGTCATAAATGATGAAAAACAAGGATTTGAAAAAAAGACGAAAATGACTCCGACGATGGGCTATAGCCCATGGTCTCGGAGTGATTTTCGTCTTTTTTTCAAATCCTCAAAAATGATGGAAAACGGCATGCGATAGTATGCCGTTCGAGACCATGGGCTATAGCCCATCGCCATGGTCATAAATGATGAAAAACGAGGATTTGAAAAAAAGACGAAAATGACTCCGAGACGATGGGCTATAGCCCATGGTCTCGGAGTGATTTTCGTCTTTTTTTCAAATCCTCAAAAATGATGCAAAACGGCATGCTATAGTATGCCGTTCGAGACCATGGGCTATAGCCCATCGCCATGGTCATAAATGATGAAAAACAAAGATTTGAAAAAAAGACGAAAATGACTCCGAGACGATGGGCTATAGCCCATGGTCTCAGAGTGATTTTCGTATTTTTTTCAAATCCTCAAAAATGATGGAAAACGGCATGCTATAGTATGCCGTTCGAGACCATGGGCTATAGCCCATCGCCATCGTCATAAATTATGAAATACAAGGATTTGAAAAAAAGACGAAAATGACTCCGAGACGATGGGCTGTAGCCCATGGTCTCGGAGTGATTTTCGTCTTTTTTTCAAATCCTCAAAAATGATGGAAAACGGCATGCTATAGTATGCCGTTCGAGACCATGGGCTATAGCCCATCGCCATGGTCATAAATGATGAAAAACGAGGATTTGAAAAAAAGACGAAAATGACTCCGAGACGATGGGCTATAGCCCATGGTCTCGGAGTGATTTTCGTCTTTTTTTCAAATCCTCAAAAATGATGCAAAACGGCATGCTATAGTATGCCGTTCGAGACCATGGGCTAGAGCCCATCGCCATGGTCATAAATGATGAAAAACAAGGATTTGAAAAAAATACGAAAATGACTCCGAGACGATGGGCTATAGCCCATGGTCTCGGAATGATTTTCGTCTTTTTTTCAAATCCTCAAAAATGATGGAAAACGGCATGCTATAGTATGCCGTTCGAGACCATGGGCTATAGCCCATCGCCATGGTCATAAATGATGAAAAACGAGGATTTGAAAAAAAGACGAAAATGACTCCGACGATGGGCTATAGCCCATGGTCTCGGAGTGATTTTCGTCTTTTTTTCAAATCCTCAAAAATGATGGAAAACGGCATGCGATAGTATGCCGTTCGAGACCATGGGCTATAGCCCATCGCCATGGTCATAAATGATGAAAAACGAGGATTTGAAAAAAAGACGAAAATGACTCCGAGACGATGGGCTATAGCCCATGGTCTCGGAGTGATTTTCGTCTTTTTTTCAAATCCTCAAAAATGATGCAAAACGGCATGCTATAGTATGCCGTTCGAGACCATCGCCATGGTCATAAATGATGAAAAACAAGGATTTGAAAAAAAGACGAAAATGACTCCGAGACGATGGGCTATAGCCCATGGTCTCGGAGTGATTTTCGTCTTTTTTTCAAATCCTCAAAAATGATGGAAAACGGCATGCTATAGTATGCCGTTCGAGACCATGGGCTATAGCCCATCGCCATCGTCATAAATTATGAAATACAAGGATTTGAAAAAAAGACGAAAATGACTCCGAGACGATGGGCTGTAGCCCATGGTCTCGGAGTGATTTTCGTCTTTTTTTCAAATCCTCAAAAATGATGGAAAACGGCATGCTATAGTATGCCGTTCGAGACCATGGGCTATAGCCCATCGCCATCGTCATAAATTATGAAATACAAGGATTTGAAAAAAAGACGAAAATGACTCCGAGACGATGGGCTATAGCCCATGGTCTCGGAGTGATTTTCGTCTTTTTTTCAAATCCTCAAAAATGATGGAAAACGGCATGCGATAGTATGCCGTTCGAGACCATGGGCTATAGCCCATCGCCATGGTCATAAATGATGAAAAACGAGGATTTGAAAAAAAGACGAAAATGACTCCGAGACGATGGGCTATAGCCCATGGTCTCGGAGTGATTTTCGTCTTTTTTTCAAATCCTCAAAAATGATGCAAAACGGCATGCTATAGTATGCCGTTCGAGACCATGGGCTATAGCCCATCGCCATGGTCATAAATGATGAAAAACGAGGATTTGAAAAAAAGACGAAAATGACTCAGACGATGGGCTATAGCCCATGGTCTCGGAGTGATTTTCGTCTTTTTTTCAAATCCTCAAAAATGATGCAAAACGGCATGCTATAGTATGCCGTTCGAGACCATGGGCTAGAGCCCATCGCCATGGTCATAAATGATGAAAAACAAGGATTTGAAAAAAAGACGAAAATTACTCCGAGACGATGGGCTATAGCCCATGGTCTCGGAATGATTTTCGTCTTTTTTTCAAATCCTCAAAAATGATGGAAAACGGCATGCTATAGTATGCCGTTCGAGACCATGGGCTATAGCCCATCGCCATGGTCATAAATGATGAAAAACGAGGATATGAAAAAAAGACGAAAATGACTCCGAGACGATGGGCTATAGCCCATGGTCTCGGAGTGATTTTCGTCTTTTTTTCAAATCCTCAAAAATGATGGAAAACGGCATGCGATAGTATGCCGTTCGAGACCATGGGCTATAGCCCATCGCCATGGTCATAAATGATGAAAAACAAGGATTTGAAAAAAAGACGAAAATGACTCCGAGACGATGGGCTATAGCCCATGGTCTCGGAGTGATTTTCGTCTTTTTTTCAAATCCTCAAAAATGATGGAAAACGGCATGCGATAGTATGCCGTTCGAGACCATGGGCTATAGCCCATCGCCATGGTCATAAATTATGAAAAACGAGGATTTGAAAAAAAGACGAAAATGACTCCGAGACGATGGGCTATAGCCCATGGTCTCGGAGTGATTTTCGTCTTTTTTTCAAATCCTCAAAAATTATGCAAAACGGCATGCTATAGTATGCCGTTCGAGACCATGGGCTATAGCCCATCGCCATCGTCATAAATTATGAAATACAAGGATTTGAAAAAAAGACGAAAATGACTCCGAGACGATGGGCTATAGCCCATGGTCTCGGAGTGATTTTCGTCTTTTTTTCAAATCCTCAAAAATGATGGAAAACGGCATGCTATAGTA
Source organism: Electrona antarctica (assembly GCF_951216825.1). Classification (NCBI taxonomy): domain Eukaryota; kingdom Metazoa; phylum Chordata; class Actinopteri; order Myctophiformes; family Myctophidae; genus Electrona; species Electrona antarctica. The sequence goes on from NC_136806.1 coordinate 2,303,725, forward strand.
TGCCGTTCGAGACCATGGGCTATAGCCCATCGCCATGGTCATAAATGATGAAAAACGAGGATTTGAAAAAAAGACGAAAATGACTCCGAGACGATGGGCTATAGCCCATGGTCTCGGAGTGATTTTCGTCTTTTTTTCAAATCCTCAAAAATGATGGAAAACGGCATGCGATAGTATGCCGTTCGAGACCATGGGCTATAGCCCATCGCCATGGTCATAAATGATGAAAAACAAGGATTTGAAAAAAAGACGAAAATGACTCCGAGACGATGGGCTATAGCCCATGGTCTCGGAGTGATTTTCGTCTTTTTTTCAAATCCTCAAAAATGATGCAAAACGGCATGCGATAGTATGCCGTTCGAGACCATGGGCTATAGCCCATCGCCATGGTCATAAATGATGAAAAACAAGGATTTGAAAAAAAGACGAAAATGACTCCGAGACGATGGGCAAAAGCCCATGGTCTCGGAGTGATTTTCGTCTTTTTTTCAAATCCTCAAAAATGATGCAAAACGGCATGCTATAGTATGCCGTTCGAGACCATGGGCTATAGCCCATGGTCTCATAGTGATTTTCGTCTTTTTTTCAAATCCTCAAAAATGATGCAAAACGGCATGCCATAGTATGCCGTTCGAGATAATGGGCTATAGCCCATCGCCATGGTCATAAATTATGAAAAACAAGGATTTGAAAAAAAGACGAAAATGACTCCGAGACGATGGGCTATAGCCCATGGTCTCGGAGTGATTTTCGTCTTTTTTTCAAATCCTCAAAAATGATGCAAAACGGCATGCTATAGTATGCCGTTCGAGATAATGGGCTATAGCCCATCGCCATGGTCATAAATGATGAAAAACGAGGATTTGAAAAAAAGACGAAAATGACTCCGAGACGATGGGCTATAGCCCATGGTCTCGGAGTGATTTTCGTCTTTTTTTCAAATCCTCAAAAATGATGCAAAACGGCATGCTATAGTATGCCGTTCGAGACCATGGGCTATAGCCCATCGCCATGGTCATAAATGATGAAAAACAAGGATTTGAAAAAAAGACGAAAATGACTCCGAGACGATGGGCTATAGCCCATGGTCTCGGAGTGATTTTCGTCTTTTTTTCAAATCCTCAAAAATGATGCAAACGGCATGCTATAGTATGCCGTTCGAGACCATGGGCTATAGCCCATCGCCATGGTCATAAATGATGAAAAACAAGGATTTGAAAAAAAGACGAAAATGACTCCGAGACGATGGGCTATAGCCCATGGTCTCGGAGTGATTTTCGTCTTTTTTTCAAATCCTCAAAAATGATGCAAAACGGCATGCTATAGTATGCCGTTCGTGACGATGGGCTATAGCCCAACGCCATGGTCATAAATGACGAAAAACAAGGATTTGAAAAAAAGACGAAAATGACTCCGAGACGATGGGCTATAGCCCATGGTCTCGGAGTGATTTTCGTCTTTTTTTCAAATCCTCAAAAATGGTGCAAAACGGCATGCTATAGTATGCCGTTCGAGACCATGGGCTATAGCCCAACGCCATGGTCATAAATTATGAAAAACAAGGATTTGAAAAAAAGACGAAAATGACTCCGAGACGATGGGCTATAGCCCATGGTCTTGGAGTGATTTTCGTCTTTTTTTCAAATCCTCAAAAATGATGCAAAACGGCATGCTATAGTATGCCGTTCGAGACCATGGGCTATAGCCCATCGCCATGGTCATAAATTATGAAAAACAAGGATTTGAAAAAAAGTCGAAAATGACTCTGAGACGATGGGCTATAGCCCATGGTCTCGGAGTGATTTTCGTCTTTTTTTCAAGTCCTAAAAAATGATGGAAAACGGCATGCTATAGTATGCCGTTCGAGACCATGGGCTATAGCCCATCGCCATGGTCATAAATGATGAAAAACGAGGATTTGAAAAAAAGACAAAAATGACTCCGAGACGATGGGCTATAGCCCATGGTCTCGGAGTGATTTTCGTCTTTTTTTCAAATCCTCAAAAATGATGGAAAACGGCATGCGATAGTATGCCGTTCGAGACCATGGGCTATAGCCCATCGCCATGGTCATAAATGATGAAAAACAAGGATTTGAAAAAAAGACGAAAATGACTCCGACGATGGGCTATAGCCCATGGTCTCGGAGTGATTTTCGTCTTTTTTTCAAATCCTCAAAAATGATGGAAAACGGCATGCGATAGTATGCCGTTCGAGACCATGGGCTATAGCCCATCGCCATGGTCATAAATGATGAAAAACGAGGATTTGAAAAAAAGACGAAAATGACTCCGAGACGATGGGCTATAGCCCATGGTCTCGGAGTGATTTTCGTCTTTTTTTCAAATCCTCAAAAATGATGCAAAACGGCATGCTATAGTATGCCGTTCGAGACCATGGGCTATAGCCCATTGCCATGGTCATAAATGATGAAAAACAAGGATTTGAAAAAAAGACGAAAATGACTCCGAGACGATGGGCTATAGCCCATGGTCTCGGAGTGATTTTCGTCTTTTTTTCAAATCCTCAAAAATGATGGAAAACGGCATGCTATAGTATGCCGTTCGAGACCATGGGCTATAGCCCATCGCCATCGTCATAAATTATGAAATACAAGGATTTGAAAAAAAGACGAAAATGACTCCGAGACGATGGGCTGTAGCCCATGGTCTCGGAGTGATTTTCGTCTTTTTTTCAAATCCTCAAAAATGATGGAAAACGGCATGCTATAGTATGCCGTTCGAGACCATGGGCTATAGCCCATCGCCATCGTCATAAATTATGAAATACAAGGATTTGAAAAAAAGACGAAAATGACTCCGAGACGATGGGCTATAGCCCATGGTCTCGGAGTGATTTTCGTCTTTTTTTCAAATCCTCAAAAATGATGGAAAACGGCATGCGATAGTATGCCGTTCGAGACCATGGGCTATAGCCCATCGCCATGGTCATAAATGATGAAAAACGAGGATTTGAAAAAAAGACGAAAATGACTCCGAGACGATGGGCTATAGCCCATGGTCTCGGAGTGATTTTCGTCTTTTTTTCAAATCCTCAAAAATGATGCAAAACGGCATGCTATAGTATGCCGTTCGAGACCATGGGCTATAGCCCATCGCCATGGTCATAAATGATGAAAAACGAGGATTTGAAAAAAAGACGAAAATGACTCAGACGATGGGCTATAGCCCATGGTCTCGGAGTGATTTTCGTCTTTTTTTCAAATCCTCAAAAATGATGCAAAACGGCATGCTATAGTATGCCGTTCGAGACCATGGGCTAGAGCCCATCGCCATGGTCATAAATGATGAAAAACAAGGATTTGAAAAAAAGACGAAAATGACTCCGAGACGATGGGCTATAGCCCATGGTCTCGGAGTGATTTTCGTCTTTTTTTCAAATCCTCAAAAATGATGGAAAACGGCATGCTATAGTATGCCGTTCGAGACCATGGGCTATAGCCCATCGCTATCGTCATAAATTATGAAATACAAGGATTTGAAAAAAAGACGAAAATGACTCCGAGACGATGGGCTATAGCCCATGGTCTCGGAGTGATTTTCGTCTTTTTTTCAAATCCTCAAAAATGATGGAAAACGGCATGCTATAGTATGCCGTTCGAGACCATGGGCTATAGCCCATCGCCATGGTCATAAATGATGAAAAACGAGGATTTGAAAAAAAGACGAAAATGACTCCGAGACGATGGGCTATAGCCCATGGTCTCGGAGTGATTTTCGTCTTTTTTTCAAATCCTCAAAAATGATGGAAAACGGCATGCGATAGTATGCCGTTCGAGACCATGGGCTATAGCCCATCGCCATGGTCATAAATGATGAAAAACAAGGATTTGAAAAAAAGACGAAAATGACTCCGAGACGATGGGCTATAGCCCATGGTCTCGGAGTGATTTTCGTCTTTTTTTCAAATCCTCAACAATGATGGAAAACGGCATGCGATAGTATGCCGTTCGAGACCATGGGCTATAGCCCATCGCCATGGTCATAAATGATGAAAAACGAGGATTTGAAAAAAAGACGAAAATGACTCCGAGACGATGGGCTATAGCCCATGGTCTCGGAGTGATTTTCGTCTTTTTTTCAAATCCTCAAAAATGATGCAAAACGGCATGCTATAGTATGCCGTTCGAGACCATGGGCTATAGCCCATCGCCATGGTCATAAATGATGAAAAACAAGGATTTGAAAAAAAGACGAAAATGACTCCGAGACGATGGGCAAAAGCCCATGGTCTCGGAGTGATTTTCGTCTTTTTTTCAAATCCTCAAAAATGATGCAAAACGGCATGCTATAGTATGCCGTTCGAGACCATGGGCTATAGCCCATGGTCTCATAGTGATTTTCGTCTTTTTTTCAAATCCTCAAAAATGATGCAAAACGGCATGCCATAGTATGCCGTTCGAGATAATGGGCTATAGCCCATCGCCATGGTCATAAATTATGAAAAACAAGGATTTGAAAAAAAGACGAAAATGACTCCGAGACGATGGGCTATAGCCCATGGTCTCGGAGTGATTTTCGTCTTTTTTTCAAATCCTCAAAAATGATGCAAAACGGCATGCTATAGTATGCCGTTCGAGATAATGGGCTATAGCCCATCGCCATGGTCATAAATGATGAAAAACGAGGATTTGAAAAAAAGACGAAAATGACTCCGAGACGATGGGCTATAGCCCATGGTCTCGGAGTGATTTTCGTCTTTTTTTCAAATCCTCAAAAATGATGCAAAACGGCATGCTATAGTATGCCGTTCGAGACCATGGGCTATAGCCCATCGCCATGGTCATAAATGATGAAAAACAAGGATTTGAAAAAAAGACGAAAATGACTCCGAGACGATGGGCTATAGCCCATGGTCTCGGAGTGATTTTCGTCTTTTTTTCAAATCCTCAAAAATGATGCAAAACGGCATGCTATAGTATGCCGTTCGAGACCATGGGCTATAGCCCATCGCCATGGTCATAAATGATGAAAAACAAGGATTTGAAAAAAAGACGAAAATGACTCCGAGACGATGGGCTATAGCCCATGGTCTCGGAGTGATTTTCGTCTTTTTTTCAAATCCTCAAAAATGATGCAAAACGGCATGCTATAGTATGCCGTTCGTGACGATGGGCTATAGCCCAACGCCATGGTCATAAATGACGAAAAACAAGGATTTGAAAAAAAGACGAAAATGACTCCGAGACGATGGGCTATAGCCCATGGTCTCGGAGTGATTTTCGTCTTTTTTTCAAATCCTCAAAAATGGTGCAAAACGGCATGCTATAGTATGCCGTTCGAGACCATGGGCTATAGCCCAACGCCATGGTCATAAATTATGAAAAACAAGGATTTGAAAAAAAGACGAAAATGACTCCGAGACGATGGGCTATAGCCCATGGTCTTGGAGTGATTTTCGTCTTTTTTTCAAATCCTCAAAAATGATGCAAAACGGCATGCTATAGTATGCCGTTCGAGACCATGGGCTATAGCCCATCGCCATGGTCATAAATTATGAAAAACAAGGATTTGAAAAAAAGTCGAAAATGACTCTGAGACGATGGGCTATAGCCCATGGTCTCGGAGTGATTTTCGTCTTTTTTTCAAGTCCTAAAAAATGATGGAAAACGGCATGCTATAGTATGCCGTTCGAGACCATGGGCTATAGCCCATCGCCATGGTCATAAATGATGAAAAACGAGGATTTGAAAAAAAGACAAAAATGACTCCGAGACGATGGGCTATAGCCCATGGTCTCGGAGTGATTTTCGTCTTTTTTTCAAATCCTCAAAAATGATGCAAATGGCATGCTATAGTATGCCGTTCGAGACCATGGGCTATAGCCCATCGCCATGGTCATAAATGATGAAAAACAAGGATTTGAAAAAAAGACGAAAATGACTCCGAGACGATGGGCTATATATAGCCCATGGTCTCGGAGTGATTTTCGTCTTTTTTTCAAATCCTCAAAAATGATGCAAATGGCATGCTATAGTATGCCGTTCAAGACCATGGGCTATAGCCCATCGCCATGGTCATAAATTATGAAAAACAAGGATTTGAAAAAAAGACGAAAATGACTACGAGACGATGGGCTATAGCCCATGGTCTCGGAGTGATTTTCGTCTTTTTTTCAAATCCTCAAAAATGATGCAAAACGGCATGCTATAGTAGGCCTATGCCGTTCGAGACCATGGGCTATAGCCCATCGCCATGGTCATAAATGATGAAAAACAAGGATTTGAAAAAAAGACGAAAATGACTCCGAGACGATGGGCTATATATAGCCCATGGTCTCGGAGTGATTTTCGTCTTTTTTTCAAATCCTCAAAAATTATGGAAAACTGCATGCTATAGTATGCCGTTCAAGACCATGGGCTATAGCCCATCGCCATGGTCGTAAATTATGAAAAACAAGGATTTGAAAAAAAGACGAAGATGACTCTGAGACGATGGGCTATAGCCCATGGTCTCGGAGTGATTTTCGTCTTTTTTTCAAATCCTCAAAAATGATGGAAAACGGCATGCTATAGTATGCCGTTCAAGACCATGGGCTATAGCCCATCGCCATGGTCGTAAATTATGAAAAACAAGGATTTGAAAAAAAGACGAAAATGACTCTGAGACGATGGGCTATAGCCCATGGTCTCGGAGTCATTTTCGTCTTTTATTCAAGTCCTCAAAAATGATGGAAAACGGCATGCTATAGTATGCCGTTCGAGACCATGGGCTATAGCCCATCGCCATGGTCATAAATGATGAAAAACGAGGATTTGAAAAAAAGACAAAAGTGACTCCGAGACGATGGGCTATATATAGCCCATGGTCTCGGAGTGATTTTCGTCTTTTTTTCAAATCCTCAAAAATGATGCAAATGGCATGCTATAGTGTGCCGTTCGAGACCATGGGCTATAGCCCATGGTCTCGGAGTGATTTTCGTCTTTTTTTCAAATCCTCAAAAATGATGGAAAACGGCATGCTATAGTATGCCGTTCGAGACCATGGGCTATAGCCCATCGCCATCGTCATAAATTATGAAATACAAGGATTTGAAAAAAAGACGAAAATGACTCCGAGACGATGGGCTATAGCCCATGGTCTCGGAGTGATTTTCGTCTTTTTTTCAAATCCTCAAAAATGATGGAAAACGGCATGCTATAGTATGCCGTTCGAGACCATGGGCTATAGCCCATCGCCATCGTCATAAATTATGAAATACAAGGATTTGAAAAAAAGACGAAAATGACTCCGAGACGATGGGCTATAGCCCATGGTCTCGGAGTGATTTTCGTCTTTTTTTCAAATCCTCAAAAATGATGGAAAACGGCATGCGATAGTATGCCGTTCGAGACCATGGGCTATAGCCCATCGCCATGGTCATAAATGATGAAAAACGAGGATTTGAAAAAAAGACGAAAATGACTCCGAGACGATGGGCTATAGCCCATGGTCTCGGAGTGATTTTCGTCTTTTTTTCAAATCCTCAAAAATGATGCAAAACGGCATGCTATAGTATGCCGTTCGAGACCATGGGCTATAGCCCATCACCATAGTCATAAATGATGAAAAACAAGGATTTGAAAAAAAGACGAAAATGACTCCGAGACGATGGGCTATAGCCCATGGTCTTGGAATGATTTTCGTCTTTTTTTCAAATCCTCAAAAATGATGGAAAACGGCATGCTATAGTATGCCGTTCGAGACCATGGGCTATAGCCCATCGCCATGGTCATAAATGATGAAAAACGAGGATTTGAAAAAAAGACGAAAATGACTCCGAGACGATGGGCTATAGCCCATGGTCTCGGAGTGATTTTCGTCTTTTTTTCAAATCCTCAAAAATGATGGAAAACGGCATGCGATAGTATGCCGTTCGAGACCATGGGCTAAAGCCCATCGCCATGGTCATAAATTATGAAAAACAAGGATTTGAAAAAAAGACGAAAATCACTCCGAGACGATGGGCTATAGCCCATGGTCTCGGAGTGATTTTCGTCTTTTTTTCAAATCCTCAAAAATGATGGAAAACGGCATGCTATAGTAGGCCTATGCCGTTCGAGACCATGGGCTATAGCCCATCGCCATGGTCATAAATGATGAAAAACAAGGATTTGAAAAAAAGACGAAAATGACTCCGAGACGATGGGCTATATATAGCCCATGGTCTCGGAGTGATTTTCGTCTTTTTTTCAAATCCTCAAAAATTATGGAAAACTGCATGCTATAGTATGCCGTTCAAGACCATGGGCTATAGCCCATCGCCATGGTCGTAAATTATGAAAAACAAGGATTTGAAAAAAAGACGAAGATGACTCTGAGACGATGGGCTATAGCCCATGGTCTCGGAGTGATTTTCGTCTTTTTTTCAAATCCTCAAAAATGATGGAAAACGGCATGCTATAGTATGCCGTTCAAGACCATGGGCTATAGCCCATCGCCATGGTCGTAAATTATGAAAAACAAGGATTTGAAAAAAAGACGAAAATGACTCTGAGACGATGGGCTATAGCCCATGGTCTCGGAGTCATTTTCGTCTTTTATTCAAGTCCTCAAAAATGATGGAAAACGGCATGCTATAGTATGCCGTTCGAGACCATGGGCTATAGCCCATCGCCATGGTCATAAATGATGAAAAACGAGGATTTGAAAAAAAGACAAAAGTGACTCCGAGACGATGGGCTATATATAGCCCATGGTCTCGGAGTGATTTTCGTCTTTTTTTCAAATCCTCAAAAATGATGCAAATGGCATGCTATAGTGTGCCGTTCGAGACCATGGGCTATAGCCCATGGTCTCGGAGTGATTTTCGTCTTTTTTTCAAATCCTCAAAAATGATGGAAAACGGCATGCTATAGTATGCCGTTCGAGACCATGGGCTATAGCCCATCGCCATCGTCATAAATTATGAAATACAAGGATTTGAAAAAAAGACGAAAATGACTCCGAGACGATGGGCTATAGCCCATGGTCTCGGAGTGATTTTCGTCTTTTTTTCAAATCCTCAAAAATGATGGAAAACGGCATGCTATAGTATGCCGTTCGAGACCATGGGCTATAGCCCATCGCCATCGTCATAAATTATGAAATACAAGGATTTGAAAAAAAGACGAAAATGACTCCGAGACGATGGGCTATAGCCCATGGTCTCGGAGTGATTTTCGTCTTTTTTTCAAATCCTCAAAAATGATGGAAAACGGCATGCGATAGTATGCCGTTCGAGACCATGGGCTGTAGCCCATCGCCATGGTCATAAATGATGAAAAACGAGGATTTGAAAAAAAGACGAAAATGACTCCGAGACGATGGGCTATAGCCCATGGTCTCGGAGTGATTTTCGTCTTTTTTTCAAATCCTCAAAAATGATGCAAAACGGCATGCTATAGTATGCCGTTCGAGACCATGGGCTATAGCCCATCACCATAGTCATAAATGATGAAAAACAAGGATTTGAAAAAAAGACGAAAATGACTCCGAGACGATGGGCTATAGCCCATGGTCTTGGAATGATTTTCGTCTTTTTTTCAAATCCTCAAAAATGATGGAAAACGGCATGCTATAGTATGCCGTTCGAGACCATGGGCTATAGCCCATCGCCATGGTCATAAATGATGAAAAACGAGGATTTGAAAAAAAGACGAAAATGACTCCGAGACGATGGGCTATAGCCCATGGTCTCGGAGTGATTTTCGTCTTTTTTTCAAATCCTCAAAAATGATGGAAAACGGCATGCGATAGTATGCCGTTCGAGACCATGGGCTAAAGCCCATCGCCATGGTCATAAATTATGAAAAACAAGGATTTGAAAAAAATACGAAAATCACTCCGAGACGATGGGCTATAGCCCATGGTCTCGGAGTGATTTTCGTCTTTTTTTCAAATCCTCAAAAATGATGGAAAACGGCATGCGATAGTATGCCGTTCGAGACCATGGGCTATAGCCCATCGCCATGGTCATAAATGATGAAAAACGAGGATTTGAAAAAAAGACGAAAATGACTCCGAGACGATGGGCTATAGCCCGTGGTCTCGGAGTGATTTTCGTCTTTTTTTCAAATCCTCAAAAATGATGCAAAACGGCATGCTATAGTATGCCGTTCGAGACCATGGGCTATAGCCCATCGCCATGGTCATAAATGATGAAAAACAAGGATTTGAAAAAAAGACGAAAATGACTCCGAGACGATGGGCTATAGCCCATGGTCTCGGAGTGATTTTCGTCTTTTTTTCAAATCCTCAAAAATGATGCAAAACGGCATGCTATAGTATGCCGTTCGAGACCATGGGCTATAGCCCATCGCCATGGTCATAAATGATGAAAAACAAGGATTTGAAAAAAAGACGAAAATGACTCCGAGACGATGGGCAAAAGCCCATGGTCTCGGAGTGATTTTCGTCTTTTTTTCAAATCCTCAAAAATGATGCAAAACGGCATGCTATAGTATGCCGTTCGAGACCATGGGCTATAGCCTATGGTCTCATAGTGATTTTCGTCTTTTTTTCAAATCCTCAAAAATGATGCAAAACGGCATGCTATAGTATGCCGTTCGAGATAATGGGCTATAGCCCATCGCCATGGTCATAAATTATGAAAAACAAGGATTTGAAAAAAAGACGAAAATGACTCCGAGACGATGGGCTATAGCCCATGGTCTCGGAGTGATTTTCGTCTTTTTTTCAAATCCTCAAAAATGATGCAAAACGGCATGCTATAGTATGCCGTTCGAGACCATGGGCTATAGCCCATCGCCATGGTCATAAATGATGAAAAACGAGGATTTGAAAAAAAGACGAAAATGACTCCGAGACGATGGGCTATAGCCCATGGTCTCGGAGTGATTTTCGTCTTTTTTTCAAATCCTCAAAAATGATGCAAAACGGCATGCTATAGTATGCAGTTCGAGACCATGGGCTATAGCCCATCGCCATGGTCATAAATGATGAAAAACAAGGATTTGAAAAAAAGACGAAAATGACTCCGAGACGATGGGCTATAGCCCATGGTCTCGGAGTGATTTTCGTCTTTTTTTCAAATCCTCAAAAATGATGCAAAACGGCATGCTATAGTATGCCGTTCGAGACCATGGGCTATAGCCCATCGCCATGGTCATAAATGATGAAAAACAAGGATTTGATAAAAAGACGAAAATGACTCCGAGACGATGGGCTATAGCCCATGGTCTCGGAGTGATTTTCGTCTTTTTTTCAAATCCTCAAAAATGATGGAAAACGGCATGCTATAGTATGCCGTTCGAGACCATGGGCTATAGCCCATCGCCATCGTCATAAATTATGAAATACAAGGATTTGAAAAAAAGACGAAAATGACTCCGAGACGATGGGCTATAGCCCATGGTCTCGGAGTGATTTTCGTCTTTTTTTCAAATCCTCAAAAATGATGGAAAACGGCATGCTATAGTATGCCGTTCGAGACCATGGGCTATAGCCCATCGCCATGGTCATAAATGATGAAAAACGAGGATTTGAAAAAAATACGAAAATGACTCCGAGATGATGGGCAAAAGCCCATGGTCTCGGAGAGATTTTCGTCTTTTTTTCAAATCCTCAAAAATGATGCAAAACGGCATGCTATAGTATGCCGTTCGAGATAATGGGCTATAGCCCATCGCCATGGTCATAAATTATGAAAAACAAGGATTTGAAAAAAAGACGAAAATGACTCCGAGACGATGGGCTATAGCCCATGGTCTCGGAGTGATTTTCGTCTTTTTTTCAAATCCTCAAAAATGGTGCAAAACGGCATGCTATAGCATGCCGTTCGAGACCATGGGCTATAGCCCATTGCCATGGTCATAAATGATGAAATACAAGGATTTGAAAAAAAGACGAAAATGACTCCGAGACGATGGGCTAGCCCATGGTCTCGGAGTGATTTTCGTCTTTTTTTCAAATCCTCAAAAATGATGCAAAACGGCATGCTATAGTATGCCGTTCGTGATGATGGGCTATAGCCCAACGCCATGGTCATAAATGACGAAAAACAAGGATTTGAAAAAAAGACGAAAATGACTCCGAGACGATGGGCTATAGCCCATGGTCTCGGAGTGATTTTCGTCTTTTTTTCAAATCCTCAAAAATTATGGAAAACGGCATGCTATAGTTTGCCGTTCGAGACCATGGGCTATAGCCCATCGCCATGGTCATAAATTATGAAAAACAAGGATTTGAAAAAAAGACGAAAATGACTCCGAGACGATGGGCAATAGCCCATGGTCTCGGAGTGATTTTCGTCTTTTTTTCAAATCCTCAAAAATTATGGAAAACGGCATGCTATAGTATGCCGTTCAAGACCATGGGCTATAGCCCATCGCCATGGTCATAAATGATGAAATACAAGGATTTGAAAAAAAGACGAAAATGACTCCGAGACGATGGGCTAGCCCATGGTCTCGGAGTGATTTTCGTCTTTTTTTCAAATCCTCAAAAATGATGCAAAACGGCATGCTATAGTATGCCGTTCGTGACGATGGGCTATAGCCCAACGCCATGGTCATAAATGACGAAAAACAAGGATTTGAAAAAAAGACGAAAATGACTCCGAGACGATGGGCTATAGCCCATGGTCTCGGGGTGATTTTCGTCTTTTTTTCAAATCCTCAAAAATGGTGCAAAACGGCATGCTATAGTATGCCGTTCGAGACCATGGGCTATAGCCCATCGCCATGGTCATAAATTATGAAAAACAAGGATTTGATAAAAAGACGAAAATGACTCCGAGACGATGGGCAATAGCCCATGGTCTCGGAGTGATTTTCGTCTTTTTTTCAAATCCTCAAAAATTATGGAAAACGGCATGCTATAGTATGCCGTTCAAGACCATGGGCTATAGCCCATCGCCATGGTCATAAATGATGAAAAACAAGGATTTGAAAAAAAGACGAAAATGACTCTGAGACGATGGGCTATAGCCCATGGTCTCGGAGTGATTTTCGTCTTTTTTTCAAGTCCTCAAAAATGATGGAAAACGGCATGCGATAGTATGCCGTTCGAGACCATGGGCTATAGCCCATCGCCATGGTCATAAATGATGAAAAACGAGGATTTGAAAAAAAGACGAAAATGACTCCGAGACGATGGGCTATAGCCCGTGGTCTCGGAGTGATTTTCGTCTTTTTTTCAAATCCTCAAAAATGATGCAAAACGGCATGCTATAGTATGCCGTTCGAGACCATGGGCTATAGCCCATCGCCATGGTCATAAATGATGAAAAACAAGGATTTGAAAAAAAGACGAAAATGACTCCGAGACGATGGGCTATAGCCCATGGTCTCGGAGTGATTTTCGTCTTTTTTTCAAATCCTCAAAAATGATGCAAAACGGCATGCTATAGTATGCCGTTCGAGACCATGGGCTATAGCCCATCGCCATGGTCATAAATGATGAAAAACAAGGATTTGAAAAAAAGACGAAAATGACTCCGAGACGATGGGCAAAAGCCCATGGTCTCGGAGTGATTTTCGTCTTTTTTTCAAATCCTCAAAAATGATGCAAAACGGCATGCTATAGTATGCCGTTCGAGACCATGGGCTATAGCCTATGGTCTCATAGTGATTTTCGTCTTTTTTTCAAATCCTCAAAAATGATGCAAAACGGCATGCTATAGTATGCCGTTCGAGATAATGGGCTATAGCCCATCGCCATGGTCATAAATTATGAAAAACAAGGATTTGAAAAAAAGACGAAAATGACTCCGAGACGATGGGCTATAGCCCATGGTCTCGGAGTGATTTTCGTCTTTTTTTCAAATCCTCAAAAATGATGCAAAACGGCATGCTATAGTATGCCGTTCGAGACCATGGGCTATAGCCCATCGCCATGGTCATAAATGATGAAAAACGAGGATTTGAAAAAAAGACGAAAATGACTCCGAGACGATGGGCTATAGCCCATGGTCTCGGAGTGATTTTCGTCTTTTTTTCAAATCCTCAAAAATGATGCAAAACGGCATGCTATAGTATGCAGTTCGAGACCATGGGCTATAGCCCATCGCCATGGTCATAAATGATGAAATACAAGGATTTGAAAAAAAGACGAAAATGACTCCGAGACGATGGGCTAGCCCATGGTCTCGGAGTGATTTTCGTCTTTTTTTCAAATCCTCAAAAATGATGCAAAACGGCATGCTATAGTATGCCGTTCGTGACGATGGGCTATAGCCCAACGCCATGGTCATAAATGACGAAAAACAAGGATTTGAAAAAAAGACGAAAATGACTCCGAGACGATGGGCTATAGCCCATGGTCTCGGAGTGATTTTCGTCTTTTTTTCAAATCCTCAAAAATGGTGCAAAACGGCATGCTATAGTATGCCGTTCGAGACCATGGGCTATAGCCCAACGCCATGGTCATAAATTATGAAAAACAAGGATTTGAAAAAAAGACGAAAATGACTCCGAGACGATGGGCTATAGCCCATGGTCTTGGAGTGATTTTCGTCTTTTTTTCAAATCCTCAAAAATGATGCAAAACGGCATGCTATAGTTTGCCGTTCGAGACCATGGGCTATAGCCCATCGCCATGGTCATAAATTATGAAAAACAAGGATTTGAAAAAAAGACGAAAATGACTCCGAGACGATGGGCTATAGCCCATGGTCTCGGAGTGATTTTCGTCTTTTTTTCAAATCCTCAAAAATGATGGAAAACGGCATGCTATAGTATGCCGTTCGAGACCATGGGCTATAGCCCATCGCCATCGTCATAAATTATGAAATACAAGGATTTGAAAAAAAGACGAAAATGACTCCGAGACGATGGGCTATAGCCCATGGTCTCGGAGTGATTTTCGTCTTTTTTTCAAATCCTCAAAAATGATGGAAAACGGCATGCTATAGTATGCCGTTCGAGACCATGGGCTATAGCCCATCGCCATGGTCATAAATGATGAAAAACGAGGATTTGAAAAAAATACGAAAATGACTCCGAGATGATGGGCAAAAGCCCATGGTCTCGGAGAGATTTTCGTCTTTTTTTCAAATCCACAAAAATGATGCAAAACGGCATGCTATAGTATGCCGTTCGAGATAATGGGCTATAGCCCATCGCCATGGTCATAAATTATGAAAAACAAGGATTTGAAAAAAAGACGAAAATGACTCCGAGACGATGGGCTATAGCCCATGGTCTCGGAGTGATTTTCGTCTTTTTTTCAAATCCTCAAAAATGGTGCAAAACGGCATGCTATAGTATGCCGTTCGAGACCATGGGCTATAGCCCAACGCCATGGTCATAAATGACGAAAAACAAGGATTTGAAAAAAAGACGAAAATGACTCCGAGACGATGGGCTATAGCCCATGGTCTCGGAGTGATTTTCGTCTTTTTTTCAAATCCTCAAAAATGGTGCAAAACGGCATGCTATAGTATGCCGTTCGAGACCATGGGCTATAGCCCAACGCCATGGTCATAAATGACGAAAAACAAGGATTTGAAAAAAAGACGAAAATGACTCCGAGACGATGGGCTATAGCCCATGGTCTCGGAGTGATTTTCGTCTTTTTTTCAAATCCTCAAAAATGGTGCAAAACGGCATGCTATAGTATGCCGTTCGAGACCATGGGCTATAGCCCAACGCCATGGTCATAAATTATGAAAAACAAGGATTTGAAAAAAAGACGAAAATGACTCCGAGACGATGGGCTATAGCCCATGGTCTTGGAGTGATTTTCGTCTTTTTTTCAAATCCTCAAAAATGATGCAAAACGGCATGCTATAGTATGCCGTTCGAGACCATGGGCTATAGCCCAACGCCATGGTCATAAATGACGAAAAACAAGGATTTGAAAAAAAGACGAAAATGACTCCGAGACGATGGGCTATAGCCCATGGTCTCGGAGTGATTTTCGTCTTTTTTTCAAATCCTCAAAAATTATGGAAAACGGCATGCTATAGTATGCCGTTCAAGACCATGGGCTATAGCCCATCGCCATGGTCATAAATGATGAAATACAAGGATTTGAAAAAAAGACGAAAATGACTCCGAGACGATGGGCTAGCCCATGGTCTCGGAGTGATTTTCGTCTTTTTTTCAAATCCTCAAAAATGATGCAAAACGGCATGCTATAGTATGCCGTTCGTGACGATGGGCTATAGCCCAACGCCATGGTCATAAATGACGAAAAACAAGGATTTGAAAAAAAGACGAAAATGACTCCGAGACGATGGGCTATAGCCCATGGTCTCGGGGTGATTTTCGTCTTTTTTTCAAATCCTCAAAAATGGTGCAAAACGGCATGCTATAGTATGCCGTTCGAGACCATGGGCTATAGCCCATCGCCATGGTCATAAATTATGAAAAACAAGGATTTGATAAAAAGACGAAAATGACTCCGAGACGATGGGCTATTGCCCATGGTCTTGGAGTGATTTTCGTCTTTTTTTCAAATCCTCAAAAATGATGCAAAACGGCATGCTATAGTTTGCCGTTCGAGACCATGGGCTATAGCCCATCGCCATGGTCATAAATTATGAAAAACAAGGATTTGAAAAAAAGACGAAAATGACTCCGAGACGATGGGCAATAGCCCATGGTCTCGGAGTGATTTTCGTCTTTTTTTCAAATCCTCAAAAATTATGGAAAACGGCATGCTATAGTATGCCGTTCAAGACCATGGGCTATAGCCCATCGCCATGGTCATAAATGATGAAATACAAGGATTTGAAAAAAAGACGAAAATGACTCCGAGACGATGGGCTAGCCCATGGTCTCGGAGTGATTTTCGTCTTTTTTTCAAATCCTCAAAAATGATGCAAAACGGCATGCTATAGTATGCCGTTCGTGACGATGGGCTATAGCCCAACGCCATGGTCATAAATGACGAAAAACAAGGATTTGAAAAAAAGACGAAAATGACTCCGAGACGATGGGCTATAGCCCATGGTCTCGGGGTGATTTTCGTCTTTTTTTCAAATCCTCAAAAATGGTGCAAAACGGCATGCTATAGTATGCCGTTCGAGACCATGGGCTATAGCCCATCGCCATGGTCATAAATTATGAAAAACAAGGATTTGATAAAAAGACGAAAATGACTCCGAGACGATGGGCTATAGCCCATGGTCTTGGAGTGATTTACGTCTTTTTTTCAAATCCTCAAAAATGATGCAAAACGGCATGCTATAGTTTGCCGTTCGAGACCATGGGCTATAGCCCATCGCCATGGTCATAAATTATGAAAAACAAGGATTTGAAAAAAAGACGAAAATGACTCCGAGACGATGGGCAATAGCCCATGGTCTCGGAGTGATTTTCGTCTTTTTTTCAAATCCTCAAAAATTATGGAAAACGGCATGCTATAGTATGCCGTTCAAGACCATGGGCTATAGCCCATCGCCATGGTCATAAATGATGAAATACAAGGATTTGAAAAAAAGACGAAAATGACTCCGAGACGATGGGCTAGCCCATGGTCTCGGAGTGATTTTCGTCTTTTTTTCAAATCCTCAAAAATGATGCAAAACGGCATGCTATAGTATGCCGTTCGTGACGATGGGCTATAGCCCAACGCCATGGTCATAAATGACGAAAAACAAGGATTTGAAAAAAAGACGAAAATGACTCCGAGACGATGGGCTATAGCCCATGGTCTCGGGGTGATTTTCGTCTTTTTTTCAAATCCTCAAAAATGGTGCAAAACGGCATGCTATAGTATGCCGTTCGAGACCATGGGCTATAGCCCATCGCCATGGTCATAAATTATGAAAAACAAGGATTTGATAAAAAGACGAAAATGACTCCGAGACGATGGGCAATAGCCCATGGTCTCGGAGTGATTTTCGTCTTTTTTTCAAATCCTCAAAAATTATGTAAAACGGCATGCTATAGTATGCCGTTCAAGACCATGGGCTATAGCCCATCGCCATGGTCATAAATGATGAAAAACAAGGATTTGAAAAAAAGACGAAAATGACTCTGAGACGATGGGCTATAGCCCATGGTCTCGGAGTGATTTTCGTATTTTTTTCAAGTCCTCAAAAATGATGGAAAACGGCATGCTATAGTATGCCGTTCGAGACCATGGGCTATAGCCCATCGCCATGGTCATAAATGATGAAAAACGAGGATTAAAAAAAAAAAAGAAAATGACTCCGAGACGATGGGCTATAGCCCATGGTCTCGGAGTGATTTTCGTCTTTTTTTCAAATCCTCAAAAATGATGCAAAACGGCATGCTATAGTATGCCGTTCGAGACCATGGGCTATAGCCCATCGCCATGGTCATAAATGATGAAAAACAAGGATTTGAAAAAAAGACGAAAATGACTCCGAGACGATGGGCTATATATAGCCCATGGTCTCGGAGTGATTTTCGTCTTTTTTTCAAATCCTCAAAAATGGTGCAAAACGGCATGCTATAGTATGCCGTTCGAGACCATGGGCTATAGCCCATTGCCATGGTCATAAATGATGAAATACAAGGATTTGAAAAAAAGACGAAAATGACTCCGAGACGATGGGCTAGCCCATGGTCTCGGAGTGATTTTCGTCTTTTTTTCAAATCCTCAAAAATGATGCAAAACGGCATGCTATAGTATGCCGTTCGAGATAATGGGCTATAGCCCATCGCCATGGTCATAAATTATGAAAAACAAGGATTTGAAAAAAAGACGAAAATGACTCCGAGACGATGGGCTATAGCCCATGGTCTTGGAGTGATTTACGTCTTTTTTTCAAATCCTCAAAAATGATGCAAAACGGCATGCTATAGTTTGCCGTTCGAGACCATGGGCTATAGCCCATCGCCATGGTCATAAATTATGAAAAACAAGGATTTGAAAAAAAGACGAAAATGACTCCGAGACGATGGGCAATAGCCCATGGTCTCGGAGTGATTTTCGTCTTTTTTTCAAATCCTCAAAAATGATGCAAAACGGCATGCTATAGTATGCCGTTCGTGACGATGGGCTATAGCCCAACGCCATGGTCATAAATGACGAAAAACAAGGATTTGAAAAAAAGACGAAAATGACTCCGAGACGATGGGCTATAGCCCATGGTCTCGGGGTGATTTTCGTCTTTTTTTCAAATCCTCAAAAATGGTGCAAAACGGCATGCTATAGTATGCCGTTCGAGACCATGGGCTATAGCCCATCGCCATGGTCATAAATTATGAAAAACAAGGATTTGATAAAAAGACGAAAATGACTCCGAGACGATGGGCAATAGCCCATGGTCTCGGAGTGATTTTCGTCTTTTTTTCAAATCCTCAAAAATTATGGAAAACGGCATGCTATAGTATGCCGTTCAAGACCATGGGCTATAGCCCATCGCCATGGTCATAAATGATGAAATACAAGGATTTGAAAAAAAGACGAAAATGACTCCGAGACGATGGGCTAGCCCATGGTCTCGGAGTGATTTTCGTCTTTTTTTCAAATCCTCAAAAATGATGCAAAACGGCATGCTATAGTATGCCGTTCGAGACCATGGGCTATAGCCCATCGCCATGGTCATAAATTATGAAAAACAAGGATTTGATAAAAAGACGAAAATGACTCCGAGACGATGGGCTATAGCCCATGGTCTTGGAGTGATTTTCGTCTTTTTTTCAAATCCTCAAAAATGATGCAAAACGGCATGCTATAGTTTGCCGTTCGAGACCATGGGCTATAGCCCATCGCCATGGTCATAAATTATGAAAAACAAGGATTTGAAAAAAAGACGAAAATGACTCCGAGACGATGGGCTATAGCCCATGGTCTCGGGGTGATTTTCGTCTTTTTTTCAAATCCTCAAAAATGGTGCAAAACGGCATGCTATAGTATGCCGTTCGAGACCATGGGCTATAGCCCATCGCCATGGTCATAAATTATGAAAAACAAGGATTTGATAAAAAGACGAAAATGACTCCGAGACGATGGGCTATAGCCCATGGTCTTGGAGTGATTTACGTCTTTTTTTCAAATCCTCAAAAATGATGCAAAACGGCATGCTATAGTTTGCCGTTCGAGACCATGGGCTATAGCCCATCGCCATGGTCATAAATTATGAAAAACAAGGATTTGAAAAAAAGACGAAAATGACTCCGAGACGATGGGCAATAGCCCATGGTCTCGGAGTGATTTTCGTCTTTTTTTCAAATCCTCAAAAATTATGGAAAACGGCATGCTATAGTATGCCGTTCAAGACCATGGGCTATAGCCCATCGCCATGGTCATAAATGATGAAATACAAGGATTTGAAAAAAAGACGAAAATGACTCCGAGACGATGGGCTAGCCCATGGTCTCGGAGTGATTTTCGTCTTTTTTTCAAATCCTCAAAAATGATGCAAAACGGCATGCTATAGTATGCCGTTCGTGACGATGGGCTATAGCCCAACGCCATGGTCATAAATGACGAAAAACAAGGATTTGAAAAAAAGACGAAAATGACTCCGAGACGATGGGCTATAGCCCATGGTCTCGGGGTGATTTTCGTCTTTTTTTCAAATCCTCAAAAATGGTGCAAAACGGCATGCTATAGTATGCCGTTCGAGACCATGGGCTATAGCCCATCGCCATGGTCATAAATTATGAAAAACAAGGATTTGATAAAAAGACGAAAATGACTCCGAGACGATGGGCAATAGCCCATGGTCTCGGAGTGATTTTCGTCTTTTTTTCAAATCCTCAAAAATTATGTAAAACGGCATGCTATAGTATGCCGTTCAAGACCATGGGCTATAGCCCATCGCCATGGTCATAAATGATGAAAAACAAGGATTTGAAAAAAAGACGAAAATGACTCTGAGACGATGGGCTATAGCCCATGGTCTCGGAGTGATTTTCGTATTTTTTTCAAGTCCTCAAAAATGATGGAAAACGGCATGCTATAGTATGCCGTTCGAGACCATGGGCTATAGCCCATCGCCATGGTCATAAATGATGAAAAACGAGGATTAAAAAAAAAGACGAAAATGACTCCGAGACGATGGGCTATAGCCCATGGTCTCGGAGTGATTTTCGTCTTTTTTTCAAATCCTCAAAAATGATGCAAAACGGCATGCTATAGTATGCCGTTCGAGACCATGGGCTATAGCCCATCGCCATGGTCATAAATGATGAAAAACAAGGATTTGAAAAAAAGACGAAAATGACTCCGAGACGATGGGCTATATATAGCCCATGGTCTCGGAGTGATTTTCGTCTTTTTTTCAAATCCTCAAAAATGGTGCAAAACGGCATGCTATAGTATGCCGTTCGAGACCATGGGCTATAGCCCATTGCCATGGTCATAAATGATGAAATACAAGGATTTGAAAAAAAGACGAAAATGACTCCGAGACGATGGGCTAGCCCATGGTCTCGGAGTGATTTTCGTCTTTTTTTCAAATCCTCAAAAATGATGCAAAACGGCATGCTATAGTATGCCGTTCGAGATAATGGGCTATAGCCCATCGCCATGGTCATAAATTATGAAAAACAAGGATTTGAAAAAAAGACGAAAATGACTCCGAGACGATGGGCTATAGCCCATGGTCTCGGAGTGATTTTCGTCTTTTTTTCAAATCCTCAAAAATGGTGCAAAACGGCATGCTATAGTATGCCGTTCGAGACCATGGGCTATAGCCCATTGCCATGGTCATAAATGATGAAATACAAGGATTTGAAAAAAAGACGAAAATGACTCCGAGACGATGGGCTAGCCCATGGTCTCGGAGTGATTTTCGTCTTTTTTTCAAATCCTCAAAAATGATGCAAAACGGCATGCTATAGTATGCCGTTCGTGACGATGGGCTATAGCCCAACGCCATGGTCATAAATGACGAAAAACAAGGATTTGAAAAAAAGACGAAAATGACTCCGAGACGATGGGCTATAGCCCATGGTCTCGGAGTGATTTTCGTCTTTTTTTCAAATCCTCAAAAATGGTGCAAAACGGCATGCTATAGTATGCCGTTCGAGACCATGGGCTATAGCCCAACGCCATGGTCATAAATTATGAAAAACAAGGATTTGAAAAAAAGACGAAAATGACTCCGAGACGATGGGCTATAGCCCATGGTCTTGGAGTGATTTTCGTCTTTTTTTCAAATCCTCAAAAATGATGCAAAACGGCATGCTATAGTTTGCCGTTCGAGACCATGGGCTATAGCCCATCGCCATGGTCATAAATTATGAAAAACAAGGATTTGAAAAAAAGACGAAAATGAATCCGAGACGATGGGCAATAGCCCATGGTCTCGGAGTGATTTTCGTCTTTTTTTCAAATCCTCAAAAATGATGCAAAACGGCATGCTATAGTATGCCGTTCGTGACGATGGGCTATAGCCCAACGCCATGGTCATAAATGACGAAAAACAAGGATTTGAAAAAAAGACGAAAATGACTCCGAGACGATGGGCTATAGCCCATGGTCTCGGGGTGATTTTCGTCTTTTTTTCAAATCCTCAAAAATGGTGCAAAACGGCATGCTATAGTATGCCGTTCGAGACCATGGGCTATAGCCCATCGCCATGGTCATAAATTATGAAAAACAAGGATTTGATAAAAAGACGAAAATGACTCCGAGACGATGGGCAATAGCCCATGGTCTCGGAGTGATTTTCGTCTTTTTTTCAAATCCTCAAAAATTATGGAAAACGGCATGCTATAGTATGCCGTTCAAGACCATGGGCTATAGCCCATCGCCATGGTCATAAATGATGAAATACAAGGATTTGAAAAAAAGACGAAAATGACTCCGAGACGATGGGCTAGCCCATGGTCTCGGAGTGATTTTCGTCTTTTTTTCAAATCCTCAAAAATGATGCAAAACGGCATGCTATAGTATGCCGTTCGTGACGATGGGCTATAGCCCAACGCCATGGTCATAAATGACGAAAAACAAGGATTTGAAAAAAAGACGAAAATGACTCCGAGACGATGGGCTATAGCCCATGGTCTCGGGGTGATTTTCGTCTTTTTTTCAAATCCTCAAAAATGGTGCAAAACGGCATGCTATAGTATGCCGTTCGAGACCATGGGCTATAGCCCATCGCCATGGTCATAAATTATGAAAAACAAGGATTTGATAAAAAGACGAAAATGACTCCGAGACGATGGGCAATAGCCCCTGGTCTCGGAGTGATTTTCGTCTTTTTTTCAAATCCTCAAAAATTATGTAAAACGGCATGCTATAGTATGCCGTTCAAGACCATGGGCTATAGCCCATCGCCATGGTCATAAATGATGAAAAACAAGGATTTGAAAAAAATACGAAAATGACTCTGAGACGATGGGCTATAGCCCATGGTCTCGGAGTGATTTTCGTATTTTTTTCAAGTCCTCAAAAATGATGGAAAACGGCATGCTATAGTATGCCGTTCGAGACCATGGGCTATAGCCCATCGCCATGGTCATAAATGATGAAAAACGAGGATTCAAAAAAAAGACGAAAATGACTCCGAGACGATGGGCTATAGCCCATGGTCTCGGAGTGATTTTCGTCTTTTTTTCAAATCCTCAAAAATGATGCAAAACGGCATGCTATAGTATGCCGTTCGAGACCATGGGCTATAGCCCATCGCCATGGTCATAAATGATGAAAAACAAGGATTTGAAAAAAAGACGAAAATGACTCCGAGACGATGGGCTATATATAGCCCATGGTCTCGGAGTGATTTTCGTCTTTTTTTCAAATCCTCAAAAATTATGGAAAACGGCATGCTATAGTATGCCGTTCAAGACCATGGGCTATAGCCCATCGCTATGGTCGTAAATTATGAAAAACAAGGATTTGAAAAAAAGACGAAGATGACTCTGAGACGATGGGCTATAGCCCATGGTCTCGGAGTGATTTTCGTCTTTTTTTCAAATCCTCAAAAATGATGGAAAACGGCATGCTATAGTATGCCGTTCAAGACCATGGGCTATAGCCCATCGCCATGGTCGTAAATTATGAAAAACAAGGATTTGAAAAAAAGACGAAAATGACTCTGAGACGATGGGCTATAGCCCATGGTCTCGGAGTCATTTTCGTCTTTTATTCAAGTCCTCAAAAATGATGGAAAACGGCATGCTATAGTATGCCGTTCGAGACCATGGGCTATAGCCCATCGCCATGGTCATAAATGATGAAAAACGAGGATTTGAAAAAAAGACAAAAATGACTCCGAGACGATGGGCTATAGCCCATGGTCTCGGAGTGATTTTCGTCTTTTTTTCAAATCCTCAAAAATGATGCAAATGGCATGCTATAGTGTGCCGTTCGAGACCATGGGCTATAGCCCATCGCCATGGTCATAAATGATGAAAAACAAGGATTTGAAAAAAAGACGAAAATGACTCCGAGACGATGGGCTATAGCCCATGGTCTCGGAGTGATTTTCGTCTTTTTTTCAAATCCTCAAAAATGATGCAAAACGGAATGCTATAGTATGCCATTCGAGACCATGGGCTATAGCCTAACGCCATGGTCATAAATGATGAAAAACAAGGATTTGAAAAAAATACGAAAATGACTCCGAGACGATGGGCTATAGCCCATGGTCTCGGAGTGATTTTCGTCTTTTTTTCAAATCCTCAAAAATTATGGAAAACGGCATGCTATAGTATGCCGTTCAAGACCATGGGCTATAGCCCATCGCCATGGTCATAAATGATGAAAAACAAGGATTTGAAAAAAAGACGAAAATGACTCCGAGACGATGGGCTATAGCCCATGGTCTCGGAGTGATTTTCGTCTTTTTTTCAAATCCTCAAAAAGGATGGAAAACGGCATGCGATAGTATGCCGTTCGAGACCATGGGCTATAGCCCATCGCCATGGTCATAAATGATGAAAAACGAGGATTTGAAAAAAAGACGAAAATGACTCCGAGACGATGGGCTATAGCCCATGGTCTCGGAGTGATTTTCATCTTTTTTTCAAATCCTCAAAAATGATGCAAAACGGCATGCTATAGTATGCCGTTCAAGACCATGGGCTATAGCCCATCGCCATGGTCATAAATGATGAAAAACAAGGATTTGAAAAAAAGACGAAAATGACTCCGAGACGATGGGCTATAGCCCATGGTCTCGGAGTGATTTTCGTCTTTTTTTCAAATCCTCAAAAATGATGCAAAACGGCATGCTATAGTATGCCCTTCGAGACCATGGGCTATAGCCCATCGCCATGGTCATATATGATGAAAAACAAGGATTTGAAAAAAAGACGAAAATGACTCCGAGACGATGGGCAAAAGCCCATGGTCTCATAGTGATTTTCTTCTTTTTTTCAAATCCTCAAAAATGATGCAAAACGGCATGCTATAGTATGCCGTTCGAGATAATGGGCTATAGCCCATCGCCATGGTCATAAATTATGAAAAACAAGGATTTGAAAAAAAGACGAAAATGACTCCGAGACGATGGGCTATAGCCCATGGTCTCGGAGTGATTTTCGTCTTTTTTTCAAATCCTCAAAAATGATGCAAAACGGCATGCTATAGTATGCCGTTCGAGACCATGGGCTATAGCCCATGGTCTCATAGTGATTTTCTTCTTTTTTTCAAATCCTCAAAAATGATGCAAAACGGCATGCTATAGTATGCCGTTCGAGATAATGGGCTATAGCCCATCGCCATGGTCATAAATTATGAAAAACAAGGATTTGAAAAAAAGACGAAAATGACTCCGAGACGATGGGCTATAGCCCATGGTCTCGGAGTGATTTTCGTCTTTTTTTCAAATCCTCAAAAATGATGCAAAACGGCATGCTATAGTATGCCGTTCGAGACCATGGGCTATAGCCCATCCCCATGGTCATAAATGATGAAAAACGAGGATTTGAAAAAAAGACGAAAATGACTCCGAGACGATGGGCTATAGCCCATGGTCTCGGAGTGATTTTCGTCTTTTTTTCAAATCCTCAAAAATTATGCAAAACGGCATGCTATAGTATGCCGTTCGAGATAATGGGCTATAGCCCATCGCCATGGTCATAAATGATGAAAAACAAGTGATGGATATTTTATAGACATGGACACGTATATATCAATTAGTTGATATTTTAATAGACAGTTGACACACAGTGTCAGTTTGCACAGGACACAAGAGGAGCTCTGTAAGTTGAGACTTGGTGACTAGCACAGAGTAAAAACGGCTTAGAGCTATTTACAAGTAGGCTGTAAAAACAAAGCCTTTTGTTAAGAATGCGGCCAGGCACCCCAGGGGGTCTGGGTGCTGTTTCTAATCTTGCTTAGTGCGTGTGGCAGAGAGCTTCCTGCTCTCTGCTCCAGAATTGATATGAGTCTACACTGTGTATTTGTGCTTAATCATTTAGACTGGTTAACAATATAGTTTGAACTATTTCATTATATGTGTTTGGCATACTTCATATATAGTATAGATATTGAATTAGTCTTATTTGGTATAAAACTTATAGAGTGACACATGAGCTACATGCCATGGGTCCCTCCTCCTTCACCGGAAGATCCTGTGAGTTTCCAGGGAGGCGGGACTTAGAAGTTAGTAAATACTGCAGACGCTGTGAAACTAAAGAGTTCACACGGATTAGCTATGATGTGACTTCATGTATTTCACGGGGCCTTCCGCCCGTGGAAAGCCTTGTAACTGAGTGAATTCTGTTCAATAAAGCTGATCAGAATGTGACGACAACCTGCTGCTCGACTCCTTTCTTCTCTCGACGACCATCACTGCTAAAGACACAATTTGGGTAACTTGGTGCTAAATATACATCAGAAATGGCGCTCGATGATGGAGGAATGTTGGTTCTGCCACACTGAACGGACCTGCGGCCTGTGTGACTCTGTGTCGTGGCGGTGATGGGGTGATCGAGGTGAGGTGAGTGGAGGAGAGGGGGGTCGTCTGCTCAGTGACAACGCGTGTTTTCATTCACCATTGTTTTATTTTTTCTGTAAACGCCAGGCGAGCTAGTCATAAACTTGTCTTTATCCCTTTATCTCGCATTTTTTACGACAATTAAGTACTTTCCTACTTTTTGATAGTCCGTCGTCAAGTGATGGCTGTCATGAAGCATTCCTGTCCAATGTGCGGGAGATGTAGGTTTTTTAAATCTATGTAATTATTACCTTCTGCTTCGAATAGAAGCGTGTGTTCAGAGTAGCCTGCCTTATAGGTTAAGGCAGTTGCAAACTAGACGCGTTTTTCGGGAAACCGGGAGGCGCGCCTGGTGTACGATTGTCTTTCATGTCCACGTAGCTGTTTGCGTGGCTGCCCTCGTATTAAATGGAAGTGCACAATATTTGGACGGTTTTGTGCGTTCCTGAGGGCAAGCCGAAAGTGTTTAGTGGGATAACTGAGGCCCCACGTTACTGGGTGTATGGAAATAGAGAGTCTGCTTTTGGATTATTAATATTAATATTTATTAATATTATTCTTCTGAGATTGTTGTCGGATTACGCAAGACCCAGTAAGATGAGCCGGCGGGCGTATTGCAAGTCTGTGAACTTGTGACGTATATATATATACGATGCATATGTGCGCGCACTTCGACGTGTACGTGTTTTTTTCTTACATTGCTGCTGGGGAAATGTGCGGGTGTATGGGGATTATTTTTATTAGATTAATTGTGGTTCCTGTTTTGTGCCTGTGCTGTTTTCTCCGTGCGCGGTGGTTTTGTGGGAGGACACGTTGTGCGTTGATGTTTAGATAGATTGAGGCCTCTTATTTTTGTCTGTGGTTCGTTATGGGACCGTATTTGCACCTTCATGTAGTGGGGGTGGCGGGGGGTTTTCTCCGGGGGAACCCCCCCTGTTTTCTGAAGTGTTTAAACTTTAATATTGTTTTTCGTTTGCGTTGTGGTTACGTTCCCTGTGATGTCTGTGATGTGGGGGACGTGCTGATTCGTTTTCGATATGTTTGTCATCTGTAGCAGGATTCACGACGACTTGTTGAGATCTTGGTATTATTGTTTGGTCGCGGCCATGTTTTTACCCAGGAGGCCTTTGCGGTTCTTCTGCGGCCATGCTGTTTTTGTTCCCGGTCGAGGGGGGGGGGGTCTTGTTTCTTTTTAGACTCTCTTCAGACTTCCGGTATGTGATGCGGACTGTTTATGCTTTTTATTTTTCACTTTCCATTACAGGGAATGTGGGGAAGTAGAATGCTTGAGCTAGAAGCGTTGTTTCTACACTTGAGCTGGTTTTCTGTCAAGCAGCTCTTGCTAAAGTTGTTCCCTTACGCCCGCTGCGTGCGTGCGCGTGTGCGTGTGGGTGTGCGCTCTTTCGGCGCTGTTTTATTTTCTTTGGGGACTTTGAGTGGCAGTTTATCTTTGGCTTGACAAAGCCTATGGTTTTGGCGCGTGTGCGTGAGTGCATGTGCCTTGAGTGCGTGGTACGTCTGTGATATGCGTGTGTCAGTTGATTTGTTCTGCTGACGGTATGACTGTACTGTACGTGTGTACTTGTGGATGGTTGTTTATGGTGCGTGCGTGCCTGTGCGTGGGTGCGTGATGGATGCGTGTGTCGGTTGATTTGTTCTACTGACTGTATGACTGTACTGAGAGTGATGTTATGGATGGCGTAGAACTTTTTTCTGTGATGATCAGATTTTTGTCATGAGCCATGTTGGTCATGGCTCAGGGGGGAGTAATAGGTTAATACATTTATGAACAAACTAGATAAATAAACGAAATTAATAGGAGGTTAACAAATAAACTGGAAGCATGAACTAAATTAGATAAGGGAACTATAATATGGCTATTCATGTACGTTAGAGTGTACAAATATATAAGAGTGAAATTATATTTGAGAAATTATTTAAAGTGCATTTATGGACATTTTCTGTGTTAAAATGTGGGGCTAAGAGTAACCATTGGGCATATAGTAACCACGATAGTGAGTCTATTAACTTCACTGTAGGAATACGGTGTGGGGTTAGGCCCTGGTGAACATAGTAGCTATAATGATAGGGTGTTACCTCATTTTTGATCAGTGACTGTTTAAAGGTGGATTGACTTTTTTCTTAAATGAATAATATAGATATTACAGTAGGGAGGTTCATTTAAATTTTGACGGAGACAACAGCTCAGTCTATTTTTGTTGTCTTGTGCTCAAAAACTCAGAGATTGGGGACAATTAAGGTTTAAAAATGTGGGTTCAATTTGGGGGTCCAAATAAAATTTAGAAGGTAAATGACAAATGCATCTCTTATTGGAAATGGTTACATTTAGGTAAAAGTTAGGTATAGGTTAATTAGGGATTGTTAAAAATACAGTTCTTATTAGTAAAATGTATATATAGTCTGCATGAGTAATTCGATTCTGGGACAAAAACAGTTGCTTAGGGTGAGATAAATCTCCATTTACT
Organism: Electrona antarctica; assembly: GCF_951216825.1. Classification (NCBI taxonomy): domain Eukaryota; kingdom Metazoa; phylum Chordata; class Actinopteri; order Myctophiformes; family Myctophidae; genus Electrona; species Electrona antarctica. Next base: position 2,332,968 of record NC_136806.1, read on the forward strand.
CAGTATGGGGTTGGTTGTATGCAAATGAGTGTGTGGGTGATGGGGTAAATATTCCCCATGTATGTGTGTGTGTGTGTGTGTGTGTGTGTGTGTGTGTGTGTGTGTGTGTGTGTGTGTGTGTGAGATTGTGTCACGGAGTGAGAGAGTCGAGGGGGGTCCTTCTCCTATTGCAATGGAAGACAAATATTACTTATACCTTGTTTGTTTGAGTGCATGAGTGAGTGAAACGAGGGGGGTCCCTCTCCCCTCGCAGTGGTAGAGAGATTACTTCTACTCTGTTCGACTGTGTGAAATGAGTGAGTTTGAAGGGTTGGAAAGTAATACTACTAAAACGGTGGTAGTATTTTGGATCAACTCTGTATGAGAGTGTGTACAGGCAAGGGAACTTCTCATTGAAAAAAGGCATAGCAATGGTAGACTTGTCTACGGTTGATCTTTTTTATTTTGGTGGTGGATTTATGGCTTGGTACACCTGTCACAGGTGTCAGAAGAAACGTACAGTATGTTTGCCAGGCCATATGAAGCTTGAGTTTGGGGTAGGCACCAGCCAGGGGTTTCAATGAGAAGGTCACACAAGCCTGAGAGTGTTTGTGGTGTGAATGAAATCACGAGAATTGATTGAGAATAATGTATGTGGGAGTGAATGAATGATTGAATGTACTTCATACTAGACTTAATTCAAGAAGGTTCTAGCTATGTCCGGTGAAATATTGCTAGTAGAAGCCATTCTAAGAGTGATAGTTAAATGAGCAAATACATACAGAGCTGAATACGAATACTGGAGAGTCAATCTTTATATGCTCTGACGGAATGTGTGTTAGGGAAAGGGGGAGAGAGCTAAAATCCCTTCTCACCCTAAATAGTTTTAAGATAGAGAGCTTTAGGGCCAGGTGTGGACATCCTGTCCCTTCCTTATCTCCTATCACTGTCTGTTTTAAAAGACCCACTGAGCTGTCCTGTAGGCAGCTATTTATTGGGGGTGCTATTTAGAGAAACAGAGGGGACAGTGTTTGAAGAAATTTGCTCTAAGGAGTGAAGGGTGACTGATTGACCAGTGGCATGCAATGACATGAACACGATGTGATGTTGGCTTTTCGGAGTCTGATGTCAACAGTAGATCGCAATTAAGGACTACATTTGTAAGGGCATATTATGGTGTGAATTTGAAGTATTGGTTTTAGTCAAAAGTGTCTGTTTGTGTGTAGGGTGATGAAGGCGACGGCTGACAGCCTTACTACATAACGGTGATCACAGGAATTCGTAACCCTGTGTTCTGAGCACGACTAGCTGGTAGCATGACGGAGGGGGATTTGACCCACATCGCTAGGAGTGGAAGTTTTAACCGGGGAGTCGAGACCCACGGTTGAACCTTTTCAGGGTTAAAGCAAGCCCCTCAGCTCAAAACACCTATCAACAATACGTTTGGTGACTTGACATCAGTGAATTTAGTTAGTTCAGCGACACTATTTATGGCTCTCATTTAATAGTCTCATTGTAATCTCTCAACACCATGGTTATTTACATTCCTTTGCCATGCCAGAACTAGGGAGATTAGCAAAAAGAATGAGATTAATGCCAGAGAGGTCATCTTAGTGACCAGTAGCTTGTAGTGTCATCAATATCCTAAGAAATGATTGGGGATATTTGTAGTGGGAGCCTGCATTTCTTCCTTTAATAGGTGTGGAGGAGAGGAGTCCATCCATGGATTCCTGAAGGTGTCGAAAGTGACATCTGACTGCACCAAAAGGATCACGGGGAGACCACCAGGTCTCCAGGATGTCAACGGTGACATCTGAACAGCGCCTACAGGAGGTCATCCCGAGGGCAGAGAGTCCAGGGGGGTGTCTGCAGGCAGCTGTGACAACAGCGACAGAGGAGCTCCTAACTCAGCTTCTACCGTCGGAAATCAACAGCAGGTGACTTTCACAGACCTGTGTTCGCTACAGGAGGTGTTGGATCGAACACTATTTCTGCGGCTACGGCCCACGGGCCGGTGCCAACTGGTTCTCCTTCTGCACTAGGAGGGAGGAGAGGTCCAAGGGAGGCTACGGCCCACGGGCCGGTGCCAACTGGTTCTCCTTCTGCACTAGGAGGGAGGAGAGGTCCAAGGGAGACCGTTCCAATGTTCGTATACAATGGAGAAGAGGAGCGTTCCTGCTACAGGAGCGTTTCAATGCTTTTGCTGTCATGATTGACATGGCTAAGCAATAAGCTGTCCACTAAGAGCCTTGTGATTGCTCAAGGAGAATCTGCAGTCCACTCGAGCCTTGTGATGCTCAAAGTGAGTTCTACTGAGTTCTACTGCTGACTGCAGTTAAGCTGTGGTTCACGTGTGTGCTGAAGCATATGGTGACAACGGTCTGCTTCAAACCTACAGATCTGAGAGCTATGTTCGAGCTCTGAGAATCAAGAAGGATGTTCCAAGCGTTTTTATTCTATAGGCGAAAAAATAATTGTGGGAACCGTTTCCTACGGCGCGTTGAACGTCTGAACAATTTGCGTCATGGGAAAAAATCGTGGTTCATCTGAATTGTGATTGATGTTGGAAAATGTTGTTCTAATGTTTGTATGTTGTTGTATTCTGTGCTGACATAGGTCAAGGTAGATATAACAAGGTACTGAAATAGTACTGTTAAAGTTTGTTTTTATGGTTTAACCATTTTGTCATGCTTGAGTGTTAACTTTTCATTTACAGGTATTTGAATTTAATCAATATAGGAATTTGATTTAGTCTAAAATAGGATTTCAGTTAAAGGACAGGTATTTGAATTTAATCAATATAGGAATTTGATTTAGTCTAAATAGGATTTCAGTTAAATAAGGAGTTTAATTTCTGTTTTAAATATGGTTCAGTTTCAGGTCTGTCATACAAGAGATACAACAGAACAAGCCCCATGCTTGTTCGGTTCTAATTTGATACAATTTAGGTAGTTAAAAAGATGATCCTGTGTCCAGGGGGGTCTATCACGTTGTACTATGGTTAAATGATTAATTTTTAATTTTGGAAAAATAAATATTTTTGGCAATTTATTTTTGGAAAAATTAATTAGGCAGGTTATGACTTATGATGCTGTTATGGTATTGCAACAGGCGTAAGAGCCTGTTGAGGGAGGATGTGATGGATATTTTATAGACATGGACACGTATATATCAATTAGTTGATATTTTAATAGACAGTTGACACACAGTGTCAGTTTGCACAGGACACAAGAGGAGCTCTGTAAATTGAGACTTGGTGACTAGCACAGAGTAAAAACGGCTTAGAGCTATTTACAAGTAGGCTGTAAAAACAAAGCCTTTTGTTAAGAATGCGGCCAGGCACCCCAGGGGGTCTGGGTGCTGTTTCTAATCTTGCTTAGTGCGTGTGGCAGAGAGCTTCCTGCTCTCTGCTCCAGAATTGATATGAGTCTACACTGTGTATTTGTGCTTAATAATTTAGACTGGTTAACAATATAGTTTGAACTATTTCATTATATGTGTTCGGCATACTTCATATATAGTATAGATATTGAATTAGTCTTATTTGGTATAAAACTTATAGAGTGACACATGAGCTACATGCCATGGGTCCCTCCTCCTTCACCGGAAGATCCTGTGAGTTTCCAGGGAGGCGGGACTTAGAAGTTAGTAAATACTGCAGACGCTGTGAAACTAAAGAGTTCACACGGATTAGCTATGATGTGACTTCATGTATTTCACGGGGCCTTCCGCCCGTGGAAAGCCTTGTAACTGAGTGAATTCTGTTCAATAAAGCTGATCAGAATGTGAAGACAACCTGCTGCTCGACTCCTTTCTTCTCTCGACGACCATCACTGCTAAAGACACAATTTGGGTAACTTGGTGCTAAATATACATCACAAGGATTTGAAAAAAAGACGAAAATGACTCCGAGACGATGGGCTATAGCCCATGGTCTCGGAGTGATTTTCGTCTTTTTTTCAAATCCTCAAAAATGATGGAAAACGGCATGCTATAGTATGCCGTTCGAGACCATGGGCTATAGCCCATCGCCATGGTCATAAATGATGAAAAACGAGGATTTGAAAAAAAGACGAAAATGACTCCGAGACAATGGGCTATAGCCCATGGTCTCGGAGTGATTTTCGTCTTTTTTTCAAATCCTCAAAAATGATGCAAAACGGCATGCTATAGTATGCCATTCGAGACCATGGGCTATAGCCCATCGCCATGGTCATAAATGATGAAAAACGAGGATTTGAAAAAAATACGAAAATGACTCCGAGACGATGGGCTATAGCCCATGGTCTCGGAGTGATTTTCGTCTTTTTTTCAAATCCTCAAAAGTGATGGAAAACGGCATGCGATAGTATGCCGTTCGAGACCATGGGCTATAGCCCATCGCCATGGTCATAAATGATGAAAAACGAGGATTTGAAAAAAAGACGAAAATTACTCCGAGACGAGGGGCTATAGCCCATGGTCTCGGAGTGATTTTCGTATTTTTTTCAAATCCTCAAAAATGATGCAAAACGGCATGCTATAGTATGCCATTCGAGACCATGGGCTATAGCCCATCGCCATGGTCATAAATGATGAAAAACAAGGATTTGAAAAAAAGACGAAAATGACTCCGAGACGATGGGCTATAGCCCATGGTCTCTGAGTGATTTTCGTCTTTTTTTCAAATCCTCAAAAATGATGGAAAACGGCATGCTATAGTATGCCGTTCGAGACCATGGGCTATAGCCCATCGCCATGGTCATAAATGATGAAAAACGAGGATTTAAAAAAAAGACGAAAATGACTCCGAGACGATGGGCTATAGCCCATGGTCTCGGAGTGATTTTCGTCTTTTTTTTAAATCCTCAAAAATGATGGAAAACGGCATGCTATAGTATGCCGTTCGAGACCATGGGCTATAGCCCATCGCCATGGTCATAAATGATGAAAAACGAGGATTTAAAAAAAAAAGACGAAAATGACTCCGAGACGATGGGCTATAGCCCATGGTCTCAGGGTGATTTTCGTCTTTTTTTCAAATCCTCAAAAGTGATGCAAAACGGCATGCTATAGTATGCCATTCGAGACCATGGGCTATAGCCCATCGCCATGGTCATAAATGATGAAAAACAAGGATTTGAAAAAAAGACGAAAATGACTCCGAGACGATGGGCTATAGCCCATGGTCTCGGAGTGATTTTCGTCTTTTTTTCAAATCCTCAAAAATGATGCAAATGGCATGCTATAGTATGCCGTTCGAGACCATGGGCTATAGCCCATCGCCATGGTCATAAATTATGAAAAACAAGGATTTGAAAAAAAGACGAAAATGACTACGAGACGATGGGCTATAGCCCATGGTCTCGGAGTGATTTTCGTCTTTTTTTCAAATCCTCAAAAATGATGCAAAACGGCATGCTATAGTATGCCGTTCAAGACCATGGGCTATAGCCCATCGCCATGGTCGTAAATTATGAAAAACAAGGATTTGAAAAAAAGACGAAAATGACTCTGAGACGATGGGCTATATATAGCCCATGGTCTCGGAGTGATTTTCGTCTTTTTTTCAAATCCTCAAAAATTATGGAAAACGGCATGCTATAGTATGCCGTTCAAGACCATGGGCTATAGCCCATCGCCATGGTCGTAAATTATGAAAAACAAGGATTTGAAAAAAAGACGAAAATTACTCTGAGACGATGGGCTATAGCCCATGGTCTCGGAGTGATTTTCGTCTTTTTTTCAAATCCTCAAAAATGATGCAAATGGCATGCTATAGTGTGCCGTTCGAGACCATGGGCTATAGCCCATCGCCATGGTCATAAATGATGAAAAACAAGGATTAGAAAAAAAGACGAAAATGACTCCGAGACGATGGGCTATAGCCCATGGTCTCGGAGTGATTTTCGTCTTTTTTTCAAATCCTCAAAAATGATGCAAAACGGCATGCTATAGTATGCCGTTCGAGACCATGGGTAATAGCCCAACGCCATGGTCATAAATGATGAAAAACAAGGATTTGAAAAAAAGACGAAAATGACTCCGAGACGATGGGCTATAGCCCATGGTCTCGGAGTGATTTTCGTCTTTTTTTCAAATCCTCAAAAATTATGCAAAACGGAATGCTATAGTATGCCATTCGAGACCATGGGCTATAGCCCAACGCCATGGTCATAAATTATGAAAAACAAGGATTTGAAAAAATGACGAAAATGACTCCGAGACGATGGGCTATAGCCCATGGTCTCGGAGTGATTTTCGTCTTTTTTTCAAATCCTCAAAAATGATGCAAAACGGCATGCTATAGTATGCCGTTCGAGACCATGGGTTATAGCCCAACGCCATGGTCATAAATGATGAAAAACAAGGATTTGAAAAAAAGACGAAAATGACTCCGAGACGATGGGCTATAGCCCATGGTCTCGGAGTGATTTTCGTCTTTTTTTCAAATCCTCAAAAATTATGGAAAACGGCATGCGATAGTATGCCGTTCAAGACCATGGGCTATAGCCCATCGCCATGGTCATAAATGATGAAAAACGAGGATTTGAAAAAAAGACGAAAATGACTCCGAGACGATGGGCTATAGCCCATGGTCTCGGAGTGATTTTCGTCTTTTTTTCAAGTCCTCAAAAATGATGGAAAACGGCATGCGATAGTATGCCGTTCGAGACCATGGGCTATAGCCCATCGCCATGGTCATAAATTATGAAAAACGAGGATTTGAAAAAAAGACGAAAATGACTCCGAGACGATGGGCTATAGTCTCGGAGTGATTTTCGTCTTTTTTTCAAATCCTCAAAAATGATGCAAAACGGCATGCTATAGTATGCCGTTCGAGACCATGGGCTATAGCCCATCGCCATGGTCATAAATTATGAAAAACAAGGATTTGAAAAAAAGACGAAAATGACTCCGAGACGATGGGCTATAGCCCATGGTCTCGGAGTGATTTTCGTCTTTTTTTCAAATCCTCAAAAATGATGCAAAACGGCATGCTATAGTATGCCGTTCGAGACCATGGGCTATAGCCCATCGCCATGGTCATAAATGATGAAAAACGAGGATTTGAAAAAAAGACGAAAATGACTCCGAGACGATGGGCTATAGCCCATGGTCTCGGAGTGATTTTCGTCTTTTTTTCAAATCCTCAAAAATGATGCAAAACGGCATGCTATAGTATGCCGTTCGAGACCATGGGCTATAGCCCATCGCCATGGTCATAAATTATGAAAAACAAGGATTTGAAAAAAAGACGAAAATGACTCCGAGACGATGGGCTATAGCCCATGGTCTCGGAGTGATTTTCGTCTTTTTTTCAAATCCTCAAAAATGATGCAAAACGGCATGCTATAGTATGCCGTTCGAGACCATGGGCTATAGCCCATCGCCATGGTCATAAATGATGAAAAACGAGGATTTGAAAAAAAGACGAAAATGACTCCGAGACGATGGGCTATAGCCCATGGTCTCGGAGTGATTTTCGTCTTTTTTTCAAGTCCTCAAAAATGATGGAAAACGGCATGCTATAGTATGCCGTTCGAGACCATGGGCTATAGCCCATCGCCATGGTCATAAATGATGAAAAACGAGGATTTGAAAAAAAGACGAAAATGACTCCGAGACGATGGGCTATAGCCCATGGTCTTGGAGTGATTTTCGTCTTTTTTTCAAATCCTCAAAAATGATGCAAAACGGCATGCTATAGTATGCCGTTCGAGACCATGGGCTATAGCCCATCGCCATGGTCATAAATGATGAAAAACGAGGATTTGAAAAAAAGACGAAAATGACTCCGAGACGATGGGCTATAGCCCATGGTCTCGGAGTGATTTTCGTCTTTTTTTCAAATCCTCAAAAATGATGCAAAACGGCATGCTATAGTATGCCATTCGAGACCATGGGCTATAGCCCATCGCCATGGTCATAAATGATGAAAAACAAGGATTTGAAAAAAAGACGAAAATGACTCCGAGACGATGGGCTATAGCCCATGGTCTCGGAGTGATTTTCGTCTTTTTTTCAAATCCTCAAAAATGATGGAAAACGGCATGCTATAGTATGCCGTTCGAGACCATGGGCTATAGCCCATCACCATGGTCATAAATGATGAAAAACTAGGATTTAAAAAAAAGACGAAAATGACTCCGAGACGATGGGCTATAGCCCATGGTCTCGGAGTGATTTTCGTCTTTTTTTCAAATCCTCAAAAATGATGGAAAACGGCATGCTATAGTATGCCGTTCGAGACCATGGGCTATAGCCCATCGCCATGGTCATAAATGATGAAAAACGAGGATTTAAAAAAAAGACGAAAATGACTCCGAGACGATGGGCTATAGCCCATGGTCTCGGAGTGATTTTCGTCTTTTTTTCAAATCCTCAAAAATGATGCAAAACGGCATGCTATAGTATGCCGTTCGAGACCATGGGCTATAGCCCATCGCCATGGTCATAAATGATGAAAAACAAGGATTTGAAAAAAAGACGAAAATGACTCCGAGACGATGGGCTATAGCCCATGGTCTCGGAGTGATTTTCGTCTTTTTTTCAAATCCTCAAAAATAATGGAAAACGGCATGCGATAGTATGCCGTTCGAGACCATGGGCTATAGCCCATCGCCATGGTCATAAATGATGAAAAACAAGGATTTGAAAAAAATACGAAAATGACTCCGAGACGATGGGCTATAGCCCATGGTCTCGGAGTGATTTTCGTCTTTTTTTCAAAAGTGATGGAAAACGGCATGCGATAGTATGCCGTTCGAGACCATGGGCTATAGCCCATCGCCATGGTCATAAATGATGAAAAACGAGGATTTGAAAAAAAGACGAAAATGACTCCGAGACGATGGGCTATAGCCCATGGTCTCGGAGTGATTTTCGTCTTTTTTTCAAATCCTCAAAAATGATGGAAAACGGCATGCTATAGTATGCCGTTCGAGACCATGGGCTATAGCCCATCGCCATCGTCATAAATTATGAAATACAAGGATTTGAAAAAAAGACGAAAATGACTCCGAGACGATGGGCTATAGCCCATGGTCTCGGAGTGATTTTCGTCTTTTTTTCAAATCCTCAAAAATGATGGAAAACGGCATGCTATAGTATGCCGTTCGAGACCATGGGCTATAGCCCATCGCCATCGTCATAAATTAAGAAATACAAGGATTTGAAAAAGAGACGAAAATGACTCCGAGACGATGGGCTATAGCCCATGGTCTCGGAGTGATTTTCGTCTTTTTTTCAAATCCTCAAAAATGATGGAAAACGGCATGCGATAGTATGCCGTTCGAGACCATGGGCTATAGCCCATCGCCATGGTCATAAATGATGAAAAACGAGGATTTGAAAAAAAGACGAAAATGACTCCGAGACGATGGGCTATAGCCCATGGTCTCGGAGTGATTTTCGTCTTTTTTTCAAATCCTCAAAAATGATGCAAAACGGCATGCTATAGTATGCCGTTCGAGACCATGGGCTATAGCCCATCACCATAGTCATAAATGATGAAAAACAAGGATTTGAAAAAAAGACGAAAATGACTCCGAGACGATGGGCTATAGCCCATGGTCTCGGAGTGATTTTCGTCTTTTTTTCAAATCCTCAAAAATGATGGAAAACGGCATGCGATAGTATGCCGTTCGAGACCATGGGCTATAGCCCATCGCCATGGTCATAAATGATGAAAAACGAGGATTTGAAAAAAAGACGAAAATGACTCCGAGACGATGGGCAAAAGCCCATGGTCTCGGAGTGATTTTCGTCTTTTTTTCAAATCCTCAAAAATGATGGAAAACGGCATGCGATAGTATGCCGTTCGAGACCATGGGCTATAGCCCATCGCCATGGTCATAAATGATGAAAAACGAGGATTTGAAAAAAATACAAAAATGACTCCGAGACGATGGGCTATAGCCCATGGTCTCGGAGTGATTTTCGTCTTTTTTTCAAATCCTCAAAAATGATGGAAAACGGCATGCTATAGTATGCCGTTCGAGACCATGGGCTATAGCCCATCGCCATGGTCATAAATGATGAAAAACAAGGATTTGAAAAAAAGACGAAAATGACTCCGAGACGATGGGCTATAGCCCATGGTCTCGGAGTGATTTTCGTCTTTTTTTCAAATCCTCAAAAATGATGGAAAACGGCATGCTATAGTATGCCGTTCGAGACCATGGGCTATAGCCCATCGCCATGGTCATAAATGATGAAAAACAAGGATTTGAAAAAAAGACGAAAATGACTCCGAGACGATGGGCTATAGCCCATGGTCTCGGAGTCATTTTCGTCTTTTTTTCAAATCCTCAAAAATGATGGAAAACGGCATGCTCTAGTATGCCGTTCGAGACCATGGGCTATAGCCCATCGCCATGGTCATAAATGATGAAAAACAAGGATTTGAAAAAAAGACGAAAATGACTCCGAGACGATGGGCTATAGCCCATGGTCTCGGAGTGATTTTCGTCTTTTTTTCAAATCCTCAAAAATGATGGAAAACGGCATGCTATAGTATGCCGTTCGAGACCATGGGCTATAGCCCATCGCCATCGTCATAAATTAAGAAATACAAGGATTTGAAAAAGAGACGAAAATGACTCCGAGACGATGGGCTATAGCCCATGGTCTCGGAGTGATTTTCGTCTTTTTTTCAAATCCTCAAAAATGATGGAAAACGGCATGCGATAGTATGCCGTTCGAGACCATGGGCTATAGCCCATCGCCATGGTCATAAATGATGAAAAACGAGGATTTGAAAAAAAGACGAAAATGACTCCGAGACGATGGGCTATAGCCCATGGTCTCGGAGTGATTTTCGTCTTTTTTTCAAATCCTCAAAAATGATGCAAAACGGCATGCTATAGTATGCCGTTCGAGACCATGGGCTATAGCCCATCACCATAGTCATAAATGATGAAAAACAAGGATTTGAAAAAAAGACGAAAATGACTCCGAGACGATGGGCTATAGCCCATGGTCTCGGAGTGATTTTCGTCTTTTTTTCAAATCCTCAAAAATGATGGAAAACGGCATGCGATAGTATGCCGTTCGAGACCATGGGCTATAGCCCATCGCCATGGTCATAAATGATGAAAAACGAGGATTTGAAAAAAAGACGAAAATGACTCCGAGACGATGGGCAAAAGCCCATGGTCTCGGAGTGATTTTCGTCTTTTTTTCAAATCCTCAAAAATGATGGAAAACGGCATGCGATAGTATGCCGTTCGAGACCATGGGCTATAGCCCATCGCCATGGTCATAAATGATGAAAAACGAGGATTTGAAAAAAATACAAAAATGACTCCGAGACGATGGGCTATAGCCCATGGTCTCGGAGTGATTTTCGTCTTTTTTTCAAATCCTCAAAAATGATGGAAAACGGCATGCTATAGTATGCCGTTCGAGACCATGGGCTATAGCCCATCGCCATGGTCATAAATGATGAAAAACAAGGATTTGAAAAAAAGACGAAAATGACTCCGAGACGATGGGCTATAGCCCATGGTCTCGGAGTGATTTTCGTCTTTTTTTCAAATCCTCAAAAATGATGGAAAACGGCATGCTATAGTATGCCGTTCGAGACCATGGGCTATAGCCCATCGCCATGGTCATAAATGATGAAAAACAAGGATTTGAAAAAAAGACGAAAATGACTCCGAGACGATGGGCTATAGCCCATGGTCTCGGAGTCATTTTCGTCTTTTTTTCAAATCCTCAAAAATGATGGAAAACGGCATGCTCTAGTATGCCGTTCGAGACCATGGGCTATAGCCCATCGCCATGGTCATAAATGATGAAAAACAAGGATTTGAAAAAAAGACGAAAATGACTCCGAGACGATGGGCTATAGCCCATGGTCTCGGAGTGATTTTCGTCTTTTTTTCAAATCCTCAAAAATGATGGAAAACGGCATGCTATAGTATGCCGTTCGAGACCATGGGCTATAGCCCATCGCCATCGTCATAAATTATGAAATACAAGGATTTGAAAAAAAGACGAAAATGACTCCGAGACGATGGGCTATAGCCCATGGTCTCGGAGTGATTTTCGTCTTTTTTTCAAATCCTCAAAAATGATGGAAAACGGCATGCTATAGTATGCCGTTCGAGACCATGGGCTATAGCCCATCGCCATCGTCATAAATTATGAAATACAAGGATTTGAAAAAAAGACGAAAATGACTCCGAGACGATGGGCTATAGCCCATGGTCTCGGAGTGATTTTCGTCTTTTTTTCAAATCCTCAAAAATGATGGAAAACGGCATGCTATAGTATGCCGTTCGAGACCATGGGCTATAGCCCATCGCCATGGTCATAAATGATGAAAAACAAGGATTTGAAAAAAAGACGAAAATGACTCCGAGACGATGGGCTATAGCCCATGGTCTCGGAGTGATTTTCGTCTTTTTTTCAAATCCTCAAAAATGATGGAAAACGGCATGCTATAGTATGCCGTTCGAGACCATGGGCTATAGCCCATCGCCATCGTCATAAATTATGAAATACAAGGATTTGAAAAAAAGACGAAAATGACTCCGAGACGATGGGCTATAGCCCATGGTCTCGGAGTGATTTTCGTCTTTTTTTCAAATCCTCAAAAATGATGGAAAACGGCATGCTATAGTATGCCGTTCGAGACCATGGGCTATAGCCCATCGCCATCGTCATAAATTATGAAATACAAGGATTTGAAAAAAAGACGAAAATGACTCCGAGACGATGGGCTATAGCCCATGGTCTCGGAGTGATTTTCGTCTTTTTTTCAAATCCTCAAAAATGATGGAAAACGGCATGCGATAGTATGCCGTTCGAGACCATGGGCTATAGCCCATCGCCATGGTCATAAATGATGAAAAACGAGGATTTGAAAAAAAGACGAAAATGACTCCGAGACGATGGGCTATAGCCCATGGTCTCGGAGTGATTTTCGTCTTTTTTTCAAATCCTCAAAAATGATGGAAAACGGCATGCTATAGTATGCCGTTCGAGACCATGGGCTATAGCCCATCGCCATGGTCATAAATGATGAAAAACAAGGATTTGAAAAAAAGACGAAAATGACTCCGAGACGATGGGCTATAGCCCATGGTCTCGGAGTGATTTTCGTCTTTTTTTCAAATCCTCAAAAATGATGGAAAACGGCATGCTATAGTATGCCGTTCGAGACCATGGGCTATAGCCCATCGCCATGGTCATAAATGATGAAAAACGAGGATTTGAAAAAAAGACGAAAATGACTCCGAGACGATGGGATATAGCCCATGGTCTCGGAGTGATTTTCGTCTTTTTTTCAAATCCTCAAAAATGATGCAAAACGGCATGCTATAGTATGCCGTTCGAGACCATGGGCTATAGCCCATCACCATAGTCATAAATGATGAAAAACAAGGATTTGAATAAAAAGACGAAAATGACTCCGAGACGATGGGCTATAGCCCATGGTCTTGGAATGTTTTTCGTCTTTTTTTCAAATCCTCAAAAATGATGTAAACCGGCATGCTATAGTATGCCGTTCGAGACCATGGGCTATAGCCCATCGCCATGGTCATAAATGATGAAAAACGAGGATTTGAAAAAAAGTCGAAAATGACTCCGAGACGATGGGCTATAGCCCATGGTCTCGGAGTGATTTTCGTCTTTTTTTCAAATCCTCAAAAATGATGGAAAACGGCATGCGATAGTATGCCGTTCGAGACCATGGGCTATAGCCCATCGCCATGGTCATAAATGATGAAAAACAAGGATTTGAAAAAAAGACGAAAATGACTCCGAGACGATGGGCTATAGCCCATGGTCTCGGAGTGATTTTCGTCTTTTTTTTAAATCCTCAAAAATGATGGAAAACGGCATGCGATAGTATGCCGTTCGAGACCATGGGCTATAGCCCATCGCCATGGTCATAAATGATGAAAAACGAGGATTTGAAAAAAAGACGAAAATGACTCCGAGACGATGGGCTATAGCCCATGGTCTCGGAGTGATTTTCGTCTTTTTTTCAAATCCTCAAAAATGATGCAAAACGGCATGCTATAGTATGCCGTTCGAGACCATGGGCTATAGCCCATCGCCATCGTCATAAATTATGAAATACAAGGATTTGAAAAAAAGACGAAAATGACTCCGAGACGATGGGCTATAGCCCATGGTCTCGGAGTGATTTTCGTCTTTTTTTTCAAATCCTCAAAAATGATGCAAAACGGCATGCTATAGTATGCCGTTCGAGACCATGGGCTATAGCCCATCGCCATGGTCATAAATGATGAAAAACAAGGATTTGAAAAAAAGACGAAAATGACTCCGAGACGATGGGCAAAAGCCCATGGTCTCGGAGTGATTTTCGTCTTTTTTTCAAATCCTCAAAAATGATGCAAAACGGCATGCTATAGTATGCCGTTCGAGACCATGGGCTATAGCCCATCACCATAGTCATAAATGATGAAAAACAAGGATTTGAAAAAAAGACGAAAATGACTCCGAGACGATGGGCTATAGCCCATGGTCTTGGAATGATTTTCGTCTTTTTTTCAAATCCTCAAAAATGATGGAAAACGGCATGCTATAGTATGCCGTTCGAGACCATGGGCTATAGCCCATCGCCATGGTCAGAAATGATGAAAAACGAGGATTTGAAAAAAAGACGAAAATGACTCCGAGACAATGGGCTATAGCCCATGGTCTCGGAGTGATTTTCGTCTTTTTTTCAAATCCTCAAAAATGATGCAAAACGGCATGCTATAGTATGCCATTCGAGACCATGGGCTATAGCCCATCGCCATGGTCATAAATGATGAAAAACGAGGATTTGAAAAAAATACGAAAATGACTCCGAGACGATGGGCTATAGCCCATGGTCTCGGAGTGATTTTCGTCTTTTTTTCAAATCCTCAAAAGTGATGGAAAACGGCATGCGATAGTATGCCGTTCGAGACCATGGGCTATAGCCCATCGCCATGGTCATAAATGATGAAAAACGAGGATTTGAAAAAAAGACGAAAATTACTCCGAGACGAGGGGCTATAGCCCATGGTCTCGGAGTGATTTTCGTATTTTTTTCAAATCCTCAAAAATGATGCAAAACGGCATGCTATAGTATGCCATTCGAGACCATGGGCTATAGCCCATCGCCATGGTCATAAATGATGAAAAACAAGGATTTGAAAAAAAGACGAAAATGACTCCGAGACGATGGGCTATAGCCCATGGTCTCTGAGTGATTTTCGTCTTTTTTTCAAATCCTCAAAAATGATGGAAAACGGCATGCTATAGTATGCCGTTCGAGACCATGGGCTATAGCCCATCGCCATGGTCATAAATGATGAAAAACAAGGATTTGAAAAAAAGACGAAAATGACTCCGAGACGATGGGCAAAAGCCCATGGTCTCGGAGTGATTTTCGTCTTTTTTTCAAATCCTCAAAAATGATGCAAAACGGCATGCTATAGTATGCCGTTCGAGACCATGGGCTATAGCCCATCACCATAGTCATAAATGATGAAAAACAAGGATTTGAAAAAAAGACGAAAATGACTCCGAGACGATGGGCTATAGCCCATGGTCTTGGAATGATTTTCGTCTTTTTTTCAAATCCTCAAAAATGATGGAAAACGGCATGCTATAGTATGCCGTTCGAGACCATGGGCTATAGCCCATCGCCATGGTCATAAATGATGAAAAACGAGGATTTGAAAAAAAGACGAAAATGACTCCGAGACAATGGGCTATAGCCCATGGTCTCGGAGTGATTTTCGTCTTTTTTTCAAATCCTCAAAAATGATGCAAAACGGCATGCTATAGTATGCCATTCGAGACCATGGGCTATAGCCCATCGCCATGGTCATAAATGATGAAAAACGAGGATTTGAAAAAAATACGAAAATGACTCCGAGACGATGGGCTATAGCCCATGGTCTCGGAGTGATTTTCGTCTTTTTTTCAAATCCTCAAAAGTGATGGAAAACGGCATGCGATAGTATGCCGTTCGAGACCATGGGCTATAGCCCATCGCCATGGTCATAAATGATGAAAAACGAGGATTTGAAAAAAAGACGAAAATTACTCCGAGACGAGGGGCTATAGCCCATGGTCTCGGAGTGATTTTCGTATTTTTTTCAAATCCTCAAAAATGATGCAAAACGGCATGCTATAGTATGCCATTCGAGACCATGGGCTATAGCCCATCGCCATGGTCATAAATGATGAAAAACAAGGATTTGAAAAAAAGACGAAAATGACTCCGAGACGATGGGCTATAGCCCATGGTCTCTGAGTGATTTTCGTCTTTTTTTCAAATCCTCAAAAATGATGGAAAACGGCATGCTATAGTATGCCGTTCGAGACCATGGGCTATAGCCCATCGCCATGGTCATAAATGATGAAAAACGAGGATTTAAAAAAAAGACGAAAATGACTCCGAGACGATGGGCTATAGCCCATGGTCTCGGAGTGATTTTCGTCTTTTTTTTAAATCCTCAAAAATGATGGAAAACGGCATGCTATAGTATGCCGTTCGAGACCATGGGCTATAGCCCATCGCCATGGTCATAAATGATGAAAAACGAGGATTTAAAAAAAAAGACGAAAATGACTCCGAGACGATGGGCTATAGCCCATGGTCTCAGGGTGATTTTCGTCTTTTTTTCAAATCCTCAAAAGTGATGCAAAACGGCATGCTATAGTATGCCATTCGAGACCATGGGCTATAGCCCATCGCCATGGTCATAAATGATGAAAAACAAGGATTTGAAAAAAAGACGAAAATGACTCCGAGACGATGGGCTATAGCCCATGGTCTCGGAGTGATTTTCGTCTTTTTTTCAAATCCTCAAAAATGATGCAAATGGCATGCTATAGTATGCCGTTCGAGACCATGGGCTATAGCCCATCGCCATGGTCATAAATTATGAAAAACAAGGATTTGAAAAAAAGACGAAAATGACTCTGAGACGATGGGCTATATATAGCCCATGGTCTCGGAGTGATTTTCGTCTTTTTTTCAAATCCTCAAAAATTATGGAAAACGGCATGCTATAGTATGCCGTTCAAGACCATGGGCTATAGCCCATCGCCATGGTCGTAAATTATGAAAAACAAGGATTTGAAAAAAAGACGAAAATTACTCTGAGACGATGGGCTATAGCCCATGGTCTCGGAGTCATTTTCGTCTTTTATTCAAGTCCTCAAAAATGATGGAAAACGGCATGCTATAGTATGCCGTTCGAGACCATGGGCTATAGCCCATCGCCATGGTCATAAATGATGAAAAACGAGGATTTGAAAAAAAGACAAAAATGACTCCGAGACGATGGGCTATAGCCCATGGTCTCGGAGTGATTTTCGTCTTTTTTTCAAATCCTCAAAAATGATGCAAATGGCATGCTATAGTGTGCCGTTCGAGACCATGGGCTATAGCCCATCGCCATGGTCATAAATGATGAAAAACAAGGATTAGAAAAAAAGACGAAAATGACTCCGAGACGATGGGCTATAGCCCATGGTCTCGGAGTGATTTTCGTCTTTTTTTCAAATCCTCAAAAATTATGCAAAACGGAATGCTATAGTATGCCATTCGAGACCATGGGCTATAGCCCAACGCCATGGTCATAAATTATGAAAAACAAGGATTTGAAAAAATGACGAAAATGACTCCGAGACGATGGGCTATAGCCCATGGTCTCGGAGTGATTTTCGTCTTTTTTTCAAATCCTCAAAAATGATGCAAAACGGCATGCTATAGTATGCCGTTCGAGACCATGGGTTATAGCCCAACGCCATGGTCATAAATGATGAAAAACAAGGATTTGAAAAAAAGACGAAAATGACTCCGAGACGATGGGCTATAGCCCATGGTCTCGGAGTGATTTTCGTCTTTTTTTCAAATCCTCAAAAATTATGGAAAACGGCATGCGATAGTATGCCGTTCAAGACCATGGGCTATAGCCCATCGCCATGGTCATAAATGATGAAAAACGAGGATTTGAAAAAAAGACGAAAATGACTCCGAGACGATGGGCTATAGCCCATGGTCTCGGAGTGATTTTCGTCTTTTTTTCAAGTCCTCAAAAATGATGGAAAACGGCATGCGATAGTATGCCGTTCGAGACCATGGGCTATAGCCCATCGCCATGGTCATAAATTATGAAGAACGAGGATTTGAAAAAAAGACGAAAATGACTCCGAGACGATGGGCTATAGTCTCGGAGTGATTTTCGTCTTTTTTTCAAATCCTCAAAAATGATGCAAAACGGCATGCTATAGTATGCCGTTCGAGACCATGGGCTATAGCCCATCGCCATGGTCATAAATTATGAAAAAAAAGGATTTGAAAAAAAGACGAAAATGACTCCGAGACGATGGGCTATAGCCCATGGTCTCGGAGTGATTTTCGTCTTTTTTTCAAATCCTCAAAAATGATGCAAAACGGCATGCTATAGTATGCCGTTCGAGACCATGGGCTATAGCCCATCGCCATGGTCATAAATGATGAAAAACGAGGATTTGAAAAAAAGACGAAAATGACTCCGAGACGATGGGCTATAGCCCATGGTCTCGGAGTGATTTTCGTCTTTTTTTCAAATCCTCAAAAATGATGCAAAACGGCATGCTATAGTATGCCGTTCGAGACCATGGGCTATAGCCCATCGCCATGGTCATAAATTATGAAAAACAAGGATTTGAAAAAAAGACGAAAATGACTCCGAGACGATGGGCTATAGCCCATGGTCTCGGAGTGATTTTCGTCTTTTTTTCAAATCCTCAAAAATGATGCAAAACGGCATGCTATAGTATGCCGTTCGAGACCATGGGCTATAGCCCATCGCCATGGTCATAAATGATGAAAAACGAGGATTTGAAAAAAAGACGAAAATGACTCCGAGACGATGGGCTATAGCCCATGGTCTCGGAGTGATTTTCGTCTTTTTTTCAAGTCCTCAAAAATGATGGAAAACGGCATGCTATAGTATGCCGTTCGAGACCATGGGCTATAGCCCATCGCCATGGTCATAAATGATGAAAAACGAGGATTTGAAAAAAAGACGAAAATGACTCCGAGACGATGGGCTATAGCCCATGGTCTCGGAGTGATTTTCGTCTTTTTTTCAAATCCTCAAAAATGATGCAAAACGGCATGCTATAGTATGCCATTCGAGACCATGGGCTATAGCCCATCGCCATGGTCATAAATGATGAAAAACAAGGATTTGAAAAAAAGACGAAAATGACTCCGAGACGATGGGCTATAGCCCATGGTCTCGGAGTGATTTTCGTCTTTTTTTCAAATCCTCAAAAATGATGGAAAACGGCATGCTATAGTATGCCGTTCGAGACCATGGGCTATAGCCCATCACCATGGTCATAAATGATGAAAAACTAGGATTTAAAAAAAAGACGAAAATGACTCCGAGACGATGGGCTATAGCCCATGGTCTCGGAGTGATTTTCGTCTTTTTTTCAAATCCTCAAAAATGATGGAAAACGGCATGCTATAGTATGCCGTTCGAGACCATGGGCTATAGCCCATCGCCATGGTCATAAATGATGAAAAACGAGGATTTAAAAAAAAGACGAAAATGACTCCGAGACGATGGGCTATAGCCCATGGTCTCGGAGTGATTTTCGTCTTTTTTTCAAATCCTCAAAAATGATGCAAAACGGCATGCTATAGTATGCCGTTCGAGACCATGGGCTATAGCCTATCGCCATGGTCATAAATGATGAAAAACAAGGATTTGAAAAAAAGACGAAAATGACTCCGAGACGATGGGCTATAGCCCATGGTCTCGGAGTGATTTTCGTCTTTTTTTCAAATCCTCAAAAATAATGGAAAACGGCATGCGATAGTATGCCGTTCGAGACCATGGGCTATAGCCCATCGCCATGGTCATAAATGATGAAAAACGAGGATTTGAAAAAAAGACGAAAATGACTCCGAGACGAGGGGCTATAGCCCATGGTCTCGGAGTGATTTTCGTCTTTTTTTCAAATCCTCAAAAATAATGGAAAACGGCATGCGATAGTATGCCGTTCAAGACCATGGGCTATAGCCCATCGCCATGGTCATAGATGATGAAAAACAAGGATTTGAAAAAAATACGAAAATGACTCCGAGACGATGGGCTATAGCCCATGGTCTCGGAGTGATTTTCGTCCTTTTTTTCAAAAGTGATGGAAAACGGCATGCGATAGTATGCCGTTCGAGACCATGGGCTATAGCCCATCGCCATGGTCATAAATGATGAAAAACGAGGATTTGAAAAAAAGACGAAAATGACTCCGAGACGATGGGCTATAGCCCATGGTCTCGGAGTGATTTTCGTCTTTTTTTCAAATCCTCAAAAATGATGGAAAACGGCATGCTATAGTATGCCGTTCGAGACCATGGGCTATAGCCCATCGCCATCGTCATAAATTATGAAATACAAGGATTTGAAAAAAAGACGAAAATGACTCCGAGACGATGGGCTATAGCCCATGGTCTCGGAGTGATTTTCGTCTTTTTTTCAAATCCTCAAAAATGATGGAAAATGGCATGCTATAGTATGCCGTTCGAGACCATGGGCTATAGCCCATCGCCATCGTCATAAATTAAGAAATACAAGGATTTGAAAAAGAGACGAAAATGACTCCGAGACGATGGGCTATAGCCCATGGTCTCGGAGTGATTTTCGTCTTTTTTTCAAATCCTCAAAAATGATGGAAAACGGCATGCGATAGTATGCCGTTCGAGACCATGGGCTATAGCCCATCGCCATGGTCATAAATGATGAAAAACGAGGATTTGAAAAAAAGACGAAAATGACTCCGAGACGATGGGCTATAGCCCATGGTCTCGGAGTGATTTTCGTCTTTTTTTCAAATCCTCAAAAATGATGCAAAACGGCATGCTATAGTATGCCGTTCGAGACCATGGGCTATAGCCCATCACCATAGTCATAAATGATGAAAAACAAGGATTTGAAAAAAAGACGAAAATGACTCCGAGACGATGGGCTATAGCCCATGGTCTCGGAGTGATTTTCGTCTTTTTTTCAAATCCTCAAAAATGATGGAAAACGGCATGCGATAGTATGCCGTTCGAGACCATGGGCTATAGCCCATCGCCATGGTCATAAATGATGAAAAACGAGGATTTGAAAAAAAGACGAAAATGACTCCGAGACGATGGGCAAAAGCCCATGGTCTCGGAGTGATTTTCGTCTTTTTTTCAAATCCTCAAAAATGATGGAAAACGGCATGCGATAGTATGCCGTTCGAGACCATGGGCTATAGCCCATCGCCATGGTCATAAATGATGAAAAACGAGGATTTGAAAAAAATACAAAAATGACTCCGAGACGATGGGCTATAGCCCATGGTCTCGGAGTGATTTTCGTCTTTTTTTCAAATCCTCAAAAATGATGGAAAACGGCATGCTATAGTATGCCGTTCGAGACCATGGGCTATAGCCCATCGCCATGGTCATAAATGATGAAAAACAAGGATTTGAAAAAAAGACGAAAATGACTCCGAGACGATGGGCTATAGCCCATGGTCTCGGAGTGATTTTCGTCTTTTTTTCAAATCCTCAAAAATGATGGAAAACGGCATGCTATAGTATGCCGTTCGAGACCATGGGCAATAGCCCATCGCCATGGTCATAAATGATGAAAAACAAGGATTTGAAAAAAAGACGAAAATGACTCCGAGACGATGGGCTATAGCCCATGGTCTCGGAGTGATTTTCGTCTTTTTTTCAAATCCTCAAAAATGATGGAAAACGGCATGCTCTAGTATGCCGTTCGAGACCATGGGCTATAGCCCATCGCCATGGTCATAAATGATGAAAAACAAGGATTTGAAAAAAAGACGAAAATGACTCCGAGACGATGGGCTATAGCCCATGGTCTCGGAGTGATTTTCGTCTTTTTTTCAAATCCTCAAAAATGATGGAAAACGGCATGCTATAGTATGCCGTTCGAGACCATGGGCTATAGCCCATCGCCATCGTCATAAATTATGAAATACAAGGATTTGAAAAAAAGACGAAAATGACTCCGAGACGATGGGCTATAGCCCATGGTCTCGGAGTGATTTTCGTCTTTTTTTCAAATCCTCAAAAATGATGGAAAACGGCATGCTCTAGTATGCCGTTCGAGACCATGGGCTATAGCCCATCGCCATCGTCATAAATTATGAAATACAAGGATTTGAAAAAAAGACGAAAATGACTCCGAGACGATGGGCTATAGCCCATGGTCTCGGAGTGATTTTCGTCTTTTTTTCAAATCCTCAAAAATGATGGAAAACGGCATGCTATAGTATGCCGTTCGAGACCATGGGCTATAGCCCATCGCCATCGTCATAAATTATGAAATACAAGGATTTGAAAAAAAGACGAAAATGACTCCGAGACGATGGGCTATAGCCCATGGTCTCGGAGTGATTTTCGTCTTTTTTTCAAATCCTCAAAAATGATGGAAAACGGCATGCTATAGTATGCCGTTCGAGACCATGGGCTATAGCCCATCGCCATCGTCATAAATTATGAAATACAAGGATTTGAAAAAAAGACGAAAATGACTCCGAGACGATGGGCTATAGCCCATGGTCTCGGAGTGATTTTCGTCTTTTTTTCAAATCCTCAAAAATGATGGAAAACGGCATGCTATAGTATGCCGTTCGAGACCATGGGCTATAGCCCATCGCCATGGTCATAAATGATGAAAAACAAGGATTTGAAAAAAAGACGAAAATGACTCCGAGACGATGGGCTATAGCCCATGGTCTCGGAGTGATTTTCGTCTTTTTTTCAAATCCTCAAAAATGATGGAAAACGGCATGCTATAGTATGCCGTTCGAGACCATGGGCTATAGCCCATCGCCATCGTCATAAATTATGAAATACAAGGATTTGAAAAAAAGACGAAAATGACTCAGAGACGATGGGCTATAGCCCATGGTCTCGGAGTGATTTTCGTCTTTTTTTCAAATCCTCAAAAATGATGGAAAACGGCATGCTATAGTATGCCGTTCGAGACCATGGGCTATAGCCCATCGCCATCGTCATAAATTATGAAATACAAGGATTTGAAAAAAAGACGAAAATGACTCCGAGACGATGGGCTATAGCCCATGGTCTCGGAGTGATTTTCGTCTTTTTTTCAAATCCTCAAAAATGATGGAAAACGGCATGCGATAGTATGCCGTTCGAGACCATGGGCTATAGCCCATCGCCATGGTCATAAATGATGAAAAACGAGGATTTGAAAAAAAGACGAAAATGACTCCGAGACGATGGGCTATAGCCCATGGTCTCGGAGTGATTTTCGTCTTTTTTTCAAATCCTCAAAAATGATGGAAAACGGCATGCTATAGTATGCCGTTCGAGACCATGGGCTATAGCCCATCGCCATGGTCATAAATGATGAAAAACGAGGATTTGAAAAAAAGACGAAAATGACTCCGAGACGATGGGATATAGCCCATGGTCTCGGAGTGATTTTCGTCTTTTTTTCAAATCCTCAAAAATGATGCAAAACGGCATGCTATAGTATGCCGTTCGAGACCATGGGCTATAGCCCATCACCATAGTCATAAATGATGAAAAACAAGGATTTGAATAAAAAGACGAAAATGACTCCGAGACGATGGGCTATAGCCCATGGTCTTGGAATGTTTTTCGTCTTTTTTTCAAATCCTCAAAAATGATGTAAACCGGCATGCTATAGTATGCCGTTCGAGACCATGGGCTATAGCCCATCGCCATGGTCATAAATGATGAAAAACGAGGATTTGAAAAAAAGACGAAAATGACTCCGAGACGATGGGCTATAGCCCATGGTCTCGGAGTGATTTTCGTCTTTTTTTCAAATCCTCAAAAATGATGGAAAACGGCATGCGATAGTATGCCGTTCGAGACCATGGGCTATAGCCCATCGCCATGGTCATAAATGATGAAAAACAAGGATTTGAAAAAAAGACGAAAATGACTCCGAGACGATGGGCTATAGCCCATGGTCTCGGAGTGATTTTCGTCTTTTTTTTAAATCCTCAAAAATGATGGAAAACGGCATGCGATAGTATGCCGTTCGAGACCATGGGCTATAGCCCATCGCCATGGTCATAAATGATGAAAAACGAGGATTTGAAAAAAAGACGAAAATGACTCCGAGACGATGGGCTATAGCCCATGGTCTCGGAGTGATTTTCGTCTTTTTTTCAAATCCTCAAAAATGATGCAAAACGGCATGCTATAGTATGCCGTTCGAGACCATGGGCTATAGCCCATCGCCATCGTCATAAATTATGAAATACAAGGATTTGAAAAAAAGACGAAAATGACTCCGAGACGATGGGCTATAGCCCATGGTCTCGGAGTGATTTTCGTCTTTTTTTCAAATCCTCAAAAATGATGCAAAACGGCATGCTATAGTATGCCGTTCGAGACCATGGGCTATAGCCCATCGCCATGGTCATAAATGATGAAAAACAAGGATTTGAAAAAAAGACGAAAATGACTCCGAGACGATGGGCAAAAGCCCATGGTCTCGGAGTGATTTTCGTCTTTTTTTCAAATCCTCAAAAATGATGCAAAACGGCATGCTATAGTATGCCGTTCGAGACCATGGGCTATAGCCCATCACCATAGTCATAAATGATGAAAAACAAGGATTTGAAAAAAAGACGAAAATGACTCCGAGACGATGGGCTATAGCCCATGGTCTTGGAATGATTTTCGTCTTTTTTTCAAATCCTCAAAAATGATGGAAAACGGCATGCTATAGTATGCCGTTCGAGACCATGGGCTATAGCCCATCGCCATGGTCATAAATGATGAAAAACGAGGATTTGAAAAAAAGACGAAAATGACTCCGAGACGATGGGCTATAGCCCATGGTCTCGGAGTGTTTTTCGTCTCTTTTTTCAAATCCTCAAAAATGATGGAAAACGGCATGCGATAGTATGCCGTTCGAGACCATGGGCTATAGCCCACCGCCATGGTCATAAATGATGAAAAACGAGGATTTGAAAAAAAGACGAAAATGACTCCGAGACGATGGGCTATAGCCCATGGTCTCGGAGTGATTTTCGTCTTTTTTTCAAATCCTCAAAAATGATGGAAAACGGCATGCTATAGTATGCCGTTCGAGACCATGGGCTATAGCCCATCGCCATCGTCATAAATTATGAAATACAAGGATTTGAAAAAAAGACGAAAATGACTCCGAGACGATGGGCTATAGCCCATGGTCTCGGAGTGATTTTCGTCTTTTTTTCAAATCCTCAAAAATGATGCAAAACGGCATGCTATAGTATGCCGTTCGAGACCATGGGCTATAGCCCATCGCCATGGTCATAAATGATGAAAAACAAGGATTTGAAAAAAAGACGAAAATGACTCCGAGACGATGGGCAAAAGCCCATGGTCTCGGAGTGATTTTCGTCTTTTTTTCAAATCCTCAAAAATGATGCAAAACGGCATGCTATAGTATGCCGTTCGAGACCATGGGCTATAGCCCATCACCATAGTCATAAATGATGAAAAACAAGGATTTGAAAAAAAGACGAAAATGACTCCGAGACGATGGGCTATAGCCCATGGTCTTGGAATGATTTTCGTCTTTTTTTCAAATCCTCAAAAATGATGGAAAACGGCATGCTATAGTATGCCGTTCGAGACCATGGGCTATAGCCCATCGCCATGGTCATAAATGATGAAAAACAAGGATTTGAAAAAAAGACGAAAATGACTCCGAGACGATGGGCTATAGCCCATGGTCTCGGAGTGATTTTCGTCTTTTTTTCAAATCCTCAAAAATGATGGAAAACGGCATGCGATAGTATGCCGTTCGAGACCATGGGCTATAGCCCATCGCCATGGTCATAAATGATGAAAAACGAGGATTTGAAAAAAAGACGAAAATGACTCCGAGACGATGGGCTATAGCCCATGGTCTCGGAGTGATTTTCGTCTTTTTTTCAAATCCTCAAAAATGATGCAAAACGGCATGCTATAGTATGCCGTTCGAGACCATGGGCTATAGCCCATCGCCATCGTCATAAATTATGAAATACAAGGATTTGAAAAAAAGACGAAAATGACTCCGAGACGATGGGCTATAGCCCATGGTCTCGGAGTGATTTTCGTCTTTTTTTCAAATCCTCAAAAATGATGCAAAACGGCATGCTATAGTATGCCGTTCGAGACCATGGGCTATAGCCCATCGCCATGGTCATAAATGATGAAAAACAAGGATTTGAAAAAAAGACGAAAATGACTCCGAGACGATGGGCAAAAGCCCATGGTCTCGGAGTGATTTTCGTCTTTTTTCCAAATCCTCAAAAATGATGCAAAACGGCATGCTATAGTATGCCGTTCGAGACCATGGGCTATAGCCCATGGTCTCATAGTGATTTTCGTCTTTTTTTCAAATCCTCAAAAATGAAGCAAAACGGCATGCTATAGTATGCCGTTCGAGATAATGGGCTATAGCCCATCGCCATGGTCATAAATGATGAAAAACGAGGATTTGAAAAAAAGACGAAAATGACTCCGAGACGATGGGCTATAGCCCATGGTCTCGGAGTGATTTTCGACTTTTTTTCAAATCCTCAAAAATGATGCAAAACGGGATGCTATAGTATGCCGTTCGAGACCATGGGCTATAGCCCATCGCCATCGTCATAAATTATGAAATACAAGGATTTGAAAAAAAGACGAAAATGACTCCGAGACGATGGGCTATAGCCCATGGTCTCGGAGTGATTTTCGTCTTTTTTTCAAATCCTCAAAAATGATGCAAAACGGCATGCTATAGTATGCCGTTCGAGACCATGGGCTATAGCCCATCGCCATGGTCATAAATGATGAAAAACAAGGATTTGAAAAAAAGACGAAAATGACTCCGAGACGATGGGCAAAAGCCCATGGTCTCGGAGTGATTTTCGTCTTTTTTTCAAATCCTCAAAAATGATGCAAAACGGCATGCTATAGTATGCCGTTCGAGACCATGGGCTATAGCCCATGGTCTCATAGTGATTTTCGTCTTTTTTTCAAATCCTCAAAAATGATGCAAAACGGCATGCTATAGTATGCCGTTCGAGATAATGGGCTATAGCCCATCGCCATGGTCATAAATTATGAAAAACAAGGATTTGAAAAAAAGACGAAAATGACTCCGAGACGATGGGCTATAGCCCATGGTCTCGGAGTGATTTTCGTCTTTTTTTCAAATCCTCAAAAATGATGCAAAACGGCATGCTATAGTATGCCGTTCGAGATAATGGGCTATAGCCCATCGCCATGGTCATAAATGATGAAAAACGAGGATTTGAAAAAAAGACGAAAATGACTCCGAGACGATGGGCTATAGCCCATGGTCTCGGAGTGATTTTCGTCTTTTTTTCAAGTCCTCAAAAATGATGGAAAACGGCATGCTATAGTATGCCGTTCGAGACCATGGGCTATAGCCCATCGCCATGGTCATAAATGATGAAAAACGAGGATTTGAAAAAAAGACGAAAATGACTCCGAGACGATGGGCTATAGCCCATGGTCTCGGAGTGATTTTAGTCTTTTTTTCAAATCCTCAAAAATGATGGAAAACGGCATGCTATAGTATGCCGTTCGAGACCATGGGCTATAGCCCATCGCCATCGTCATAAATTATGAAATACAAGGATTTGAAAAAAAGACGAAAATGACTCCGAGACGATGGGCTATAGCCCATGGTCTCGGAGTGATTTTCGTCTTTTTTTCAAATCCTCAAAAATGATGGAAAACGGCATGCTATAGTATGCCGTTCGAGACCATGGGCTATAGCCCATTGCCATGGTCATAAATGATGAAAAACGAGGATTTGAAAAAAAGACGAAAATGACTCCGAGATGATGGGCAAAAGCCCATGGTCTCGGAGTGATTTTCGTCTTTTTTTCAAATCCTCAAAAATGATGCAAAACGGCATGCTATAGTATGCCGTTCGAGATAATGGGCTATAGCCCATCGCCATGGTCATAAATGATGAAAAACGAGGATTTGAAAAAAAGACGAAAATGACTCCGAGACGATGGGCTATAGCCCATGGTCTCGGAGTGATTTTCGTCTTTTTTTCAAATCCTCAAAAATGATGGAAAACGGCATGCTATAGTATGCCGTTCGAGACCATGGGCTATAGCCCATCGCCATCGTCATAAATTATGAAATACAAGGATTTGAAAAAAAGACGAAAATGACTCCGAGACGATGGGCTATAGCCCATGGTCTCGGAGTGATTTTCGTCTTTTTTTCAAATCCTCAAAAATGATGGAAAACGGCATGCTATAGTATGCCGTTCGAGACCATGGGCTATAGCCCATTGCCATGGTCATAAATGATGAAAAACGAGGATTTGAAAAAAAGACGAAAATGACTCCGAGATGATGGGCAAAAGCCCATGGTCTCGGAGTGATTTTCGTCTTTTTTTCAAATCCTCAAAAATGATGCAAAACGGCATGCTATAGTATGCCGTTCGAGACCATGGGCTATAGCCCATGGTCTCATAGTGATTTTCGTCTTTTTTTCAAATCCTCAAAAATGATGCAAAACGGCATGCTATAGTATGCCGTTCGAGATAATGGGCTATAGCCCATCGCCATGGTCATAAATTATGAAAAACAAGGATTTGAAAAAAAGACGAAAATGACTCCGAGACGATGGGCTATAGCCCATGGTCTCGGAGTGATTTTCGTCTTTTTTTCAAATCCTCAAAAATGATGCAAAACGGCATGCTATAGTATGCCGTTCGAGACCATGGGCTATAGCCCATCGCCATGGTCATAAATGATGAAAAACGAGGATTTGAAAAAAAGACGAAAATGACTCCGAGACAATGGGCTATAGACCATGGTCTCGGAGTGATTTTCGTCTTTTTTTCAAATCCTCAAAAATGATGCAAAACGGCATGCTATAGTATGCCGTTCGAGACCATGGGCTATAGCCCATCGCCATGGTCATGATGAAAAACAAGGATTTGAAAAAAAGACGAAAATGACTCCGAGACGATGGGCTATAGCCCATGGTCTCGGAGTGATTTTCGTCTTTTTTTCAAATCCTCAAAAATTATGCAAAACGGCATGCTATAGTATGCCGTTCGAGACCATGGGCTATAGCCCATCGCCATGGTCATAAATGATGAAAAACAAGGATTTGAAAAAAAGACGAAAATGACTCTGAGACGATGGGCTATAGCCCATGGTCTCGGAGTGATTTTCGTCTTTTTTTCAAATCCTCAAAAATGATGGAAAACGGCATGCTATAGTATGCCGTTCGAGACCATAGTCTATAGCCCATCGCCATGGTCATAAATGATGAAAAACGAGGATTTGAAAAAAAGACGAAAATGACTCCGAGACGATGGGCTATAGCCCATGGTCTCGGAGTGATTTTCGTCTTTTTTTTAAATCCTCAAAAATGATGGAAAACGGCATGCGATAGTATGCCGTTCGAGACCATGGGCTATAGCCCATCGCCATGGTCATAAATGAAAAACGAGGATTTGAAAAAAAGACGAAAATGACTCCGAGACGATGGGCTATAGCCCATGGTCTCGGAGTGATTTTCGTCTTTTTTTCAAATCCTCAAAAATGATGCAAAACGGCATGCTATAGTATGCCGTTCGAGACCATGGGCTATAGCCCATCGCCATCGTCATAAATTATGAAATACAAGGATTTGAAAAAAAGACGAAAATGACTCCGAGACGATGGGCTATAGCCCATGGTCTCGGAGTGATTTTCGTCTTTTTTTCAAATCCTCAAAAATGATGCAAAACGGCATGCTATAGTATGCCGTTCGAGACCATGGGCTATAGCCCATCGCCATGGTCATAAATGATGAAAAACAAGGATTTGAAAAAAAGACGAAAATGACTCCGAGACGATGGGCAAAAGCCCATGGTCTCGGAGTGATTTTCGTCTTTTTTTCAAATCCTCAAAAATGATGCAAAACGGCATGCTATAGTATGCCGTTCGAGACCATGGGCTATAGCCCATCACCATAGTCATAAATGATGAAAAACAAGGATTTGAAAAAAAGACGAAAATGACTCCGAGACGATGGGCTATAGCCCATGGTCTTGGAATGATTTTCGTCTTTTTTTCAAATCCTCAAAAATGATGGAAAACGGCATGCTATAGTATGCCGTTCGAGACCATGGGCTATAGCCCATCGCCATGGTCATAAATGATGAAAAACGAGGATTTGAAAAAAAGACGAAAATGACTCCGAGACGATGGGCTATAGCCCATGGTCTCGGAGTGATTTTCGTCTTTTTTTCAAATCCTCAAAAATGATGGAAAACGGCATGCGATAGTATGCCGTTCGAGACCATGGGCTATAGCCCACCGCCATGGTCATAAATGATGAAAAACGAGGATTTGAAAAAAAGACGAAAATGACTCCGAGACGATGGGCTATAGCCCATGGTCTCGGAGTGATTTTCGTCTTTTTTTCAAATCCTCAAAAATGATGGAAAACGGCATGCTATAGTATGCCGTTCGAGACCATGGGCTATAGCCCATCGCCATCGTCATAAATTATGAAATACAAGGATTTGAAAAAAAGACGAAAATGACTCCGAGATGATGGGCAAAAGCCCATGGTCTCGGAGTGATTTTCGTCTTTTTTTCAAATCCTCAAAAATGATGCAAAACGGCATGCTATAGTATGCCGTTCGAGACCATGGGCTATAGCCCATGGTCTCATAGTGATTTTCGTCTTTTTTTCAAATCCTCAAAAATGATGCAAAACGGCATGCTATAGTATGCCGTTCGAGATAATGGGCTATAGCCCATCGCCATGGTCATAAATTATGAAAAACAAGGATTTGAAAAAAAGACGAAAATGACTCCGAGACGATGGGCTATAGCCCATGGTCTCGGAGTGATTTTCGTCTTTTTTTCAAATCCTCAAAAATGATGCAAAACGGCATGCTATAGTATGCCGTTCGAGACCATGGGCTATAGCCCATCGCCATGGTCATAAATGATGAAAAACGAGGATTTGAAAAAAAGACGAAAATGACTCCGAGACAATGGGCTATAGACCATGGTCTCGGAGTGATTTTCGTCTTTTTTTCAAATCCTCAAAAATGATGCAAAACGGCATGCTATAGTATGCCGTTCGAGACCATGGGCTATAGCCCATCGCCATGGTCATGATGAAAAACAAGGATTTGAAAAAAAGACGAAAATGACTCCGAGACGATGGGCTATAGCCCATGGTCTCGGAGTGATTTTCGTCTTTTTTTCAAATCCTCAAAAATTATGCAAAACGGCATGCTATAGTATGCCGTTCGAGACCATGGGCTATAGCCCATCGCCATGGTCATAAATGATGAAAAACAAGGATTTGAAAAAAAGACGAAAATGACTCTGAGACGATGGGCTATAGCCCATGGTCTCGGAGTGATTTTCGTCTTTTTTTCAAATCCTCAAAAATGATGGAAAACGGCATGCTATAGTATGCCGTTCGAGACCATAGTCTATAGCCCATCGCCATGGTCATAAATGATGAAAAACGAGGATTTGAAAAAAAGACGAAAATGACTCCGAGACGATGGGCTATAGCCCATGGTCTCGGAGTGATTTTCGTCTTTTTTTTAAATCCTCAAAAATGATGGAAAACGGCATGCGATAGTATGCCGTTCGAGACCATGGGCTATAGCCCATCGCCATGGTCATAAATGAAAAACGAGGATTTGAAAAAAAGACGAAAATGACTCCGAGACGATGGGCTATAGCCCATGGTCTCGGAGTGATTTTCGTCTTTTTTTCAAATCCTCAAAAATGATGCAAAACGGCATGCTATAGTATGCCGTTCGAGACCATGGGCTATAGCCCATCGCCATCGTCATAAATTATGAAATACAAGGATTTGAAAAAAAGACGAAAATGACTCCGAGACGATGGGCTATAGCCCATGGTCTCGGAGTGATTTTCGTCTTTTTTTCAAATCCTCAAAAATGATGCAAAACGGCATGCTATAGTATGCCGTTCGAGACCATGGGCTATAGCCCATCGCCATGGTCATAAATGATGAAAAACAAGGATTTGAAAAAAAGACGAAAATGACTCCGAGACGATGGGCAAAAGCCCATGGTCTCGGAGTGATTTTCGTCTTTTTTTCAAATCCTCAAAAATGATGCAAAACGGCATGCTATAGTATGCCGTTCGAGACCATGGGCTATAGCCCATCACCATAGTCATAAATGATGAAAAACAAGGATTTGAAAAAAAGACGAAAATGACTCCGAGACGATGGGCTATAGCCCATGGTCTTGGAATGATTTTCGTCTTTTTTTCAAATCCTCAAAAATGATGGAAAACGGCATGCTATAGTATGCCGTTCGAGACCATGGGCTATAGCCCATCGCCATGGTCATAAATGATGAAAAACGAGGATTTGAAAAAAAGACGAAAATGACTCCGAGACGATGGGCTATAGCCCATGGTCTCGGAGTGATTTTCGTCTTTTTTTCAAATCCTCAAAAATGATGGAAAACGGCATGCGATAGTATGCCGTTCGAGACCATGGGCTATAGCCCACCGCCATGGTCATAAATGATGAAAAACGAGGATTTGAAAAAAAGACGAAAATGACTCCGAGACGATGGGCTATAGCCCATGGTCTCGGAGTGATTTTCGTCTTTTTTTCAAATCCTCAAAAATGATGGAAAACGGCATGCTATAGTATGCCGTTCGAGACCATGGGCTATAGCCCATCGCCATCGTCATAAATTATGAAATACAAGGATTTGAAAAAAAGACGAAAATGACTCCGAGACGATGGGCTATAGCCCATGGTCTCGGAGTGATTTTCGTCTTTTTTTCAAATCCTCAAAAATGATGCAAAACGGCATGCTATAGTATGCCGTTCGAGACCATGGGCTATAGCCCATCGCCATGGTCATAAATGATGAAAAACAAGGATTTGAAAAAAAGACGAAAATGACTCCGAGACGATGGGCAAAAGCCCATGGTCTCGGAGTGATTTTCGTCTTTTTTTCAAATCCTCAAAAATGATGCAAAACGGCATGCTATAGTATGCCGTTCGAGACCATGGGCTATAGCCCATCGCCATGGTCATAAATGATGAAAAAC
Organism: Electrona antarctica; assembly: GCF_951216825.1. Lineage (NCBI taxonomy): Eukaryota > Metazoa > Chordata > Actinopteri > Myctophiformes > Myctophidae > Electrona > Electrona antarctica. Next base: position 2,366,046 of record NC_136806.1, read on the forward strand.
AAGGATTTGAAAAAAAGACGAAAATGACTCCGAGACGATGGGCAAAAGCCCATGGTCTCGGAGTGATTTTCGTCTTTTTTTCAAATCCTCAAAAATGATGCAAAACGGCATGCTATAGTATGCCGTTCGAGACCATGGGCTATAGCCCATCACCATAGTCATAAATGATGAAAAACAAGGATTTGAAAAAAAGACGAAAATGACTCCGAGACGATGGGCTATAGCCCATGGTCTTGGAATGATTTTCGTCTTTTTTTCAAATCCTCAAAAATGATGGAAAACGGCATGCTATAGTATGCCGTTCGAGACCATGGGCTATAGCCCATCGCCATGGTCATAAATGATGAAAAACGAGGATTTGAAAAAAAGACGAAAATGACTCCGAGACGATGGGCTATAGCCCATGGTCTCGGAGTGATTTTCGTCTTTTTTTCAAATCCTCAAAAATGATGGAAAACGGCATGCGATAGTATGCCGTTCGAGACCATGGGCTATAGCCCACCGCCATGGTCATAAATGATGAAAAACGAGGATTTGAAAAAAAGACGAAAATGACTCCGAGACGATGGGCTATAGCCCATGGTCTCGGAGTGATTTTCGTCTTTTTTTCAAATCCTCAAAAATGATGGAAAACGGCATGCTATAGTATGCCGTTCGAGACCATGGGCTATAGCCCATCGCCATCGTCATAAATTATGAAATACAAGGATTTGAAAAAAAGACGAAAATGACTCCGAGACGATGGGCTATAGCCCATGGTCTCGGAGTGATTTTCGTCTTTTTTTCAAATCCTCAAAAATGATGCAAAACGGCATGCTATAGTATGCCGTTCGAGACCATGGGCTATAGCCCATCGCCATGGTCATAAATGATGAAAAACAAGGATTTGAAAAAAAGACGAAAATGACTCCGAGACGATGGGCAAAAGCCCATGGTCTCGGAGTGATTTTCGTCTTTTTTTCAAATCCTCAAAAATGATGCAAAACGGCATGCTATAGTATGCCGTTCGAGACCATGGGCTATAGCCCATCACCATAGTCATAAATGATGAAAAACAAGGATTTGAAAAAAAGACGAAAATGACTCCGAGACGATGGGCTATAGCCCATGGTCTTGGAATGATTTTCGTCTTTTTTTCAAATCCTCAAAAATGATGGAAAACGGCATGCTATAGTATGCCTTTCGAGACCATGGGCTATAGCCCATCGCCATGGTCATAAATGATGAAAAACAAGGATTTGAAAAAAAGACGAAAATGACTCCGAGACGATGGGCTATAGCCCATGGTCTCGGAGTGATTTTCGTCTTTTTTTCAAATCCTCAAAAATGATGGAAAACGGCATGCGATAGTATGCCGTTCGAGACCATGGGCTATAGCCCATCGCCATGGTCATAAATGATGAAAAACGAGGATTTGAAAAAAAGACGAAAATGACTCCGAGACGATGGGCTATAGCCCATGGTCTCGGAGTGATTTTCGTCTTTTTTTCAAATCCTCAAAAATGATGCAAAACGGCATGCTATAGTATGCCGTTCGAGACCATGGGCTATAGCCCATCGCCATCGTCATAAATTATGAAATACAAGGATTTGAAAAAAAGACGAAAATGACTCCGAGACGATGGGCTATAGCCCATGGTCTCGGAGTGATTTTCGTCTTTTTTTCAAATCCTCAAAAATGATGCAAAACGGCATGCTATAGTATGCCGTTCGAGACCATGGGCTATAGCCCATCGCCATGGTCATAAATGATGAAAAACAAGGATTTGAAAAAAAGACGAAAATGACTCCGAGACGATGGGCAAAAGCCCATGGTCTCGGAGTGATTTTCGTCTTTTTTTCAAATCCTCAAAAATGATGCAAAACGGCATGCTATAGTATGCCGTTCGAGACCATGGGCTATAGCCCATGGTCTCATAGTGATTTTCGTCTTTTTTTCAAATCCTCAAAAATGATGCAAAACGGCATGCTATAGTATGCCGTTCGAGATAATGGGCTATAGCCCATCGCCATGGTCATAAATTATGAAAAACAAGGATTTGAAAAAAAGACGAAAATGACTCCGAGACGATGGGCTATAGCCCATGGTCTCGGAGTGATTTTCGTCTTTTTTTCAAATCCTCAAAAATGATGCAAAACGGCATGCTATAGTATGCCGTTCGAGATAATGGGCTGTAGCCCATCGCCATGGTCATAAATTATGAAAAACAAGGATTTGAAAAAAAGACGAAAATGACTCCGAGACGATGGGCTATAGCCCATGGTCTCGGAGTGATTTTCGTCTTTTTTTCAAATCCTCAAAAATGATGCAAAACGGCATGCTATAGTATGCCGTTCGAGACCATGGGCTATAGCCCATCGCCATGGTCATAAATGATGAAAAACGAGGATTTGAAAAAAAGACGAAAATGACTCCGAGACGATGGGCTATAGCCCATGGTCTCGGAGTGATTTTCGTCTTTTTTTCAAATCCTCAAAAATGATGCAAAACGGCATGCTATAGTATGCCGTTCGAGATAATGGGCAATAGCCCATCGCCATGGTCATAAATGATGAAAAACGAGGATTTGAAAAAAAGACGAAAATGACTCCGAGACGATGGGCTATAGCCCATGGTCTCGGAGTGATTTTCGTCTTTTTTTCAAGTCCTCAAAAATGATGGAAAACGGCATGCTATAGTATGCCGTTCGAGACCATGGGCTATAGCCCATCGCCATGGTCATAAATGATGAAAAACGAGGATTTGAAAAAAAGACGAAAATGACTCCGAGACGATGGGCTATAGCCCATGGTCTCGGAGTGATTTTCGTCTTTTTTTCAAATCCTCAAAAATGATGCAAAACGGCATGCTATAGTATGCCGTTCGAGATAATGGGCTATAGCCCATCGCCATGGTCATAAATTATGAAAAACGAGGATTTGAAAAAAAGACGAAAATGACTCCGAGACGATGGGCTCTAGCCCATGGTCTCGGAGTGATTTTCGTCTTTTTTTCAAGTCCTCAAAAATGATGGAAAACGGCATGCTATAGTATGCCGTTCGAGACCATGGGCTATAGCCCATCGCCATGGTCATAAATGATGAAAAACGAGGATTTGAAAAAAAGACGAAAATGACTCCGAGACGATGGGCTATAGCCCATGGTCTCGGAGCGATTTTCGTCTTTTTTTCAAATCCTCAAAAATGATGCAAAACGGCATGCTATAGTATGCCGTTCGAGACCATGGTCTATAGCCCATCGCCATGGTCATAAATGATGAAAAACGAGGATTTGAAAAAAAGACTAAAATGACTCCGAGATGATGGGCAAAAGCTCATGGTCTCGGAGTGATTTTCGTCTTTTTTTCAAATCCTCAAAAATGATGCAAAACGGCATGCTATAGTATGCCGTTCGAGACCATGGGCTATAGCCCATCGCCATGGTCATAAATGATGAAAAACGAGGATTTGAAAAAAAGACGAAAATGACTCCGAGACGATGGGCTATAGCCCATGGTCTCGGAGCGATTTTCGTCTTTTTTTCAAATCCTCAAAAATGATGCAAAACGGCATGCTATAGTATGCCGTTCGAGACCATGGGCTATAGCCCATCGCCATGGTCATAAATGATGAAAAACGAGGATTTGAAAAAAAGACGAAAATGACTCCGAGACAATGGGCTATAGCCCATGGTCTCGGAGTGATTTTCGTCTTTTTTTCAAATCCTCAAAAATGATGCAAAACGGCATGCTATAGTATGCCGTTCGAGACCATGGGCTATAGCCCATCGCCATGGTCATAAATGATGAAAAACAAGGATTTGAAAAAAAGACGAAAATGACTCCGAGACGATGGGCTATAGCCCATGGTCTCGGAGTGATTTTCGTCTTTTTTTCAAATCCTCAAAAATTATGGAAAACGGCATGCTATAGTATGCCGTTCGAGACCATGGTCTATAGCCCATCGCCATGGTCATAAATGATGAAAAACGAGGATTTGAAAAAAAGACTAAAATGACTCCGAGATGATGGGCAAAAGCCCATGGTCTCGGAGTGATTTTCGTCTTTTTTTCAAATCCTCAAAAATGATGCAAAACGGCATGCTATAGTATGCCGTTCGAGACCATGGGCTATAGCCCATGGTCTCATAGTGATTTTCGTCTTTTTTTCAAATCCTCAAAAATTATGCAAAACGGCATGCTATAGTATGCCGTTCGAGATAATGGGCTATAGCCCATCGCCATGTTCATAAATTATGAAAAACAAGGATTTGAAAAAAAGACGAAAATGACTCCGAGACGATGGGCTATAGCCCATGGTCTCGGAGTGATTTTCGTCTTTTTTTCAAGTCCTCAAAAATGATGGAAAACGGCATGCTATAGTATGCCGTTCGAGACCATGGGCTATAGCCCATCGCCATGGTCATAAATTATGAAAAACAAGGATTTGAAAAAAAGACGAAAATGACTCCGAGACGATGGGCTATAGCCCATGGTCTCGGAGTGATTTTCGTCTTTTTTTCAAGTCCTCAAAATTGATGGAAAACGGCATGCTATAGTATGCCGTTCGAGACCATGGGCTATAGCCCATCACCATGGTCATAAATGATGAAAAACGAGGATTTGAAAAAAAGACGAAAATGACTCCGAGACGATGGGCTATAGCCCATGGTCTCGGAGTGATTTTCGTCTTTTTTTCAAATCCTCAAAAATGATGGAAAATGGCATGCTATAGTATGCCGTTCGAGACCATGGGCTATAGCCCATCGCCATGGTCATAAATTATGAAAAACGAGGATTTGAAAAAAAGACGAAAATGACTCCGAGACGATGGGCTATAGCCCATGGTCTCGGAGTGATTTTCGTCTTTTTTTCAAATCCTCAAAAATGATGGAAAACGGCATGCTATAGTATGCCGTTCGAGACCATGGGCTATAGCCCATCGCCATGGTCATAAATGATGAAAAACGAGGATTTGAAAAAAAGACGAAAATGACTCCGAGACAATGGGCTATAGCCCATGGTCTCGGAGTGATTTTCGTCTTTTTTTCAAATCCTCAAAAATGATGCAAAACGGCATGCTATAGTATGCCGTTCGAGACCATGGGCTATAGCCCATCGCCATGGTCATAAATGATGAAAAACAAGGATTTGAAAAAAAGACGAAAATGACTCCGAGACGATGGGCTATAGCCCATGGTCTCGGAGTGATTTTCGTCTTTTTTTCAAATCCTCAAAAATGATGCAAAACGGCATGCTATAGTATGCCGTTCGAGACCATGGGCTATAGCCCATCGCCATGGTCATAAATGATGAAAAACAAGGATTTGAAAAAAAGACGAAAATGACTCCGAGACGATGGGCTATAGCCCATGGTCTCGGAGTGATTTTCGTCTTTTTTTCAAATCCTCAAAAATGATGGAAAACGGCATGCTATAGTATGCCGTTCGAGACCATGGTCTATAGCCCATCGCCATGGTCATAAATGATGAAAAACGAGGATTTGAAAAAAAGACTAAAATGACTCCGAGATGATGGGCAAAAGCCCATGGTCTCGGAGTGATTTTCGTCTTTTTTTCAAATCCTCAAAAATGATGCAAAACGGCATGCTATAGTATGCCGTTCGAGATAATGGGCTATAGCCCATCGCCATGTTCATAAATTATGAAAAACAAGGATTTGAAAAAAAGACGAAAATGACTCCGAGACGATGGGCTATATAGCCCATGGTCTCGGAGTGATTTTCGTCTTTTTTTCAAATCCTCAAAAATGGTGCAAAACGGCATGCTATAGTATGCCGTTCGACACCATGGGCTATAGCCCATCGCCATGGTCATAAATGATGAAAAACGAGGATTTGAAAAAAAGACGAAAATGACTCCGAGACGATGGGCTATAGCCCATGGTCTCGGAGTGATTTTCGTCTTTTTTTCAAGTCCTCAAAAATGATGGAAAACGGCATGCTATAGTATGCCGTTCGAGACCATGGGCTATAGCCCATCGCCATGGTCATAAATTATGAAAAACAAGGATTTGAAAAAAAGACGAAAATGACTCCGAGACGATGGGCTATAGCCCATGGTCTCGGAGTGATTTTCGTCTTTTTTTCAAGTCCTCAAAATTGATGGAAAACGGCATGCTATAGTATGCCGTTCGAGACCATGGGCTATAGCCCATCGCCATGGTCATAAATGATGAAAAACGAGGATTTGAAAAAAAGACGAAAATGACTCCGAGACGATGGGCTATAGCCCATGGTCTCGGAGTGATTTTCGTCTTTTTTTCAAATCCTCAAAAATGATGGAAAATGGCATGCTATAGTATGCCGTTCGAGACCATGGGCTATAGCCCATCGCCATGGTCATAAATTATGAAAAACAAGGATTTGAAAAGAAGACGAAAATGACTCCGAGACGATGGGCTATAGCCCATGGTCTCGGAGTGATTTTCGTCTTTTTTTCAAATCCTCAAAAATGATGGAAAACGGAATGCTATAGTATGCCGTTCGAGACCATGGGCTATAGCCCATCGCCATGGTCATAAATTATGAAAAACAAGGATCTGAAAAAAAGACGAAAATGACTCCGAGACGATGGGCTATAGCCCATGGTCTCGGAGTGATTTTCGTCTTTTTTTCAAATCCTCAAAAATGATGGAAAACGGCATGCTATAGTATGCCGTTCGAGAACATGGGCTATAGCCCATCGCCATGGTCATAAATGATGAAAAACCAGGATTTGAAAAAAAGACGAAAATGACTCCGAGACGATGGGCTATAGCCCATGGTCTCGGAGTGATTTTCGTCTTTTTTTTTTCAAATCCTCAAAAATGATACAAAACGGCATGCTATAGTATGCCGTTCGAGACCATGGGCTATAGCCCAACGCCATGGTCATAAATGATGAAAACAAGGATTTGAAAAAAAGACGAAAATGACTCCGAGACGATGGGCTATAGCCCATGGTCTCGGAGTGATTTTCGTCTTTTTTTCAAGTCCTCAAAAATGATGGAAAACGGCATGCTATAGTATGCCGTTCGAGACCATGGGCTATAGCCCATCGCCATTGTCATAAATGATGAAAAACGAGGATTTGAAAAAAAGACGAAAATTACTCCGAGACGATGGGCTATAGCCCATGGTCTCGGAGTGATTTTCGTCTTTTTTTCAAATCATCAAAAATGATGGAAAACGGCATGCTATAGTATGCCGTTCGAGACCATGGGCTATAGCCCATCGCCATGGTCATAAATTATGAAAAACAAGGATTTGAAAAAAAGACGAAAATGACTCCGAGACGATGGGCTATAGCCCATGGTCTCGGAGTGATTTTCGTCTTTTTTTCAAGTCCTCAAAAATGATGGAAAACGGCATGCTATAGTATGCCGTTCGAGACCATGGGCTATAGCCCATCGCCATGGTCATAAATGATGAAAAACAAGGATTTGAAAAAAAGACGAAAATGACTCCGAGACGATGGGCTATAGCCCATGGTCTCGGAGTGATTTTCGTCTTTTTTTCAAATCCTCAAAAATGATGCAAAACGGCATGCTATAGTATGCCGTTCGAGACCATGGGCTATAGCCCATCGCCATGGTCATAAATGATGAAAAACGAGGATTAAAAAAAAAGACGAAAATGACTCCGAGACGATGGGCTATAGCCCATGGTCTCGGAGTGATTTTCGTCTTTTTTTCAAGTCCTCAAAATTGATGGAAAACGGCATGCTATAGTATGCCGTTCGAGACCATGGGCTATAGCCCATCGCCATGGTCATAAATGATGAAAAACGAGGATTTGAAAAAAAGACGAAAATGACTCCGAGACGATGGGCTATAGCCCATGGTCTCGGAGTGATTTTCGTCTTTTTTTCAAATCCTCAAAAATGATGGAAAATGGCATGCTATAGTATGCCGTTCGAGACCATGGGCTATAGCCCATCGCCATGGTCATAAATTATGAAAAACAAGGATTTGAAAAAAAGACGAAAATGACTCCGAGACGATGGGCTATATATAGCCCATGGTCTCGGAGTGATTTTCGTCTTTTTTTCAAATCCTCAAAAATGATGGAAAACGGAATGCTATAGTATGCCGTTCGAGACCATGGGCTATAGCCCATCGCCATGGTCATAAATTATGAAAAACAAGGATCTGAAAAAAAGACGAAAATGACTCCGAGACGATGGGCTATAGCCCATGGTCTCGGAGTGATTTTCGTCTTTTTTTCAAATCCTCAAAAATGATGGAAAACGGCATGCTATAGTATGCCGTTCGAGAACATGGGCTATAGCCCATCGCCATGGTCATAAATGATGAAAAACGAGGATTAAAAAAAAAGACGAAAATGACTCCGAGACGATGGGCTATAGCCCATGGTCTCGGAGTGATTTTCGTCTTTTTTTCAAGTCCTCAAAATTGATGGAAAACGGCATGCTATAGTATGCCGTTCGAGACCATGGGCTATAGCCCATCGCCATGGTCATAAATGATGAAAAACGAGGATTTGAAAAAAAGACGAAAATGACTCCGAGACGATGGGCTATAGCCCATGGTCTCGGAGTGATTTTCGTCTTTTTTTCAAATCCTCAAAAATGATGGAAAATGGCATGCTATAGTATGCCGTTCGAGACCATGGGCTATAGCCCATCGCCATGGTCATAAATTATGAAAAACAAGGATTTGAAAAAAAGACGAAAATGACTCCGAGACGATGGGCTATATATAGCCCATGGTCTCGGAGTGATTTTCGTCTTTTTTTCAAATCCTCAAAAATGATGGAAAACGGAATGCTATAGTATGCCGTTCGAGACCATGGGCTATAGCCCATCGCCATGGTCATAAATTATGAAAAACAAGGATCTGAAAAAAAGACGAAAATGACTCCGAGACGATGGGCTATAGCCCATGGTCTCGGAGTGATTTTCGTCTTTTTTTCAAATCCTCAAAAATGATGGAAAACGGCATGCTATAGTATGCCGTTCGAGAACATGGGCTATAGCCCATCGCCATGGTCATAAATGATGAAAAACCAGGATTTGAAAAAAAGACGAAAATGACTCCGAGACGATGGGCTATAGCCCATGGTCTCGGAGTGATTTTCGTCTTTTTTTTTCAAATCCTCAAAAATGATACAAAACGGCATGCTATAGTATGCCGTTCGAGACCATGGGCTATAGCCCAACGCCATGGTCATAAATGATGAAAACAAGGATTTGAAAAAAAGACGAAAATGACTCCGAGACGATGGGCTATAGCCCATCGCCATGGTCATAAATGATGAAAAACGAGGATTAAAAAAAAAGACGAAAATGACTCCGAGACGATGGGCTATAGCCCATGGTCTCGGAGTGATTTTCGTCTTTTTTTCAAATCCTCAAAAATGATGGAAAACGGCATGCGATAGTATGCCGTTCGAGACCATGGGCTATAGCCAGTCGCCATGGTCATAAATGATGAAAAACAAGGATTTGAAAAAAAGACGAAAATGACTCCGAGACGATGGGCTATAGCCCATGGTCTCGGAGTGATTTTCGTCTTTTTTTCAAGTCCTCAAAAATGATGGAAAACGGCATGCTATAGTATGCCGTTCGAGACCATGGGCTATAGCCCATCGCCATGGTCATAAATGATGAAAAACGAGGATTTGAAAAAAAGACGAAAATTACTCCGAGACGATGGGCTATAGCCCATGGTCTCGGAGTGATTTTCGTCTTTTTTTCAAATCATCAAAAATGATGGAAAACGGCATGCTATAGTATGCCGTTCGAGACCATGGGCTATAGCCCATCGCCATGGTCATAAATTATGAAAAACAAGGATTTGAAAAAAAGACGAAAATGACTCCGAGACGATAGGCTATAGCCCATGGTCTCGGAGTGATTTTCGTCTTTTTTTCAAGTCCTCAAAAATGATGGAAAACGGCATGCTATAGTATGCCGTTCGAGACCATGGGCTATAGCCCATCGCCATGGTCATAAATGATGAAAAACAAGGATTTGAAAAAAAGACGAAAATGACTCCGAGACGATGGGCTATAGCCCATGGTCTCGGAGTGATATTCGTCTTTTTTTCAAATCCTCAAAAATGATGGAAAACGGCATGCTATAGTATGCCGTTCGAGACCATGGGCTATAGCCCATCGCCATGGTCATAAATGATGAAAAACGAGGATTAAAAAAAAAGACGAAAATGACTCCGAGACGATGGGCTATAGCCCATGGTCTCGGAGTGATTTTCGTCTTTTTTTCAAATCCTCAAAAATGATGGAAAACGGCATGCGATAGTATGCCGTTCGAGACCAAGGGCTATAGCCCATCGCCATGGTCATAAATGATGAAAAACAAGGATTTGAAAAAAAGACGAAAATGACTCCGAGACGATGGGCTATAGCCCATGGTCTCGGAGTGATTTTCGTCTTTTTTTCAAATCCTCAAAAATGATGGAAAACGGCATGCGATAGTATGCTGTTCGAGACCATGGGCTATAGCCCATCGCCATGGTCATAAATGATGAAAAACGAGGATTTGAAAAAAAGGCGAAAATGACTCCGAGACGATGGGCTATAGCCCATGGTCTCGGAGTGATTTTCGTCTTTTTTTCAAATCCTCAAAAATTATGGAAAACGGCATGCTATAGTATGCCGTTCGAGACCATGGGCTATAGCCCATCGCCATGGTCATAAATGATGAAAAACAAGGATTTGAAAAAAAGACGAAAATGACTCCGAGACGATGGGCTATAGCCCATGGTCTCGGAGTGATTTTCGTCTTTTTTTTTCAAATCCTCAAAAATGATACAAAACGGCATGCTATAGTATGCCGTTCGAGACCATGGGCTATAGCCCAACGCCATGGTCATAAATGATGAAAACAAGGATTTGAAAAAAAGACGAAAATGACTCCGAGACGATGGGCTATAGCCCATGGTCTCGGAGTGATTTTCGTCTTTTTTTCAAATCCTCAAAAATGATGGAAAACGGCATGCGATAGTATGCCGTTCGAGACCATGGGCTATAGCCAGTCGCCATGGTCATAAATGATGAAAAACAAGGATTTGAAAAAAAGACGAAAATGACTCCGAGACGATGGGCTATAGCCCATGGTCTCGGAGTGATTTTCGTCTTTTTTTCAAGTCCTCAAAAATGATGGAAAACGGCATGCTATAGTATGCCGTTCGAGACCATGGGCTATAGCCCATCGCCATGGTCATAAATTATGAAAAACAAGGATTTGAAAAAAAGACGAAAATGACTCCGAGACGATGGGCTATAGCCCATGGTCTCGGAGTGATTTTCGTCTTTTTTTCAAGTCCTCAAAAATGATGGAAAACGGCATGCTATAGTATGCCGTTCGAGACCATGGGCTATAGCCCATCGCCATGGTCATAAATGATGAAAAACAAGGATTTGAAAAAAAGACGAAAATGACTCCGAGACGATGGGCTATAGCCCATGGTCTCGGAGTGATTTTCGTCTTTTTTTCAAATCCTCAAAAATGATGCAAAACGGCATGCTATAGTATGCCGTTCGAGACCATGGGCTATAGCCCATCGCCATGGTCATAAATGATGAAAAACGAGGATTAAAAAAAAAGACGAAAATGACTCCGAGACGATGGGCTATAGCCCATGTTCTCGGAGTGATTTTCGTCTTTTTTTCAAATCCTCAAAAATGATGGAAAACGGCATGCGATAGTATGCCGTTCGAGACCATGGGCTATAGCCCATCGCCATGGTCATAAATGATGAAAAACAAGGATTTGAAAAAAAGACGAAAATGACTCCGAGACGATGGGCTATAGCCCATGGTCTCGGAGTGATTTTCGTCTTTTTTTCAAATCCTCAAAAATGATGGAAAACGGCATGCTATAGTATGCCGTTCGAGACCATGGGCTATAGCCCATCGCCATGGTCATAAATTATGAAAAACAAGGATCTGAAAAAAAGACGAAAATGACTCCGAGACGATGGGCTATAGCCCATGGTCTCGGAGTGATTTTCGTCTTTTTTTCAAATCCTCAAAAATGATGGAAAACGGCATGCTATAGTATGCCGTTCGAGAACATGGGCTATAGCCCATCGCCATGGTCATAAATGATGAAAAACCAGGATTTGAAAAAAAGACGAAAATGACTCCGAGACGATGGGCTATAGCCCATGGTCTCGGAGTGATTTTCGTCTTTTTTTTTCAAATCCTCAAAAATGATACAAAACGGCATGCTATAGTATGCCGTTCGAGACCATGGGCTATAGCCCAACGCCATGGTCATAAATGATGAAAACAAGGATTTGAAAAAAAGACGAAAATGACTCCGAGACGATGGGCTATAGCCCATCGCCATGGTCATAAATGATGAAAAACGAGGATTAAAAAAAAAGACGAAAATGACTCCGAGACGATGGGCTATAGCCCATGGTCTTGGAGTGATTTTCGTCTTTTTTTCAAATCCTCAAAAATGATGGAAAACGGCATGCGATAGTATGCCGTTCGAGACCATGGGCTATAGCCAGTCGCCATGGTCATAAATGATGAAAAACAAGGATTTGAAAAAAAGACGAAAATGACTCCGAGACGATGGGCTATAGCCCATGGTCTCGGAGTGATTTTCGTCTTTTTTTCAAGTCCTCAAAAATGATGGAAAACGGCATGCTATAGTATGCCGTTCGAGACCATGGGCTATAGCCCATCGCCATGGTCATAAATGATGAAAAACGAGGATTAAAAAAAAAGACGAAAATGACTCCGAGACGATGGGCTATAGCCCATGGTCTCGGAGTGATTTTCGTCTTTTTTTCAAATCCTCAAAAATGATGGAAAACGGCATGCGATAGTATGCCGTTCGAGACCAAGGGCTATAGCCCATCGCCATGGTCATAAATGATGAAAAACAAGGATTTGAAAAAAAGACTAAAATGACTCCGAGACGATGGGCTATAGCCCATGGTCTCGGAGTGATTTTCGTCTTTTTTTCAAATCCTCAAAAATGATGGAAAACGGCATGCGATAGTATGCTGTTCGAGACCATGGGCTATAGCCCATCGCCATGGTCATAAATGATGAAAAACGAGGATTTGAAAAAAAGGCGAAAATGACTCCGAGACGATGGGCTATAGCCCATGGTCTCGGAGTGATTTTCGTCTTTTTTTCAAATCCTCAAAAATGATGGAAAACGGCATGCTATAGTATGCCGTTCGAGACCATGGGCTATAGCCCATCGCCATGGTCATAAATGATGAAAAACAAGGATTTGAAAAAAAGACGAAAATGACTCCGAGACGATGGGCTATAGCCCATGGTCTCGGAGTGATTTTCGTCTTTTTTTTCAAATCCTCAAAAATGATACAAAACGGCATGCTATAGTATGCCGTTCGAGACCATGGGCTATAGCCCAACGCCATGGTCATAAATGATGAAAACAAGGATTTGAAAAAAAGACGAAAATGACTCCGAGACGATGGGCTATAGCCCATCGCCATGGTCATAAATGATGAAAAACGAGGATTAAAAAAAAAGACGAAAATGACTCCGAGACGATGGGCTATAGCCCATGGTCTCGGAGTGATTTTCGTCTTTTTTTCAAATCCTCAAAAATGATGGAAAACGGCATGCGATAGTATGCCGTTCGAGACCAAGGGCTATAGCCAGTCGCCATGGTCATAAATGATGAAAAACAAGGATTTGAAAAAAAGACGAAAATGACTCCGAGACGATGGGCTATAGCCCATGGTCTCGGAGTGATTTTCGTCTTTTTTTCAAGTCCTCAAAAATGATGGAAAACGGCATGCTATAGTATGCCGTTCGAGACCATGGGCTATAGCCCATCGCCATGGTCATAAATGATGAAAAACGAGGATTTGAAAAAAAGGCGAAAATGACTCCGAGACGATGGGCTATAGCCCATGGTCTCGGAGTGATTTTCGTCTTTTTTTCAAATCCTCAAAAATGATGGAAAACGGCATGCTATAGTATGCCGTTCGAGACCATGGGCTATAGCCCATCGCCATGGTCATAAATGATGAAAAACAAGGATTTGAAAAAAAGACGAAAATTACTCCGAGACGATGGGCTATAGCCCATGGTCTCGGAGTGATTTTCGTCTTTTTTTTTCAAATCCTCAAAAATGATACAAAACGGCATGCTATAGTATGCCGTTCGAGACCATGGGCTATAGCCCAACGCCATGGTCATAAATGATGAAAACAAGGATTTGAAAAAAAGACGAAAATGACTCCGAGACGATGGGCTATAGCCCATGGTCTCGGAGTGATTTTCGTCTTTTTTTCAAATCCTCAAAAATGATGGAAAACGGCATGCGATAGTATGCCGTTCGAGACCATGGGCTATAGCCAGTCGCCATGGTCATAAATGATGAAAAACAAGGATTTGAAAAAAAGACGAAAATGACTCCGAGACGATGGGCTATAGCCCATGGTCTCGGAGTGATTTTCGTCTTTTTTTCAAGTCCTCAAAAATGATGGAAAACGGCATGCTATAGTATGCCGTTCGAGACCATGGGCTATAGCCCATCGCCATGGTCATAAATTATGAAAAACAAGGATTTGAAAAAAAGACGAAAATGACTCCGAGACGATGGGCTATAGCCCATGTTCTCGGAGTGATTTTCGTCTTTTTTTCAAATCCTCAAAAATGATGGAAAACGGCATGCGATAGTATGCCGTTCGAGACCATGGGCTATAGCCCATCGCCATGGTCATAAATGATGAAAAACAAGGATTTGAAAAAAAGACGAAAATGACTCCGAGACGATGGGCTATATCCCATGGTCTCGGAGTGATTTTCGTCTTTTTTTCAAATCCTCAAAAATGATGGAAAACGGCATGCTATAGTATGCCGTTCGAGACCATGGGCTATAGCCCATCGCCATGGTCATAAATTATGAAAAACAAGGATCTGAAAAAAAGACGAAAATGACTCCGAGACGATGGGCTATAGCCCATGGTCTCGGAGTGATTTTCGTCTTTTTTTCAAATCCTCAAAAATGATGGAAAACGGCATGCTATAGTATGCCGTTCGAGAACATGGGCTATAGCCCATCGCCATGGTCATAAATGATGAAAAACCAGGATTTGAAAAAAAGACGAAAATGACTCCGAGACGATGGGCTATAGCCCATGGTCTCGGAGTGATTTTCGTCTTTTTTTTTTCAAATCCTCAAAAATGATACAAAACGGCATGCTATAGTATGCCGTTCGAGACCATGGGCTATAGCCCAACGCCATGGTCATAAATGATGAAAACAAGGATTTGAAAAAAAGACGAAAATGACTCCGAGACGATGGGCTATAGCCCATCGCCATGGTCATAAATGATGAAAAACGAGGATTAAAAAAAAAGACGAAAATGACTCCGAGACGATGGGCTATAGCCCATGGTCTCGGAGTGATTTTCGTCTTTTTTTCAAATCCTCAAAAATGATGGAAAACGGCATGCGATAGTATGCCGTTCGAGACCATGGGCTATAGCCAGTCGCCATGGTCATAAATGATGAAAAACAAGGATTTGAAAAAAAGACGAAAATGACTCCGAGACGATGGGCTATAGCCCATGGTCTCGGAGTGATTTTCGTCTTTTTTTCAAGTCCTCAAAAATGATGGAAAACGGCATGCTATAGTATGCCGTTCGAGACCATGGGCTATAGCCCATCGCCATGGTCATAAATGATGAAAAACGAGGATTAAAAAAAAAGACGAAAATGACTCCGAGACGATGGGCTATAGCCCATGGTCTCGGAGTGATTTTCGTCTTTTTTTCAAATCCTCAAAAATGATGGAAAACGGCATGCGATAGTATGCCGTTCGAGACCAAGGGCTATAGCCCATCGCCATGGTCATAAATGATGAAAAACAAGGATTTGAAAAAAAGACGAAAATGACTCCGAGACGATGGGCTATAGCCCATGGTCTCGGAGTGATTTTCGTCTTTTTTTTTCAAATCCTCAAAAATGATACAAAACGGCATGCTATAGTATGCCGTTCGAGACCATGGGCTATAGCCCAACGCCATGGTCATAAATGATGAAAACAAGGATTTGAAAAAAAGACGAAAATTACTCCGAGACGATGGGCTATAGCCCATCGCCATGGTCATAAATGATGAAAAACGAGGATTAAAAAAAAAGACGAAAATGACTCCGAGACGATGGGCTATAGCCCATGGTCTCGGAGTGATTTTCGTCTTTTTTTCAAATCCTCAAGAATGATGGAAAACGGCATGCGATAGTATGCCGTTCGAGACCATGGGCTATAGCCAGTCGCCATGGTCATAAATGATGAAAAACAAGGATTTGAAAAAAAGACGAAAATGACTCCGAGACGATGGGCTATAGCCCATGGTCTCGGAGTGATTTTCGTCTTTTTTTCAAGTCCTCAAAAATGATGGAAAACGGCATGCTATAGTATGCCGTTCGAGACCATGGGCTATAGCCCATCGCCATGGTCATAAATTATGAAAAACAAGGATTTGAAAAAAAGACGAAAATGACTCCGAGACGATGGGCTATAGCCCATGGTCTCGGAGTGATTTTCATCTTTTTTTCAAGTCCTCAAAAATGATGGAAAACGGCATGCTATAGTATGCCGTTCGAGACCATGGGCTATAGCCCATCGCCATGGTCATAAATGATGAAAAACAAGGATTTGAAAAAAAGACGAAAATGACTCCGAGACGATGGGCTATAGCCCATGGTCTCGGAGTGATTTTCGTCTTTTTTTCAAATCCTCAAAAATGATGCAAAACGGCATGCTATAGTATGCCGTTCGAGACCATGGGCTATAGCCCATCGCCATGGTCATAAATGATGAAAAACGAGGATTAAAAAAAAAGACGAAAATGACTCCGAGACGATGGGCTATAGCCCATGTTCTCGGAGTGATTTTCGTCTTTTTTTCAAATCCTCAAAAATGATGGAAAACGGCATGCGATAGTATGCCGTTCGAGACCATGGGCTATAGCCCATCGCCATGGTCATAAATGATGAAAAACAAGGATTTGAAAAAAAGACGAAAATGACTCCGAGACGATGGGCTATATCCCATGGTCTCGGAGTGATTTTCGTCTTTTTTTCAAATCCTCAAAAATGATGGAAAACGGCATGCTATAGTATGCCGTTCGAGACCATGGGCTATAGCCCATCGCCATGGTCATAAATTATGAAAAACAAGGATCTGAAAAAAAGACGAAAATGACTCCGAGACGATGGGCTATAGCCCATGGTCTCGGAGTGATTTTCGTCTTTTTTTCAAATCCTCAAAAATGATGGAAAACGGCATGCTATAGTATGCCGTTCGAGAACATGGGCTATAGCCCATCGCCATGGTCATAAATGATGAAAAACCAGGATTTGAAAAAAAGACGAAAATGACTCCGAGACGATGGGCTATAGCCCATGGTCTCGGAGTGATTTTCGTCTTTTTTTTTTCAAATCCTCAAAAATGATACAAAACGGCATGCTATAGTATGCCGTTCGAGACCATGGGCTATAGCCCAACGCCATGGTCATAAATGATGAAAACAAGGATTTGAAAAAAAGACGAAAATGACTCCGAGACGATGGGCTATAGCCCATCGCCATGGTCATAAATGATGAAAAACGAGGATTAAAAAAAAAGACGAAAATGACTCCGAGACGATGGGCTATAGCCCATGGTCTCGGAGTGATTTTCGTCTTTTTTTCAAATCCTCAAAAATGATGGAAAACGGCATGCGATAGTATGCCGTTCGAGACCATGGGCTATAGCCAGTCGCCATGGTCATAAATGATGAAAAACAAGGATTTGAAAAAAAGACGAAAATGACTCCGAGACGATGGGCTATAGCCCATGGTCTCGGAGTGATTTTCGTCTTTTTTTCAAGTCCTCAAAAATGATGGAAAACGGCATGCTATAGTATGCCGTTCGAGACCATGGGCTATAGCCCATCGCCATGGTCATAAATGATGAAAAACGAGGATTAAAAAAAAAGACGAAAATGACTCCGAGACGATGGGCTATAGCCCATGGTCTCGGAGTGATTTTCGTCTTTTTTTCAAATCCTCAAAAATGATGGAAAACGGCATGCGATAGTATGCCGTTCGAGACCAAGGGCTATAGCCCATCGCCATGGTCATAAATGATGAAAAACAAGGATTTGAAAAAAAGACGAAAATGACTCCGAGACGATGGGCTATAGCCCATGGTCTCGGAGTGATTTTCGTCTTTTTTTTTCAAATCCTCAAAAATGATACAAAACGGCATGCTATAGTATGCCGTTCGAGACCATGGGCTATAGCCCAACGCCATGGTCATAAATGATGAAAACAAGGATTTGAAAAAAAGACGAAAATTACTCCGAGACGATGGGCTATAGCCCATCGCCATGGTCATAAATGATGAAAAACGAGGATTAAAAAAAAAGACGAAAATGACTCCGAGACGATGGGCTATAGCCCATGGTCTCGGAGTGATTTTCGTCTTTTTTTCAAATCCTCAAGAATGATGGAAAACGGCATGCGATAGTATGCCGTTCGAGACCATGGGCTATAGCCAGTCGCCATGGTCATAAATGATGAAAAACAAGGATTTGAAAAAAAGACGAAAATGACTCCGAGACGATGGGCTATAGCCCATGGTCTCGGAGTGATTTTCGTCTTTTTTTCAAGTCCTCAAAAATGATGGAAAACGGCATGCTATAGTATGCCGTTCGAGACCATGGGCTATAGCCCATCGCCATGGTCATAAATTATGAAAAACAAGGATTTGAAAAAAAGACGAAAATGACTCCGAGACGATGGGCTATAGCCCATGGTCTCGGAGTGATTTTCATCTTTTTTTCAAGTCCTCAAAAATGATGGAAAACGGCATGCTATAGTATGCCGTTCGAGACCATGGGCTATAGCCCATCGCCATGGTCATAAATGATGAAAAACAAGGATTTGAAAAAAAGACGAAAATGACTCCGAGACGATGGGCTATAGCCCATGGTCTCGGAGTGATTTTCGTCTTTTTTTCAAATCCTCAAAAATGATGCAAAACGGCATGCTATAGTATGCCGTTCGAGACCATGGGCTATAGCCCATCGCCATGGTCATAAATGATGAAAAACGAGGATTAAAAAAAAAGACGAAAATGACTCCGAGACGATGGGCTATAGCCCATGTTCTCGGAGTGATTTTCGTCTTTTTTTCAAATCCTCAAAAATGATGGAAAACGGCATGCGATAGTATGCCGTTCGAGACCATGGGCTATAGCCCATCGCCATGGTCATAAATGATGAAAAACAAGGATTTGAAAAAAAGACGAAAATGACTCCGAGACGATGGGCTATAGCCCATGGTCTCGGAGTGATTTTCGTCTTTTTTTCAAATCCTCAAAAATGATGGAAAACGGCATGCTATAGTATGCCGTTCGAGACCATGGGCTATAGCCCATCGCCATGGTCATAAATTATGAAAAACAAGGATTTGAAAAAAAGACGAAAATGACTCCGAGACGATGGGCTATAGCCCATGGTCTCGGAGTGATATTCGTCTTTTTTTCAAATCCTCAAAAATGATGGAAAACGGCATGCTATAGTATGCCGTTCGAGACCATGGGCTATAGCCCATCGCCATGGTCATAAATGATGAAAAACGAGGATTAAAAAAAAAGACGAAAATGACTCCGAGACGATGGGCTATAGCCCATGGTCTCGGAGTGATTTTCGTCTTTTTTTCAAATCCTCAAAAATGATGGAAAACGGCATGCGATAGTATGCCGTTCGAGACCAAGGGCTATAGCCCATCGTCATGGTCATAAATTATGAAATACAAGGATTTGAAAAAAAGACGAAAATGACTCCGAGACGATGGGCTATAGCCCATGGTCTCGGAGTGATTTTCGTCTTTTTTTCAAATCCTCAAAAATGATGGAAAACGGCATGCGATAGTATGCCGTTCGAGACCATGGGCTATAGCCAGTCGCCATGGTCATAAATGATGAAAAACAAGGATTTGAAAAAAAGACGAAAATGACTCCGAGACGATGGGCTATAGCCCATGGTCTCGGAGTGATTTTCGTCTTTTTTTCAAGTCCTCAAAAATGATGGAAAACGGCATGCTATAGTATGCCGTTCGAGACCATGGGCTATAGCCCATCGCCATGGTCATAAATTATGAAAAACAAGGATTTGAAAAAAAGACGAAAATGACTCCGAGACGATGGGCTATAGCCCATGGTCTCGGAGTGATTTTCATCTTTTTTTCAAGTCCTCAAAAATGATGGAAAACGGCATGCTATAGTATGCCGTTCGAGACCATGGGCTATAGCCCATCGCCATGGTCATAAATGATGAAAAACAAGGATTTGAAAAAAAGACGAAAATGACTCCGAGACGATGGGCTATAGCCCATGGTCTCGGAGTGATTTTCGTCTTTTTTTCAAATCCTCAAAAATGATGCAAAACGGCATGCTATAGTATGCCGTTCGAGACCATGGGCTATAGCCCATCGCCATGGTCATAAATGATGAAAAACGAGGATTAAAAAAAAAGACGAAAATGACTCCGAGACGATGGGCTATAGCCCATGTTCTCGGAGTGATTTTCGTCTTTTTTTCAAATCCTCAAAAATGATGGAAAACGGCATGCGATAGTATGCCGTTCGAGACCATGGGCTATAGCCCATCGCCATGGTCATAAATGATGAAAAACAAGGATTTGAAAAAAAGACGAAAATGACTCCGAGACGATGGGCTATAGCCCATGGTCTCGGAGTGATTTTCGTCTTTTTTTCAAATCCTCAAAAATGATGGAAAACGGCATGCTATAGTATGCCGTTAGAGACCATGGGCTATAGCCCATCGCCATGGTCATAAATTATGAAAAACAAGGATTTGAAAAAAAGACGAAAATGACTCCGAGACGATGGGCTATAGCCCATGGTCTCGGAGTGATATTCGTCTTTTTTTCAAATCCTCAAAAATGATGGAAAACGGCATGCTATAGTATGCCGTTCGAGACCATGGGCTATAGCCCATCGCCATGGTCATAAATGATGAAAAACGAGGATTAAAAAAAAAGACGAAAATGACTCCGAGACGATGGGCTATAGCCCATGGTCTCGGAGTGATTTTCGTCTTTTTTTCAAATCCTCAAAAATGATGGAAAACGGCATGCGATAGTATGCCGTTCGAGACCAAGGGCTATAGCCCATCGTCATGGTCATAAATTATGAAAAACAAGGATTTGAAAAAAAGACGAAAATGACTCCGAGACGATGGGCTATAGCCCATGGTCTCGGAGTGATTTTCGTCTTTTTTTCAAATCCTCAAAAATGATGGAAAACGGCATGCGATAGTATGCCGTTCGAGACCATGGGCTATAGCCCATCGCCATGGTCATAAATGATGAAAAACGAGGATTTGAAAAAAAGGCGAAAATGACTCCGAGACGATGGGCTATAGCCCATGGTCTCGGAGTGATTTTCGTCTTTTTTTCAAATCCTCAAAAATGATGGAAAACGGCATGCTATAGTATGCCGTTCGAGACCATGGGCTATAGCCCATCGCCATGGTCATAAATGATGAAAAACGAGGATTTAAAAAAAAGACGAAAATGACTCCGAGACGATGGGCTATAGCCCATGGTCTCGGAGTGATTTTCGTCTTTTTTTCAAATCCTCAAAAATGATGGAAAACGGCATGCGATAGTATGCCGTTCGAGACCAAGGGCTATAGCCCATCGCCATGGTCATAAATGATGAAAAACAAGGATTTGAAAAAAAGACGAAAATGACTCCGAGACGATGGGCTATAGCCCATGGTCTCGGAGTGATTTTCGTCTTTTTTTCAAATCCTCAAAAATGATGGAAAACGGCATGCGATAGTATGCCGTTCGAGACCATGGGCTATAGCCCATCGCCATGGTCATAAATGATGAAAAACGAGGATTTGAAAAAAAGGCGAAAATGACTCCGAGACGATGGGCTATAGCCCATGGTCTCGGAGTGATTTTCGTCTTTTTTTCAAATCCTCAAAAATGATGGAAAACGGCATGCTATAGTATGCCGTTCGAGACCATGGGCTATAGCCCATCGCCATGGTCATAAATGATGAAAAACAAGGATTTGAAAAAAAGACGAAAATGACTCCGAGACGATGGGCTATAGCCCATGGTCTCGGAGTGATTTTCGTCTTTTTTTCAAATCCTCAAAAATGATGGAAAACGGCATGCGATAGCATGCCGTTCGAGACCATGGGCTATAGCCCATCGCCATGGTCATAAATGATGAAAAACGAGGATTTGAAAAAAAGGCGAAAATGACTCCGAGACGATGGGCTATAGCCCATGGTCTCGGAGTGATTTTCGTCTTTTTTTCAAATCCTCAAAAATGATGGAAAACGGCATGCTATAGTATGCCGTTCGAGACCATGGGCTATAGCCCATCGCCATGGTCATAAATGATGAAAAACGAGGATTTAAAAAAAAGACGAAAATGACTCCGAGACGATGGGCTATAGCCCATGGTCTCGGAGTGATTTTCGTCTTTTTTTCAAATCCTCAAAAATGATGGAAAACGGCATGCGATAGTATGCCGTTCGAGACCAAGGGCTATAGCCCATCGCCATGGTCATAAATGATGAAAAACAAGGATTTGAAAAAAAGACGAAAATGACTCCGAGACGATGGGCTATAGCCCATGGTCTCGGAGTGATTTTCGTCTTTTTTTCAAATCCTCAAAAATGATGGAAAACGGCATGCGATAGTATGCCGTTCGAGACCATGGGCTATAGCCCATCGCCATGGTCATAAATGATGAAAAACGAGGATTTGAAAAAAAGGCGAAAATGACTCCGAGACGATGGGCTATAGCCCATGGTCTCGGAGTGATTTTCGTCTTTTTTTCAAATCCTCAAAAATGATGGAAAACGGCATGCTATAGTATGCCGTTCGAGACCATGGGCTATAGCCCATCGCCATGGTCATAAGTGATGAAAAACGAGGATTTGAAAAAAAGACGAAAATGACTCCGAGACAATGGGCTATAGCCCATGGTCTCGGAGTGATTTTCGTCTTTTTTTCAAATCCTCAAAAATGATGGAAAACGGCATGCTATAGTATCCCGTTCGAGACCATGGGCTATAGCCCATCGCCATGGTCATAAATTATGAAAAACAAGGATTTGAAAAAAAGACGAAAATGACTCCGAGACGATGGGCTATAGCCCATGGTCTCGGAGTGATATTCGTCTTTTTTTCAAATCCTCAAAAATGATGGAAAACGGCATGCTATAGTATGCCGTTCGAGACCATGGGCTATAGCCCATCGCCATGGTCATAAATTATGAAAAACGAGGATTTGAAAAAAAGACGAAAATGACTCCGAGACGATGGGCTATAGCCCATGGTCTCGGAGTGATTTTCGTCTTTTTTTCAAATCCTCAAAAATGATGCAAAACGGCATGCTATAGTATGCCGTTCGAGACCATGGGCTATAGCCCATCGCCCAGGTCATAAATTATGAAAAACAAGGATTTGAAAAAAAGAAGAAAATGACTCCGAGACGATGGGCTATAACCCATGGTCTCGGAGTGATTTTCGTCTTTTTTTCAAATCCTCAAAAATGATGCACAACGGCATGCTATAGTATGCCGTTCGAGACCATGGGCTATAGCCCATGGTCTCGGAGTGACTTTCGTCTTTTTTTCAAATCCTCAAAAATGATGCAAAACGGCATGCTATAGTATGCCGTTCAAGACCATGGGCTATAGCCCATCGCCATGGTCATAAATGATGAAAAACGAGGATTTGAAAAAAAGACGAAAATAACTCCGAGACGATGGGCTATATCCCATGGTCTCGGAGTGATTTTCGTCTTTTTTTTCAAATCCTCAAAAATGATGCAAAACGGCATGCTATAGTATGCCGTTCGAGACCATGGGCTATATCCCATCGCCATGGTCATAAATGATGAAAAGCAAGGATTTGAAAAAAAGACGAAAATGACTCCGAGACGATGGGCTATAGCCCATGGTCTCGGAGTGATTTTCGTATTTTTTTCAAATCCTCAAAAATGATGGAAAACGGCATGCTATAGTATGCCGTTCGAGACCATGGGCTATAGCCCATCGCCATGGTCATAAATTATGAAAAACGAGGATTTGAAAAAAAGACGAAAATGACTCCGAGACGATGGGCTATAGCCCATGGTCTCGGAGTGATTTTCGTCTTTTTTTCAAATCCTCAAAAATGATGCAAAACGGCATGCTATAGTATGCCGTTCGAGACCATGGGCTATAGCCCATCGCCCAGGTCATAAATTATGAAAAACAAGGATTTGAAAAAAAGAAGAAAATGACTCCGAGACGATGGGCTATAGCCCATGGTCTCGGAGTGATTTTCGTCTTTTTTTTTCAAATCCTCAAAAATGATACAAAACTGCATGCTATAGTATGCCGTTCGAGACCATGGGCTATAGCCCAACGCCATGGTCATAAATGATGAAAACAAGGATTTGAAAAAAAGACGAAAATGACTCCGAGACGATGGGCTATAGCCCATCGCCATGGTCATAAATGATGAAAAACGAGGATTAAAAAAAAAGACGAAAATGACTCCGAGACGATGGGCTATAGCCCATGGTCTCGGAGTGATTTTCGTCTTTTTTTCAAATCCTCAAAAATGATGGAAAACGGCATGCGATAGTATGCCGTTCGAGACCATGGGCTATAGCCAGTCGCCATGGTCATAAATGATGAAAAACAAGGATTTGAAAAAAAGACGAAAATGACTCCGAGACGATGGGCTATAGCCCATGGTCTCGGAGTGATTTTCGTCTTTTTTTCAAGTCCTCAAAAATGATGGAAAACGGCATGCTATAGTATGCCGTTCGAGACCATGGGCTATAGCCCATCGCCATGGTCATAAATGATGAAAAACGAGGATTAAAAAAAAAGACGAAAATGACTCCGAGACGATGGGCTATAGCCCATGGTCTCGGAGTGATTTTCGTCTTTTTTTCAAATCCTCAAAAATGATGGAAAACGGCATGCGATAGTATGCCGTTCGAGACCAAGGGCTATAGCCCATCGCCATGGTCATAAATGATGAAAAACAAGGATTTGAAAAAAAGACGAAAATGACTCCGAGACGATGGGCTATAGCCCATGGTCTCGGAGTGATTTTCGTCTTTTTTTTTCAAATCCTCAAAAATGATACAAAACGGCATGCTATAGTATGCCGTTCGAGACCATGGGCTATAGCCCAACGCCATGGTCATAAATGATGAAAACAAGGATTTGAAAAAAATACGAAAATGACTCCGAGACGATGGGCTATAGCCCATCGCCATGGTCATAAATGATGAAAAACGAGGATTAAAAAAAAAGACGAAAATGACTCCGAGACGATGGGCTATAGCCCATGGTCTCGGAGTGATTTTCGTCTTTTTTTCAAATCCTCAAAAATGATGGAAAACGGCATGCGATAGTATGCCGTTCGAGACCATGGGCTATAGCCAGTCGCCATGGTCATAAATGATGAAAAACAAGGATTTGAAAAAAAGACGAAAATGACTCCGAGACGATGGGCTATAGCCCATGGTCTCGGAGTGATTTTCGTCTTTTTTTCAAGTCCTCAAAAATGATGGAAAACGGCATGCTATAGTATGCCGTTCGAGACCATGGGCTATAGCCCATCGCCATGGTCATAAATTATGAAAAACAAGGATTTGAAAAAAAGACGAAAATGACTCCGAGACGATGGGCTATAGCCCATGGTCTCGGAGTGATTTTCGTCTTTTTTTCAAATCCTCAAAAATGATGCAAAACGGCATGCTATAGTATGCCGTTCGAGACCATGGGCTATAGCCCATCGCCATGGTCATAAATGATGAAAAACGAGGATTAAAAAAAAAAGACGAAAATGACTCCGAGACGATGGGCTATAGCCCATGTTCTCGGAGTGATTTTCGTCTTTTTTTCAAATCCTCAAAAATGATGGAAAACGGCATGCGATAGTATGCCGTTCGAGACCATGGGCTATAGCCCATCGCCATGGTCATAAATGATGAAAAACAAGGATTTGAAAAAAAGACGAAAATGACTCCGAGACGATGGGCTATAGCCCATGGTCTCGGAGTGATTTTCGTCTTTTTTTCAAATCCTCAAAAATGATGGAAAACGGCATGCTATAGTATGCCGTTCGAGACCATGGGCTATAGCCCATCGCCATGGTCATAAATTATGAAAAACAAGGATTTGAAAAAAAGACGAAAATGACTCCGAGACGATGGGCTATAGCCCATGGTCTCGGAGTGATATTCGTCTTTTTTTCAAATCCTCAAAAATTATGGAAAACGGCATGCTATAGTATGCCGTTCGAGACCATGGGCTATAGCCCATCGCCATGGTCATAAATGATGAAAACAAGGATTTGAAAAAAAGACGAAAATGACTCCGAGACGATGGGCTATAGCCCATCGCCATGGTCATAAATGATGAAAAACGAGGATTAAAAAAAAAGACGAAAATGACTCCGAGACGATGGGCTATAGCCCATGGTCTCGGAGTGATTTTCGTCTTTTTTTCAAATCCTCAAAAATGATGGAAAACGGCATGCGATAGTATGCCGTTCGAGACCATGGGCTATAGCCAGTCGCCATGGTCATAAATGATGAAAAACAAGGATTTGAAAAAAAGACGAAAATGACTCCGAGACGATGGGCTATAGCCCATGGTCTCGGAGTGATTTTCGTCTTTTTTTCAAGTCCTCAAAAATGATGGAAAACGGCATGCTATAGTATGCCGTTCGAGACCATGGGCTATAGCCCATCGCCATGGTCATAAATGATGAAAAACGAGGATTAAAAAAAAAGACGAAAATGACTCCGAGACGATGGGCTATAGCCCATGGTCTCGGAGTGATTTTCGTCTTTTTTTCAAATCCTCAAAAATGATGGAAAACGGCATGCGATAGTATGCCGTTCGAGACCAAGGGCTATAGCCCATCGCCATGGTCATAAATGATGAAAAACAAGGATTTGAAAAAAAGACGAAAATGACTCCGAGACGATGGGCTATAGCCCATGGTCTCGGAGTGATTTTCGTCTTTTTTTTTCAAATCCTCAAAAATGATACAAAACGGCATGCTATAGTATGCCGTTCGAGACCATGGGCTATAGCCCAACGCCATGGTCATAAATGATGAAAACAAGGATTTGAAAAAAATACGAAAATGACTCCGAGACGATGGGCTATAGCCCATCGCCATGGTCATAAATGATGAAAAACGAGGATTAAAAAAAAAGACGAAAATGACTCCGAGACGATGGGCTATAGCCCATGTTCTCGGAGTGATTTTCGTCTTTTTTTCAAATCCTCAAAAATGATGGAAAACGGCATGCGATAGTATGCCGTTCGAGACCATGGGCTATAGCCCATCGCCATGGTCATAAATGATGAAAAACAAGGATTTGAAAAAAAGACGAAAATGACTCCGAGACGATGGGCTATAGCCCATGGTCTCGGAGTGATTTTCGTCTTTTTTTCAAATCCTCAAAAATGATGGAAAACGGCATGCTATAGTATGCCGTTCGAGACCATGGGCTATAGCCCATCGCCATGGTCATAAATTATGAAAAACAAGGATTTGAAAAAAAGACGAAAATGACTCCGAGACGATGGGCTATAGCCCATGGTCTCGGAGTGATATTCGTCTTTTTTTCAAATCCTCAAAAATGATGGAAAACGGCATGCTATAGTATGCCGTTCGAGACCATGGGCTATAGCCCATCGCCATGGTCATAAATGATGAAAACAAGGATTTGAAAAAAAGACGAAAATGACTCCGAGACGATGGGCTATAGCCCATCGCCATGGTCATAAATGATGAAAAACGAGGATTAAAAAAAAAGACGAAAATGACTCCGAGACGATGGGCTATAGCCCATGGTCTCGGAGTGATTTTCGTCTTTTTTTCAAATCCTCAAAAATGATGGAAAACGGCATGCGATTGTATGCCGTTCGAGACCATGGGCTATAGCCAGTCGCCATGGTCATAAATGATGAAAAACAAGGATTTGAAAAAAAGACGAAAATGACTCCGAGACGATGGGCTATAGCCCATGGTCTCGGAGTGATTTTCGTCTTTTTTTCAAGTCCTCAAAAATGATGGAAAACGGCATGCTATAGTATGCCGTTCGAGACCATGGGCTATAGCCCATCGCCATGGTCATAAATGATGAAAAACGAGGATTAAAAAAAAAGACGAAAATGACTCCGAGACGATGGGCTATAGCCCATGGTCTCGGAGTGATTTTCGTCTTTTTTTCAAATCCTCAAAAATGATGGAAAACGGCATGCGATAGTATGCCGTTCGAGACCAAGGGCTATAGCCCATCGCCATGGTCATAAATGATGAAAAACAAGGATTTGAAAAAAAGACGAAAATGACTCCGAGACGATGGGCTATAGCCCATGGTCTCGGAGTGATTTTCGTCTTTTTTTTTCAAATCCTCAAAAATGATACAAAACGGCATGCTATAGTATGCCGTTCGAGACCATGGGCTATAGCCCAACGCCATGGTCATAAATGATGAAAACAAGGATTTGAAAAAAATACGAAAATGACTCCGAGACGATGGGCTATAGCCCATCGCCATGGTCATAAATGATGAAAAACGAGGATTAAAAAAAAAGACGAAAATGACTCCGAGACGATGGGCTATAGCCCATGGTCTCGGAGTGATTTTCGTCTTTTTTTCAAATCCTCAAAAATGATGGAAAACGGCATGCGATAGTATGCCGTTCGAGACCATGGGCTATAGCCAGTCGCCATGGTCATAAATGATGAAAAACAAGGATTTGAAAAAAAGACGAAAATGACTCCGAGACGATGGGCTATAGCCCATGGTCTCGGAGTGATTTTCGTCTTTTTTTCAAGTCCTCAAAAATGATGGAAAACGGCATGCTATAGTATGCCGTTCGAGACCATGGGCTATAGCCCATCGCCATGGTCATAAATTATGAAAAACAAGGATTTGAAAAAAAGACGAAAATGACTCCGAGACGATGGGCTATAGCCCATGGTCTCGGAGTGATTTTCGTCTTTTTTTCAAGTCCTCAAAAATGATGGAAAACGGCATGCTATAGTATGCCGTTCGAGACCATGGGCTATAGCCCATCGCCATGGTCATAAATGATGAAAAACAAGGATTTGAAAAAAAGACGAAAATGACTCCGAGACGATGGGCTATAGCCCATGGTCTCGGAGTGATTTTCGTCTTTTTTTCAAATCCTCAAAAATGATGCAAAACGGCATGCTATAGTATGCCGTTCGAGACCATGGGCTATAGCCCATCGCCATGGTCATAAATGATGAAAAACGAGGATTAAAAAAAAAAGACGAAAATGACTCCGAGACGATGGGCTATAGCCCATGTTCTCGGAGTGATTTTCGTCTTTTTTTCAAATCCTCAAAAATGATGGAAAACGGCATGCGATAGTATGCCGTTCGAGACCATGGGCTATAGCCCATCGCCATGGTCATAAATGATGAAAAACAAGGATTTGAAAAAAAGACGAAAATGACTCCGAGACGATGGGCTATAGCCCATGGTCTCGGAGTGATTTTCGTCTTTTTTTCAAATCCTCAAAAATGATGGAAAACGGCATGCTATAGTATGCCGTTCGAGACCATGGGCTATAGCCCATCGCCATGGTCATAAATTATGAAAAACAAGGATTTGAAAAAAAGACGAAAATGACTCCGAGACGATGGGCTATAGCCCATGGTCTCGGAGTGATATTCGTCTTTTTTTCAAATCCTCAAAAATGATGGAAAACGGCATGCTATAGTATGCCGTTCGAGACCATGGGCTATAGCCCATCGCCATGGTCATAAATGATGAAAACAAGGATTTGAAAAAAAGACGAAAATGACTCCGAGACGATGGGCTATAGCCCATCGCCATGGTCATAAATGATGAAAAACGAGGATTAAAAAAAAAGACGAAAATGACTCCGAGACGATGGGCTATAGCCCATGGTCTCGGAGTGATTTTCGTCTTTTTTTCAAATCCTCAAAAATGATGGAAAACGGCATGCGATAGTATGCCGTTCGAGACCATGGGCTATAGCCAGTCGCCATGGTCATAAATGATGAAAAACAAGGATTTGAAAAAAAGACGAAAATGACTCCGAGACGATGGGCTATAGCCCATGGTCTCGGAGTGATTTTCGTCTTTTTTTCAAGTCCTCAAAAATGATGGAAAACGGCATGCTATAGTATGCCGTTCGAGACCATGGGCTATAGCCCATCGCCATGGTCATAAATGATGAAAAACGAGGATTAAAAAAAAAGACGAAAATGACTCCGAGACGATGGGCTATAGCCCATGGTCTCGGAGTGATTTTCGTCTTTTTTTCAAATCCTCAAAAATGATGGAAAACGGCATGCGATAGTATGCCGTTCGAGACCAAGGGCTATAGCCCATCGCCATGGTCATAAATGATGAAAAACAAGGATTTGAAAAAAAGACGAAAATGACTCCGAGACGATGGGCTATAGCCCATGGTCTCGGAGTGATTTTCGTCTTTTTTTTTTCAAATCCTCAAAAATGATACAAAACGGCATGCTATAGTATGCCGTTCGAGACCATGGGCTATAGCCCAACGCCATGGTCATAAATGATGAAAACAAGGATTTGAAAAAAAGACGAAAATGACTCCGAGACGATGGGCTATAGCCCATCGCCATGGTCATAAATGATGAAAAACGAGGATTAAAAAAAAAGACGAAAATGACTCCGAGACGATGGGCTATAGCCCATGGTCTCGGAGTGATTTTCGTCTTTTTTTCAAATCCTCAAAAATGATGGAAAACGGCATGCGATAGTATGCCGTTCGAGACCATGGGCTATAGCCAGTCGCCATGGTCATAAATGATGAAAAACAAGGATTTGAAAAAAAGACGAAAATTACTCCGAGACGATGGGCTATAGCCCATGGTCTCGGAGTGATTTTCGTCTTTTTTTCAAGTCCTCAAAAATGATGGAAAACGGCATGCTATAGTATGCCGTTCGAGACCATGGGCTATAGCCCATCGCCATGGTCATAAATTATGAAAAACAAGGATTTGAAAAAAAGACGAAAATGACTCCGAGACGATGGGCTATAGCCCATGGTCTCGGAGTGATTTTCGTCTTTTTTTCAAGTCCTCAAAAATGATGGAAAACGGCATGCTATAGTATGCCGTTCGAGACCATGGGCTATAGCCCATCGCCATGGTCATAAATGATGAAAAACAAGGATTTGAAAAAAAGACGAAAATGACTCCGAGACGATGGGCTATAGCCCATGGTCTCGGAGTGATTTTCGTATTTTTTTCAAATCCTCAAAAATGATGCAAAACGGCATGCTATAGTATGCCGTTCGAGACCATGGGCTATAGCCCATCGCCATGGTCATAAATGATGAAAAACGAGGATTAAAAAAAAAGACGAAAATGACTCCGAGACGATGGGCTATAGCCCATGTTCTCGGAGTGATTTTCGTCTTTTTTTCAAATCCTCAAAAATGATGGAAAACGGCATGCGATAGTATGCCGTTCGAGACCATGGGCTATAGCCCATCGCCATGGTCATAAATGATGAAAAACAAGGATTTGAAAAAAAGACGAAAATGACTCCGAGACGATGGGCTATAGCCCATGGTCTCGGAGTGATTTTCGTCTTTTTTTCAAATCCTCAAAAATGATGGAAAACGGCATGCTATAGTATGCCGTTCGAGACCATGGGCTATAGCCCATCGCCATGGTCATAAATTATGAAAAACAAGTATTTGAAAAAAAGACGAAAATGACTCCGAGACGATGGGCTATAGCCCATGGTCTCGGAGTGATATTCGTCTTTTTTTCAAATCCTCAAAAATGATGGAAAACGGCATGCTATAGTATGCCGTTCGAGACCATGGGCTATAGCCCATCGCCATGGTCATAAATGATGAAAAACGAGGATTAAAAAAAAAGACGAAAATGACTCCGAGACGATGGGCTATAGCCCATGGTCTCGGAGTGATTTTCGTCTTTTTTTCAAATCCTCAAAAATGATGGAAAACGGCATGCGATAGTATGCCGTTCGAGACCAAGGGCTATAGCCCATCGTCATGGTCATAAATGATGAAAAACAAGGATTTGAAAAAAAGACGAAAATGACTCCGAGACGATGGGCTATAGCCCATGGTCTCGGAGTGATTTTCGTCTTTTTTTCAAATCCTCAAAAATGATGGAAAACGGCATGCGATAGTATGCCGTTCGAGACCATGGGCTATAGCCCATCGCCATGGTCATAAATGATGAAAAACGAGGATTTGAAAAAAAGGCGAAAATGACTCCGAGACGATGGGCTATAGCCCATGGTCTCGGAGTGATTTTCGTCTTTTTTTCAAATCCTCAAAAATGATGGAAAACGGCATGCTATAGTATGCCGTTCGAGACCATGGGCTATAGCCCATCGCCATGGTCATAAATGATGAAAAACGAGGATTTAAAAAAAAGACGAAAATGACTCCGAGACGATGGGCTATAGCCCATGGTCTCGGAGTGATTTTCGTCTTTTTTTCAAATCCTCAAAAATGATGGAAAACGGCATGCGATAGTATGCCGTTCGAGACCAAGGGCTATAGCCCATCGCCATGGTCATAAATGATGAAAAACAAGGATTTGAAAAAAAGACGAAAATGACTCCGAGACGATGGGCTATAGCCCATGGTCTCGGAGTGATTTTCGTCTTTTTTTCAAATCCTCAAAAATGATGGAAAACGGCATGCGATAGTATGCCGTTCGAGACCATGGGCTATAGCCCATCGCCATGGTCATAAATGATGAAAAACGAGGATTTGAAAAAAAGGCGAAAATGACTCCGAGACGATGGGCTATAGCCCATGGTCTCGGAGTGATTTTCGTCTTTTTTTCAAATCCTCAAAAATGATGGAAAACGGCATGCTATAGTATGCCGTTCGAGACCATGGGCTATAGCCCATCGCCATGGTCATAAATGATGAAAAACGAGGATTTGAAAAAAAGACGAAAATGACTCCGAGACAATGGGCTATAGCCCATGGTCTCGGAGTGATTTTCGTCTTTTTTTCAAATCCTCAAAAATGATGGAAAACGGCATGCTATAGTATCCCGTTCGAGACCATGGGCTATAGCCCATCGCCATGGTCATAAATTATGAAAAACAAGGATTTGAAAAAAAGACGAAAATGACTCCGAGACGATGGGCTATAGCCCATGGTCTCGGAGTGATATTCGTCTTTTTTTCAAATCCTCAAAAATTATGGAAAACGGCATGCTATAGTATGCCGTTCGAGACCATGGGCTATAGCCCATCGCCATGGTCATAAATTATGAAAAACGAGGATTTGAAAAAAAGACGAAAATGACTCCGAGACGATGGGCTATAGCCCATGGTCTCGGAGTGATTTTCGTCTTTTTTTCAAATCCTCAAAAATGATGCAAAACGGCATGCTATAGTATGCCGTTCGAGACCATGGGCTATAGCCCATCGCCCAGGTCATAAATTATGAAAAACAAGGATTTGAAAAAAAGAAGAAAATGACTCCGAGACGATGGGCTATAACCCATGGTCTCGGAGTGATTTTCGTCTTTTTTTCAAATCCTCAAAAATGATGCACAACGGCATGCTATAGTATGCCGTTCGAGACCATGGGCTATAGCCCATGGTCTCGGAGTGACTTTCGTCTTTTTTTCAAATCCTCAAAAATGATGCAAAACGGCATGCTATAGTATGCCGTTCAAGACCATGGGCTATAGCCCATCGCCATGGTCATAAATGATGAAAAACGAGGATTTGAAAAAAAGACGAAAATAACTCCGAGACGATGGGCTATATCCCATGGTCTCGGAGTGATTTTCGTCTTTTTTTTCAAATCCTCAAAAATGATGCAAAACGGCATGCTATAGTATGCCGTTCGAGACCATGGGCTATATCCCATCGCCATGGTCATAAATGATGAAAAGCAAGGATTTGAAAAAAAGACGAAAATGACTCCGAGACGATGGGCTATAGCCCATGGTCTCGGAGTGATTTTCGTATTTTTTTCAAATCCTCAAAAATGATGGAAAACGGCATGCTATAGTATGCCGTTCGAGACCATGGGCTATAGCCCATCGCCATGGTCATAAATTATGAAAAACGAGGATTTGAAAAAAAGACGAAAATGACTCCGAGACGATGGGCTATAGCCCATGGTCTCGGAGTGATTTTCGTCTTTTTTTCAAATCCTCAAAAATGATGCAAAACGGCATGCTATAGTATGCCGTTCGAGACCATGGGCTATAGCCCATCGCCCAGGTCATAAATTATGAAAAACAAGGATTTGAAAAAAAGAAGAAAATGACTCCGAGACGATGGGCTATAACCCATGGTCTCGGAGTGATTTTCGTCTTTTTTTCAAATCCTCAAAAATGATGCACAACGGCATGCTATAGTATGCCGTTCGAGACCATGGGCTATAGCCCATCGCCATGGTCATAAATTATGAAAAACAAGGATTTGAAAGAAAGACGAAAATCACTCCGAGACCATGGGCCCATAGTCTCGGAGTGATTTTGGTCTTTTTTTCAAATCCTCAAAAATGATGCAAAACGGCATGCTATAGTATGCCGTTCGAGACCATGGGCTATAGCCCATCGCCATGGTCATAAATTATGAAAAACGAGGATTTGAAAGAAAGACGAAAATGACTCCGAGACCATGGGCTATAGCCCATGGTCTCGGAGTGATTTTCGTCTTTTTTTCAAATCCTCAAAAATTATGGAAAACGGCATGCTATAGTATTCCGTTCGAGACCATGGGCTATAGCCCATCGCCATGGTCATAAATTATGAAAAACGAGGATTTGAAAAAAAGACGAAAATGACTCCGAGACCATGGGCCCATAGTCTCGGAGTGATTTTGGTCTTTTTTTCAAATCCTCAAAAATGATGCAAAACGGCATGCTATAGTATGCCGTTCGAGACCATGGGCTATAGCCCATCGCCATGGTCATAAATTATGAAAAACGAGGATTTGAAAGAAAGACGAAAATGACTCCGAGACGATGGGCTATAGCCCATGGTCTCGGAGTGATTTTCGTCTTTTTTTCAAATCCTCAAAAATGATGCAAAACGGCATGCTATAGTATGCCGTTCGAGACCATGGGCTATAGCCCATCGCCCAGGTCATAAATTATGAAAAACAAGGATTTGAAAAAAAGAAGAAAATGACTCCGAGACGATGGGCTATAACCCATGGTCTCGGAGTGATTTTCGTCTTTTTTTCAAATCCTCAAAAATGATGCACAACGGCATGCTATAGTATGCCGTTCGAGACCATGGGCTATATCCCATGGTCTCGGAGTGACTTTCGTCTTTTTTTCAAATCCTCAAAAATGATGCAAAACGGCATGCTATAGTATGCCGTTCAAGACCATGGGCTATAGCCCATCGCCATGGTCATAAATGATGAAAAACGAGGATTTGAAAAAAAGACGAAAATAACTCCGAGACGATGGGCTATATCCCATGGTCTCGGAGTGATTTTCGTCTTTTTTTTCAAATCCTCAAAAATGATGCAAAACGGCATGCTATAGTATGCCGTTCGAGACCATGGGCTATATCCCATCGCCATGGTCATAAATGATGAAAAGCAAGGATTTGAAAAAAAGACGAAAATGACTCCGAGACGATGGGCTATAGCCCATGGTCTCGGAGTGATTTTCGTATTTTTTTCAAATCCTCAAAAATTATGGAAAACGGCATGCTATAGTATGCCGTTCGAGACCATGGGCTATAGCCCATCGCCATGGTCATAAATTATGAAAAACGAGGATTTGAAAAAAAGACGAAAATGACTCCGAGACGATGGGCTATAGCCCATGGTCTCGGAGTGATTTTCGTCTTTTTTTCAAATCCTCAAAAATGATGCAAAACGGCATGCTATAGTATGCCGTTCGAGACCATGGGCTATAGCCCATCGCCCAGGTCATAAATTATGAAAAACAAGGATTTGAAAAAAAGAAGAAAATGACTCCGAGACGATGGGCTATAACCCATGGTCTCGGAGTGATTTTCGTCTTTTTTTCAAATCCTCAAAAATGATGCACAACGGCATGCTATAGTATGCCGTTCGAGACCATGGGCTATAGCCCATCGCCATGGTCATAAATTATGAAAAACAAGGATTTGAAAGAAAGACGAAAATCACTCCGAGACCATGGGCCCATAGTCTCGGAGTGATTTTGGTCTTTTTTTCAAATCCTCAAAAATGATGCAAAACGGCATGCTATAGTATGCCGTTCGAGACCATGGGCTATAGCCCATCGCCATGGTCATAAATTATGAAAAACGAGGATTTGAAAGAAAGACGAAAATGACTCCGAGACCATGGGCTATAGCCCATGGTCTCGGAGTGATTTTCGTCTTTTTTTCAAATCCTCAAAAATGATGCAAAACGGCATGCTATAGTATGCCGTTCGAGACCATGGGCTATAGCCCATCGCCATGGTCATAAATTATGAAAAACAAGGATTTGAAAAAAAGACGAAAATGACTCCGAGACGATGGGCTATAGCCCATGGTCTCGGAGTGATTTTCGTCTTTTTTTCAAATCCTCAAAAATGATGGAAAACGGCATGCTATAGTATTCCGTTCGAGACCATGGGCTATAGCCCATCGCCATGGTCATAAATTATGAAAAACAAGGATTTGAAAAAAAGAAGAAAATGACTCCGAGACGATGGGCTATAACCCATGGTCTCGGAGTGATTTTCGTCTTTTTTTCAATTCCTCAAAAATGATGCAAAACGGCATGCTATAGTATGCCGTTCGAGACCATGGGCTATAGCCCATCACCATGGTCATAAATTATGAAAAACTAGGATTTGAAAAAAATACGAAAATGACTCCGAGACGATGGGCTATAGCCCATGGTCTCGGAGTGATTTTCGTCTTTTTTTCAAATCCTCAAAAATGATGGAAAACGGCATGCTATAGTATGCCGTTCGAGACCATGGGCTATAGCCCATCGCCATGGTCATAAATTATGAAAAACAAGGATTTGAAAGAAAGACGAAAATCACTCCGAGACCATGGGCTATAGCCCATGGTCTCGGAGTGATTTTTGTCTTTTTTTCAAATCCTCAAAAATGATGGAAAACGGCATGCTATAGTATCCCGTTCGAGACCATGGGCTATAGCCCATGGTCTCGGAGTGATTTTCGTCTTTTTTTCAAATCCTCAAAAATGATGCAAAACGGCATGCTATAGTATGCCGTTCGAGACCATGGGATATAGCCCATCGCCATCGTCATAAATTATGAAAAACAAGGATTTGAAAAAAAGGCGAAAATGACTCCGAGACGATGGGCTATAGCCCATGGTCTCGGAGTGATTTTCGTCTTTTTTTCAAATCCTCAAAAATGATGCAAAACGGCATGCTATAGTATGCCGTTCGAGACCATGGGCTATAGCCCATCGCCATGGTCATAAATTATGAAAAACAAGGATTTGAAAGAAAGACGAAAATCACTCCGAGACCATGGGCTATAGCCCATGGTCTCGGAGTGATTTTCGTCTTTTTTTCAAATCCTCAAAAATGATGCAAAACGGCATGCTATAGTATGCCGTTCGAGACCATGGGCTATAGCCCATCGCCATGGTCATACATTATGAAAAACAAGGATTTGAAAAAAAGACGAAAATGACTCCGAGACGATGGGCTATAGCCCATGGTCTCGGAGTGATTTTCGTCTTTTTTTCAAATCCTCAAAAATGATGGAAAACGGCATGCTATAGTATCCCGTTCGAGACCATGGGCTATAGCCCATGGTCTCGGAGTGATTTTCGTCTTTTTTTCAAATCCTCAAAAATGATGCAAAACGGCATGCTATAGTATGCCGTTCGAGACCATGGGATATAGCCCATCGCCATCGTCATAAATTATGAAAAACAAGGATTTGAAAAAAAGGCGAAAATGACTCCGAGACGATGGGCTATAGCCCATGGTCTCGGAGTGATTTTCGTCTTTTTTTCAAATCCTCAAAAATGATGCAAAACGGCATGCTATAGTATGCCGTTCGAGACCATGGGCTATAGCCCATCGCCATGGTCATAAATTATGAAAAATGAGGATTTGAAAAAAAGACGAAAATGACTCCGAGACGATGGGCTATAGCCCATGGTCTCGGAGTGATTTTCGTCTTTTTTTCAAATCCTCAAAAATGATGCAAAACGGCATGCTATAGTATGCCGTTCGAGACCATGGGCTATAGCCCATCTCCATGGTCATAAATTATGAAAAACAAGGATTTGAAAAAAAGACGAAAATGACTCCGAGACGATGGGCTATAACCCATGGTCTCGGAGTGATTTTCGTCTTTTTTTCAAATCCTCAAAAATGATGCAAAACGGCATGCTATAGTATGCCGTTCGAGACCATGGGCTATAGCCCATCGCCATGGTCATAAATTATGAAAAACAAGGATTTGAAAAAAAGACGAAAATGACTCCGAGACGATGGGCTATAGCCCATGGTCTCGGAGTGATTTTCGTCTTTTTTTCAAATCCTCAAAAATGATGGAAAACGGCATGCTATAGTATGCCGTTCGAGACCATGGGCTATAGCCCATCGCCATCGTCATAAATTATGAAAAACAAGGATTTGAAAAAAATATGAAAATGACTCCGAGACGATGGGCTATAGCCCATGGTCTCGGAGTGATTTTCGTCTTTTTTTCAAATCCTCAAAAATGATGGAAAACGGCATGCTATAGTATGCCGTTCGAGACCATGGGCTATAGCCCATCGCCATCGTCATAAATTATGAAAAACAAGGATTTGAAAAAAATATGAAAATGACTCCGAGACGATGGGCTATAGCCCATGGTCTCGGAGTGATTTTCGTCTTTTTTTCAAATCCTCAAAAATGATGCAAAACGGCATGCTATAGTATGCCGTTCGAGACCATGGGCTATAGCCCATCGCCATGGTCATAAATTATGAAAAACAAGGATTTGAAAAAAAGACGAAAATGACTCCGAGACGATGGGCTATAGCCCATGGTCTCGGAGTGATTTTCGTCTTTTTTTCAAATCTTCAAAAATTATGCAAAACGGCATGCTATAGTATGCCGTTCGAGACCATGGGCTATAGCCCATCGCCATGGTCATACATGATGAAAAACAAGGATTTGAAAAAAAGACGAAAATGACTCCGAGACGATGGTCTCGGAGTGATTTTCTTCTTTTTTTCAAATCCTCAAAAAATGATGCAAAACGGCATGCTATAGTATGCCGTTCGAGACCATGGGCTATAGCCCATGGTCTCGGAGTGATTTTCGTCTTTTTTCAAATCCTCAAAAATGATGGAAAACGGCATGCTATAGTATGCCGTTCGAGACCATGGGCTATAGCCCATCGCCATGGTCATAAATGATGAAAAACGAGGATTTGAAAAAAAGACGAAAATGACTCTGGTAAACCAGGAAGTACCACACCAGTGCCTTAGTTTGTTTTGTTGTATAGTTTTATTAGAGTTTTATCCTATAGTTATATTAGAGTTATATTATAGTTTTATTATAGTTTTATCCTATAGTTGTATTAGAGTTTTATTAGAGTTTTATTAGAGTTTTATCCTAGAGTTTTATCCTATAGTTGTATTAGAGTTTTATTATCCTAGAGTTTTATTTTAGTTTATTTTAGTTTTATTAGAGTTTTTCCGTCACGCTTTTCCGTCACGCTTTTTCAGCGACAGGCTATAGTCCATGATGTCGGAGGGCATACTATAGTATGTCGTTTTTTTACGATTTCGGAGGATTTGAAAAAAAGGTGAAAATCGTGGAAAAGCAAAAGGCTGATCAAGGTAATTTATACTGGTCATTTATACTTGTCAAGGTCATTTATACTGGTGAAGGTCATGTACGAGTCTTATGAAGGTAATTTATACTGGTAAAGGTCATTGATACTGGTCAAGGTCATTTACTAGTCTTATGAAGGTCATTTATACTGGTGAAGGTTATGTACGAGTCTTATGAAGGTCATTTATACTGGTCAAGGTCATTTATACTGGTGAAGGTCATGTACGAGTCTTATGAAGGTCATTTATACTGGTCAAGGTCATTTATACTGGTCAAGGTCATTTACTAGTCTTATGAAGGTCATTTATACTGCTCAAGGTCATTGATACTGGTCAAGGTCATTCAGCGGTGCGCTATAGTGCGTTATTCTTCATCATTGTTGAGGATTTGAAAAAAGCGAAAGGCTATAGTCCATGATCTCGGAAAGCATAGTATGTCGTTTTGCCATTTTTTCACGATTTCGGAGTCAATTTGTTTCATTTATATCATCATTTATACTGGTCAAGGTCATTGATACTGGTGAAGGTCATTTACTAGTCTAATGAAGGTCATTTATACTGGTCCATAGTCCAATTTTCTCGATTTCGGAGGATTTACAAAAAAAGTTAAAATCACGGAAAAGCATCTATCATGTAAATACAACACATTGAGCAGGGCACCACAGGGAGTTGAACCCCGTTCCGGTAAACCAAGAAGTACCACAACCAGTGCCTTAGTTTGTTTTGTTGTAATTTACAGGTTCAACAGCATCACATTCATTTACATTTCAACAGTAAACTCAAATAAAACTATAGGATAAAACTATAGGATAAAACTATAGGATAAAACTATAGGATAAAACTCAAAAAGAACTATAGGATAAAACTATAGGATAAAACTATAGGATAAAACTCAAATAAAACTATAGGATAAAACTATAGGATAAAACTATAGGATAAAACTACAGGATAAAACTATAGGATAAAACTATAGGATAAAACTACAGGATAAAACTATAGGATAAAACTACAGGATAAAACTATAGGATAAAACTATAGGATAAAACTATAGGATAAAACTATAGGATAAAACTCTGATAAAACTATAGGATAAATCTATAGGATAAAACTCTAATACAACTATAGGATAAAACTCTAATAAAACTATAGGATAAAACTATAGGATAAAACTATAGGATAAAACTATAGGATAAAACTACAGGATAAAACTACAGGATAAAACTATAGGATAAAACTATAGGATAAAACTACAGGATAAAACTATAGGATAAAACTATAGGATAAAACTATAGGATAAAACTACAGGATAAAACTATAGGATAAAACTATAGGATAAAACTATAGGATAAAACTCAAATAAAACTATAGGATAAAACTATAGGATAAAACTCAAATAAAACTCTGATAAAACTATAGGATAAATCTATAGGATAAAACTCTAATACAACTATAGGATAAAACTCTAATAAAACTGATAAAACTCTTATAAAACTAATAAAACTATAGGATAAAACATACAAAAAAGGTGAAAATCACAGAAAAGCGACAGGCTGTTGTCCATCGTCTCGGAGTGCATGCTATAGGGTGCCATTTTTCACGATTTCGGAGGATTTACAAAAAAGTGAAAAACACGGAAAAGCGAAAGGCTATAGTCCATCGTCTCTGTGTGCATACTATTGTGTGCAATTTTTTTCCCGATTTCGGAGTCAATTTGTTTAATTTATATCATAATTTATACTGGTCAAGGCCATTGATACTGGTGAAGGTCATTTACTAGTCTTTGTCTTATGAAGGTAATTTATACTGCTCAAGGTCATTGATACTGGTCAAGGTCATTCATACTGGTCAAGGTCATTGATACTGGTGAAGATCATTTACTAGTCTAATGAAGGTCATCTATACTGGTTAAAGGTATATTCAGTGATTTGACTTAATTCAAATATCACTTATTTTTCCTTTTTTTCTGGATAATCCTCCCTACTATAGAGTGTGCTGACCATATAAGGAAATCCTCCCTGTCCCCAGTGAGCCCCTGGGGTCAAAAAACCCTAGTTTCAGTTTTGGTGGCGGGTGGCAAAACCTTCATCCAATCAGGATGAGAGGGGCCGTCCTCCAATCATGATCGAGTTGGTGCACATGCTGTTGGCCTGTTGCACTTCCCCCCACTGTAGAGAGTGCATGTGCACATTTTGTTACCGGGGCGGACTGGGTGGTTATCCAAATCACCCAAATCACTGAATGCTCCTTTATGGTAATTTATACTGGTCCATAGTACATTTTTCACGATTTCGGAGGGTTTTTAAAAAAGTGAAAATCACGGAAAGCGACAGGCTATAGTCCATCGTCTCGGAGTGCATGCTATAATTTATTGAAATGTATTGAAAAGTTTTCCAGCACAGGATGAAATCCTCTATGCCAGACTCATAACAGACATAAATACATATTAAAATTAAGTACATACATACATTCGTATTATTATTTTTTTTAATAAACAAAGTTTATGTGGATCACTTTTTTTTTAAAATATATATATTTATACATAATACAGTTTCAAAAGTCCCGTATTTACCAGTCTATGACCTTACAAGCCAGCCGTATAATTATACAACAAATCTTTCGTTGACCAAAATTTGTCAAGTCTATTCTTAAAAGTGTTGACTGAAGGAGCCTGGACCACTTCCTCCGGAAGTTTATTCCAGCTCTAAGTGTAAAGAAATTCTTTCTCTTTTCTGAATGACAATTTAGTGGTAAGAGTTTAAGAGAATTCCCTCTCAACTCATACCTGCTGTCCCAGAAATGGACAACAGGCTCGGCTGTAAAGTCATATATCTGGTGAACAAGTTTATAGACCTCAATCATATCTCCTCTGTGCCTCCTGTACACTAACGTTGGTAACTGTAAGTGTCTTAACCTTTCTTCATATGACACTTCTTTCAACCCTGGTATTAATTTAGTAGCCCTTCTCTGAACCTTCTCTATTTTCTCTATGTATTTGATTTTGTAAGGGCACCAGACTGAGCTTGCAAATTCAAGATGTGATCTCACCAATGATTTATATAACAGCATAAATAGTTCTTTACGTAAATTTAAAAAGGTTCTTCTTATTATCGCCAACATGGAGTTTGCCTTTTTTACTTTTTCAGAGATGTGCATCTCAAATTCTAGTGAATTATCAACCACCACCCCTATATATTTTTCTTCCTCTACTTGATGAATCACTAGATCTCCAACTGTATAATTAGCCAAGTTGTCCCTTTTTTTCCCAATGTGCAACTGTTTACATTTATCTGGATTTAATTTCAGTAACCACCTGTCACACCAATTGCTGGTACTCTGGAGGTCTGCTTGGAGTTGTGCTGTGTCTGTGTCATTGGTTATAGTTCTAAATATGTTTGTGTCGTCCGCAAAAAGGTAGACATCGGATTGTATCTCACTTGGTAGATCATTTATATAAATAACAAAAAGTACAGGTCCTAATACAGATCCCTGTGGGACTCCAGAGGTCACTGACTTCCAACCTGAAGTGGCTCCATTAACCACCACCTTCTGTTTCCTGTAAGACCTTCATTTTGATATTAGTCTCTTATGGGGAACTTTATCAAAAGCTTTTTGGAAATCCATATATATGCAGTCAACCGACTGTCCTCTATCTAAAGATGCTGACCATTTATCAAGAACCGTGAGAAGTTGAAGTGTGGTCGATCTTCCAGATATAAAGCCATACTGGCTGTTACTAAAGAGCTTGTTGGACTTCATATGATCTACAATGCGTGTCCTAATTAATTTTTCCATTGTTTTACATATAACAGATGTCAGGCTGACAGGTCTGTAGCTCCCTGCCAGTGCCTTACTTCCTTTTTTAAATATTGCACTGATTTGTGCCTCTTTCCAACCATTTGGTAAAGTTGCTTCCTCCAAAGTTTTGTTAAATAGCATCGTTACTGGTTCAGCAATCACACAGGCTAGTTCTTTTACTATCCTAGGGTGTATTGCATCTGGCCCGGGTGATTTGTAAATATTCATGCTCTGTAGCAGTTTTTTTGCATCTTAGTTGTTGTTGTTATTATAAAGCGTTCTGCATGCTGAACTTCCACTCTTGGCAATTCAGGTATAACATGCCCTTCAGGTTCCTTCACAAATACACTGCTAAAATAATCTGAAAGTATTTCTGCTTTATCAGAGTCCTTCTCTGTTTTTGGGGAGTTCTTATTGTCTTGATTGACATATAGATCTCCTACTGATGTTTTAATTGTTGTCCTTTTATTAATGTAGTCCCAAATAACCTTCGGTTTCAGTTTAGATTGTCTTGCTAACTCTTCTTCATATTGAATTCTTAAATTTCTTGTTCTCGTTCTCACACAGTTTCTAACTCTACGGTAATCTTTTTGTATCTCTGGATCTTTACTTTTCATGGCCTTTTTCGCAAGAGAGTTTTTCTCCTTTATTTTCATTTTTGTACTACTATCCAGGGGGAAAGTGTGCTTCCTATTC
Organism: Electrona antarctica; assembly: GCF_951216825.1. Classification (NCBI taxonomy): domain Eukaryota; kingdom Metazoa; phylum Chordata; class Actinopteri; order Myctophiformes; family Myctophidae; genus Electrona; species Electrona antarctica. The sequence goes on from NC_136806.1 coordinate 2,410,396, forward strand.
CATGTCCTGCTCTTGCTATTTGGGAAGTATTTATCCTCTATTTCTTTCAACTTTAACTTTAATAGTCTCCAATTAGCGTTGACATCATAGTCAGAAAAGTATTCCCCCCAGTAAATATTTCCAGCTCTCTGATTGCTGCCTCAAAGTTCCCCTTGTTCTTTCTTACTTTTTCGTTTTTTCTCATTTTTGTACAACATATTACCTTAAACAACAAAACACAATGGTCACTTTTACCTAGTGGGCCCAAATACTGAACATCCTCAACCATATTCTCCTCGTTCGTAAGTAAGGTCCAATACATGTGGTGTGTCGTCCCCTCTCCACCTTGTTGGTTCCATTACATGTTGAAACATCAATGCGTTCTAAACACAGTCCAAAAATCTATTTTCTAGTGTGGCTCCGTCTCCCTTTGCATCAAGTAGATTCCAATCTATATTTGGCAAGTTAAAATCTCGCATAATTAGTTCATGTGAATACTTCATAGATGACACCTCCTCGATTAAAACCAAAAGATTTTCATTATTGATCTCTGTACCCCTATCTGTCGGTGACCTATAAATCAAACCCACAATCAAATTCTCATTGTTGCTACATTTTATCTCCACAAAAATATTCTCTTGAAACTCTGTCGCCAGTGTAACTTATTTAACTTCTAATGATCTATGAATATAAAGCAGTAAGCCTCTACCTACATCATTGTCAATATTCTTGGAAAACATATTGTAGACATCAACTTCATCTAAATTAAAGTCCACTGTATGAGTGGGTGCACTTTCAAACGAGCACAAAAACAATCTCAGCACTCAGCCGAAAAACCTCCCGGCCGCCATCTTTTCTAGGGTGCAATTTTTCACGATTTCGGAGGATTTACAAAAAAATCACGGAAAAGTGACAGGCTATAGTCCATCGTCTCGGACCGCATACTATAGGGTGCCATTTTTCACGATTTCGGAGGATTTTAAAAAAAAAGGTGAAAATCACGGAAAAGCGACAGGCTATAGTGCATCGTCCGGTAAACCAAGAAGTACCACAACCAGTGCCTTAGTTTATTTTGTTGTAATTTACAGGTCCAAAAGAGTAAACTCAAATAAAACTCAAATAAAACTAATAAAACGTGACGTAAAAGCGTGACGTAAAAGCGTGACGAAAAAGCGTGACGAAAAACTCAAATAAAACTAATAATCCTCTAATAAATCTCTAATAAAACTATAGGATAAAACTCTAATAAAACTATAGGATAAAACTCTAATAAAACTATAGGATAAAACTATAGGATAAAACTCTAATAAAACTATAGGATAAAACTATAGGATAAAACTCTAATAAAACTATAGGATAAAACTATAGGATAAAACTATAGGATAAAACTCTAATAAAACTATAGGATAAAACTCTAGGATAAAACTCTAATAAAACTATAGGATAAAACTCTAATGAAACTCAAATAAAACTATAGGATAAAACTATAGGATAAAACTCTAATAAAACTATAGGATAAAACTCTAATGAAACTCAAATAAAACTATAGGATACAACTCTAATATATAATATAATATAAAACTCAAATAAAACTAATAATCCTCTAATAAATCTCTAATAAAACTATAGGATAAAACTATAGGATAAAACTCTAATAAAACTATAGGATAAAACTCTAATAAAACTCTAATAAAACTCTAATAAAACGTGACGAAAAAGCGTGACGAAAAACTCAAATACAACTCTAATAAATCTCTAATAAAACTATAGGATAAAACTATAGGATAAAACTCTAATAAAACTATAGGATAAAACTATAGGATAAAACTCTAATAAAACTATAGGATAAAACTATAGGATAAAACTATAGGATAAAACTCTAATAAAACTATAGGATAAAACTATAGGATAAAACTCTAATAAAACTATAGGATAAAACTATAGGATAAAACGATAGGATAAAACGATAGGATAAAACGATAGGATAAAACTATAGGATAAAACTCTAATGAAACTATAGGATAAAACTCTAGGATAAAACTCTAATAAAACTATAGGATAAAACTATAGGATAAAACTATAGGATAAAACTCTAATAAAACTATAGGATAAAACTATAGGATAAAACTCTAATAAAACTATAGGATAAAACTATAGGATAAAACTCTAATAAAACTATAGGATAAAACTATAGGATAAAACTATAGGATAAAACTCTAATAAAACTATAGGATAAAACTATAGGATAAAACTCTAATAAAACTATAGGATAAAACTATAGGATAAAACTATAGGATAAAACTATAGGATAAAACTCTAATAAAACTATAGGATAAAACTCTAATGAAACTCAAATAAAACTATAGGATAAAACTATAGGATAAAACTATAGGATAAAACTCTAATAAAACTATAGGATAAAACTCTAATGAAACTCAAATAAAACTATAGGATACAACTCTAATATATAATATAATATAAAACTCAAATAAAACTAATAATCCTCTAATAAATCTCTAATAAAACTATAGGATAAAACTATAGGATAAAACTCTAATAAAACTATAGGATAAAACTATAGGATAAAACTCTAATAAAACTCTAATAAAACGTGACGAAAAAGCGTGACGAAAAACTCAAATAAAACTCTAATAAAACTATAGGATAAAACTATAGGATAAAACTCTAATAAAACTATAGGATAAAACTATAGGATAAAACTATAGGATAAAACTCTAATAAAACTATAGGATAAAACTCTAATAAAACTATAGGATAAAACTCTAATAAAACAATAGGATAAAACTCTAGGATAAAACTCTAGGATAAAACTCTAATAAAACTATAGGATAAAACTATAGGATAAAACTATAGGATAAAACTCTAATAAAACTCTAGGATAAAACTCTAATGAAACTCAAATAAAACTATAGGATAAAACTATAGGATAAAACTCTAATAAAACTATAGGATAAAACTCTAATGAAACTCAAATAAAACTATAGGATAAAACTCTAATATATAATATAATATAACATGGGCCTTAACAAAGAGGGGAGACCAGACAGAGTTTAAAGCAGCAAAAAAGTATTTTATTAAACAATTAATGAAAAATGTAATCAAAGAATTCATGTTTACGTTCCAAATAAAGCTGGCAGGGAACAACTGCCCAAAAGCAAAGTTGCTCTGGTGTGGCTGCTCTGTAGCCTGCCTGGTGTGGCTGCTCTGTAGCCTGGTGTGGCTGCTCTGCAGCCTGGTGTGGCTGCTCTGTAGCCTGGTGTGGCTGCTCTGTAGCCTGGTGTGGCTGCTCTGCAGCCTGCCTGGTGTGGCTGCTCTGTAGCCTGCCTGGTGTGGCTGCTCTGTAGCCTGGTGTGGCTGCTCTGTAGCCTGGTGTGGCTGCTCTGTAGCCTGGTGTGGCTGCTCTGTAGCCTGGTGTGGATGCTCTGCAGCCTGCCTGGTGTGGCTGCTCTGCAGCCTGCCTGGTGTGGCTGCTCTGCAGCCTGCCTGGTGTGGCTGCCTGAGGAGGAATGGAGAGACCAGAACATCAACACAGCAGGGCTGCGTTCGAATTAATTCCCTATGCCCCATATAGTGCACTACTTTGGGGTTCCGCCATTTTGTTATAGTGTCCGAATATGTAGTGAGCATTTTTGCACCCTAATGTAGTGGACTGAAGTATCCCACAATGCACCGGGAATTGTAGGGACCATCCGATGGTCACTACAAAAACACAGCGAAGCAAATCTGCCCCATAATGCATTGCGCAAGCTCGCTCTTGAGCGCACATGCACGCGTGCGCTGCTTCTGCATGCATGCACGCATTGCGCTCCAACTCAGAAGAGGCAGAAGTTGAACCAGCGAAAGAAGTCAACACAAATGTACTTTTTAAACTTTCATTTTCCCCTCTCTTTTCTTCCCTGGCGGATCTCGAAGCTACAGATCTCGAGACAAATGATCTGTGCATTTATTTGCAATTGTTTTATTTTATTTATAATAAAACAATTAATTTGCAATAGTATTACTAATTGATTCATTGTATAACCCAGGCACAGCGCATGACGTTAGGAGAGGAATCAGTTGCTTGCTGTAGAATATATTTTAATAGTTTTTGGATTAAGGTTGGTGAGGTTGTAAAGCTATGTGCTAAAGTCCAATATATATTTTGTACATGCATGTGAGACACATTCATTGTGTCTCCGAACATATGTTTTATTAATATTAATATTAATTCCTGCCATTAAAAAGTTATCTAACATTATTTCATTGAATTGCGATAAATACATTAAAACTTCATTATGTAGGCAGTAATTTATTGGACTGCTGTTTCTGTTAATGTCCGTATTGTGAGCAGAGCTTGTAGATCGGCTACTTTTGGTAATTATTTACCAAAAGTACCCGATCTACAAGCTCACAACACGGACGTCGCGTTGCTTATAGATCGGCTATTTTTGCCGTACCCCCCCCCCCCCCCCCCCAGGATTAGCGGGTGTTCATAATCATGCTGCTGATATTATATTTTCATATTGTCAAGGTGGTGCACTGTTTTCATATTGCTGGATAATGGATATAATATTAATTTATCATAGACATATAGGCCTAAATGCCTGCTGCAAACATATTTTCATTAACCTATTTTTTCTTTATTCATCCATGAATTTAAAAATAATTTAACAAACTGTCCTTGCAGGGAGGTGACAGCCTGCAGTCACTAATTTGATACAGTCTGTTCCTAGCGAAAATTCAGCAGCAGCGTTTTGACTGGTTTCTTGTAGTCAGTTGATTCTTCATATCCAAATGAGTGAAACGGCCGGGATGATTTGTTTATTTTTCATACAGTTCTTTATGAGGCGATCTGAAAAAACCCTATGGGGATTACAATGCAAATAAAAAGTACATGAACCCACGGACCTATAGCGCCCTCTACCGATATTGACGTCAGAGTCGGTGCTCCCCATACAGGGAGTATTGTCCGAATTCATCACTATTTGAGTCCACTGAGTCTGGATCCCCGTATGGGGAGTAGGGAGTAGGGAACAACCCTAGCAATTCGAACGCAGCCCAGGTGTTTTATAGGGTTTGGGGAGGACCCTGGCCAGGTGTCTCCCCCTCTGCAGATTGCCAGCTCCGCCCTCCCAATCCAGCACTGCAAAGGGATTGGGTTAAGCAAGCCTGACACAGAACAGCATACACATTTCCTTAACAGTCTTTGTGTTGAGTGTGTGCTTGAAATGTACTGTAATTCTGCAAACTGTTAAAGGACCACTTCACCACTTTTCAACTTCTCTTCCTATAATTGGTCCTATCTAATGTTCATGATAAAATACCACCATTTTTTTCTACTCAGTCTGTGTCTGATAGGAAGGCTGTGGGCAGTTCAGAAACCCGTCCACCAGTGACATCATCGATGGTGAATCCAAGCTAATAGAAACGGCAGGCTTTTTTTCCCTGAAAAGTTGCAATGCAAAAGTTGAAGCCATCGTTCTCACGATAATACAAATCTAAATATATGTTAAAACAAATCTTGTTTAAAAAATGTTTTTCCTAATGATGATATCACTGGTGGACGGGTGTCCGAACTGCCCAAAGCCCTCCTATGAGACACAGACTGAGTAGAAAGAAATGGTGGTGTTTTATCATGAACATTAGTGAGGACCAATTATATGAAGAGATGTTGAAAAGTGGTGAAGTGGTCCTTTAATACATATTTCAATCAATCAATCAATCAATAGCTAAAATGATGTTATAGCAAAGCATGAAGAAGTTTGAGAACCACAGACTGATCCACCAACATGCACTCTGCATGTTACCCGTTACAATGGCTCCCTCTGCTGGTGAAGTACCAGAATACAGAACCACAGACTGATCCACCAACATGCACTCTGCATGTTACCCGTTACAATGCCTCCCTCTGCTGGTGAAGTACGAGAATACAGAACCACAGACTGATCCACCAACATGCACTCTGCATGTTACCCGTTACAATGGCTCCCTCTGCTGGTGAAGTACCAAAATACAGCAGTAGTACCTAAACACATTACAGAGAGACGTAATACTAATCGTAATGTCTGGGATTTATATTTATATTAGCAGTTTTCATGAGTACTCAATGGCGATTTATATGTGTGGAGGCCATGGGGAGAGGACACAGGACAACTTTACATGTGTAGAGGCTAGGGGAGAGGACACAGGACAACTTTACATGTATAGAGGCTAGAGGAGAGGACACAGGACAACTTTACATGTGTAGAGGCTAGAGGAGAGGACACAGGACAACTTTACATGTGTAGAGGCCATGGGGAGAGGACACAGGACAACTTTACATGTGTAGAGGCTAGGGGAGAGGACACAGGACAACTTTACATGTGTAGAGGCTAGGGGAGAGGACACAGGACAACTTTACATGTGTAGAGGCTAGAGGAGAGGACACAGGACAACTTTACATGTGTAGAGGCCATGGGGAGAGGACACAGGACAACTTTACATGTGTAGAGGCTAGGGGAGAGGACACAGGACAACTTTACATGTGTAGAGGCTAGGGGAGAGGACACAGGACAACTTTACATGTATAGAGGCTAGAGGAGAGGACACAGGACAACTTTACATGTGTAGAGGCTAGGGGAGAGGACACAGGACAACTTTACATGTGTAGAGGCTAGAGGAGAGGACACAGGACAACTGTACATGTGTAGAGGCTAGAGGAGACGACACAGGACAACTTTACATGTGTGGAGGCTAGGGGAGAGGACACAGGACAACTTTACATGTGTAGAGGCTAGAGGAGAGGACACAGGACAACTTTACATGTGTAGAGGCTAGAGGAGAGGACACAGGACAACTTTACATGTGTGGAGGCTAGAGGAGAGGACACAGGACAACTTTACATGTGTAGAGGCTAGAGGAGAGGACACAGGACAACTTTACATGTGTGGAGGCTAGGGGAGAGGACACAGGACAACTTTACATGTGTAGAGGCTAGAGGAGACGACACAGGACAACTTTACATGTGTAGAGGCTAGGGGAGAGGACACAGGACAACTTTACATGTGTAGAGGCTAGAGGAGAGGACACAGGACAACTTTACATGTGTAGAGGCTAGAGGAGAGGACACAGGACAACTTTACATGTGTAGAGGCTAGAGGAGAGGACACAGGACAACTTTACATGTGTGGAGGCTAGAGGAGAGGACACAGGACAACTTTACATGTGTAGAGGCTAGAGGAGAGGACACAGGACAACTTTACATGTGTGGAGGCTAGGGGAGAGGACACAGGACAACTTTACATGTGTAGAGGCTAGAGGAGACGACACAGGACAACTTTACATGTGTAGAGGCTAGGGGAGAGGACACAGGACAACTTTACATGTGTAGAGGCTAGAGGAGAGGACACAGGACAACTTTACATGTGTGGAGGCTAGGGGAGAGGACACAGGACAACTTTACATGTGTGGAGGCTAGGGGAGAGGACACAGGACAACTTTACATGTGTGGAGGCTAGGGGAGAGGACACAGGACAACTTTACATGTGTAGAGGCTAGAGGAGAGGACACAGGACAACTTTACATGTGTGGAGGCTAGGGGAGAGGACACAGGACAACTTTACATGTGTAGAGGCTAGGGGAGAGGACACAGGACAACATAGGAAAAGAGGACATAGGAAAAACAACTGTATAGAGGGTATGCGCATGCTTAACCCATTTTGGGCGGGAACCCCTTTTGGTGTTAGCATTATGTTATGCTTTAGCTATTGAAAAATAGCAGATCTATGAGCTTGTAGGTCTGCTATTTTTGAAAAATCGAAGAACGACTGACATAGAAACATAGCTTTTTCAGAAAACTGTCAGGATGTAGAAGACATTTTTTAGAATCTGATCTCAGGTCAACATGAGTTAAAGTGAATGGCACATTGAGTGGCAAAGCAACATGCAAAGTGAGTTAACATTGTTTAACGTTGTTTAATGCAATCAGATATGACTTTTCTGTGTGGATGTATGGGCTGTCAAGGCCAGAAAGTAGTTTTTTGCCACTCAGTAGGTGTTCCTGCATAACTTCTGGGTTTGATGATGATGTCACGCGCATACCCTCTATTAGGAGAAAAACAAACAAATCAAAGATTAAGAATTAAAAGCAATAAAACAGTCACATGTAACAAGTTAAAATCAGGTCAGCTTGAACAAGGCTATTCTAAACAGGTGTTTTAGTGATAAATCCCCCCCCTCCGAATTACTTACACATGATCACAGGGGTGACTTGACATTGCAGTTGGTCAATATCAGCGACTGCGCCAAAACCGCACTTTGGAGTTTTCTTCCAGAATTGCATCTTTCTAGTTCACGGCATGTCTATGAATTGAGTGCATCGCATAGACGCCTAAATGGAAACAAGACCGCAAGGACCTCTTTTGGACAGAACTGTGTTGCTGTTTTTACAGGACCCCAGGGGTCCTTGAGGGAGTTTCAGGGGTTCCGGGACAGGGGTCCTTGAGGGAGTTTCAGGGGTTCCGGGGACCCCCAGGGGTCCTTGAGGAAGTTCCAGGGGGTCCCCAGCTAAATGATAGTTTGGAACCAAATGGACCCTTGTGGGTCTGTAACTCTGAGAGTGTACAAATGGAACCAATTTGGGTCCATTTGGTTCCATTTGTAAACTCTCAGAGGTAAACCAACATAGATTTTACAATATAAATTGCGGGTCCCAGAGATATAAATGCCATTAAATGGGGGGTCCGTAGACTAATGCATGTCAAACTGGGGGTCCTTGAAATTAAACGGGTTGAGAATCACTTAGAGCCGTAACAATCTCTGCTCTCCTGAGGGTCCCTTCATGGCATATATTATTATATCTCTGCTCTCCTGAGGGTCCCTTCATGGCATATATTATTATATCTCTGCTCTCCTGAGGGTCCCTTCATGGCATATATTATTATATCTCTGCTCTCCTGAGGGTCCCTTCATGGCATATATTATTATATCTCTGCTCTCCTGAGGGTCCCTTCATGGCATATATTATTATATCTCTGCTCTCCTGAGGGTCCCTTCATGGCATCTCTGCTCTCCTGAGGGTCCCTTCATGGTTGAGAATCACTTAGAGCCGTAACAATCTCTGCTCTCCTGAGGGTCCCTTCATGGTCTCTGCTCTCCTGAGGGTCCCTTCATGGCATATATTATTCTAAAGTTTGGGAACAACAGTAATAAACTAATCAATAAACTAATCAATCAATCAATCAATCAAAGACATGAACAGGTGTCAGTGTTCAGACTGTCAATCATTTTAAATCAGTCATGACTAGTAGCCAATCAGGGGGTTGGAACCAGCAGGCAACACTGTGACGACGTATTGTTGTCGCTTTGCTGTGTGTGTGTGTGTGTGTGTGTGTGTGTGTGTGTGTGTGTGTGTGTGTGTGTGTGTGTGTGTGTGTGTGTGTGTGTGTGTGTGTGTGTGTGTGGTCAATCAGGTGTATAAGGGGCTGCTGTGTGTGATTGAGTATATTTCTTTGATTTAAAATGTATAAAATAATTACAGAACATTGATCCAGGTGGTCCCCATGCAGCTAAATGATGGGAGAGTTGTAACCAATATAGATCTTTAACTCTTGAGAGCGTAAAATGAAACCAAATGGACCCATACGGGTCCATTTGGTTTCAAGTCTGCACAATTAGACGTTGTAGAAGAATTGTTATTTTGATCAACGTTTGCCAAAAGCATTGAATTGTAGACACAATCTTGTCCGACGACAAACTAAATATTCTCTAGTTTTGGGTCTGAGAGGCTAAATGTCATCAAATGGTGGTCCGTGGCTCAGATGGGTCTGAGAGGCTAAATGTCATCAGATGGTGGTCCGTGGCTCAGATGGGTCTGAGAGGCTAAATGTCATCAGATGGTGGTCCGTGGCTCAGATGGGTCTGAGAGGCTAAATGTCATCAGATGGTGGTCCGTGGCTCAAATGGGTCTGAGAGGCTAAATGTCATCAAATGGTGGTCCGTGGCTCAGATGGGTCTGAGAGGCTAAATGTCATCAGATGGTGGTCCGTGGCTCAGATGGGTCTGAGAGGCTAAATGTCATCAGATGGTGGCCCGTGGCTCAGATGGGTCTGAGAGGCTAAATGTCATCAAATGGTGGTCCGTGGCTCAGATGGGTCTGAGAGGCTAAATGTCATCAGATGGTGGTCCGTGGCTCAGATGGGTCTGAGAGGCTAAATGTCATCAGAT
>NC_136806.1:2425577-2505524 GCF_951216825.1 Electrona antarctica
TAGCTACAGCATGTCCCCTCCACTCCTCCATAGCTACAGTAGCATGTCCCCCTCCTCTCCTCCATAGCTACAGTAGCATGTCCCCCTCCTCTCCTCCATAGCTACAGTAGCATGTCCCCCTCCACTCCTCCATAGCTACAGCATGTCCCCCTCCTCTCCTCCATAGCTACAGTAGCATGTCCACCTCCACTCCTCCCAACCACTGGTACTCCAGTCCAGCCCCCCTCCCCCATAATCGCCCCCAAAATAGGAGAAGAAAAGGCAAAAGTGGAATGAAATATTGATATTACCACAGGTAGTTCTTCTGACCAAAGCAATCGGTTGAAATAGGCTCTCCAGCCGTGCTGAAATGAGCACGACATCACACCTAGCCAGCTGTTAATAGAAGATTTGAGAACGGATTCATCACGTTAGAAATATCATCAGTTGTGCTGATTAGTGATTAGACTGAGTTTAGTCAGAGCAGCAGCTTATAGGAATGGAACATAAAGGGCAGGTCTACGCTGCTGTATTTTAACATCAGTTATAATAGGAATGGAACACAAAGGGCAGGTCTACGCTGCTGTATTTTAACATCAGTTATTATAGGAATGGAACACAAAGGGCAGGTCTACGCTGCTGTATTTTAACATCAGTTATTATAGGAATGGAACACAAAGGGCAGGTCTACGCTGCTGTATTTTAACATCAGTTATTATAGGAATGGAACACAAAGGGCAGGTCTACGCTGCTGTATTTTAACATCAGTTATTATAGGAATGGAACACAAAGGGCAGGTCTACGCTGCTGTATTTTAACATCAGTTATTATAGGAATGGAACATAAAGGGCAGGTCTACGCTGCTGTATTTTAACATCAGTTATTATAGGAATGGAACACAAAGGGCAGGTCTACGCTGCTGTATTTTAACATCAGTTATTATAGGAATGGAACACAAAGGGCAGGTCTACGCTGCTGTATTTTAACATCAGTTATTATAGGAATGGAACACAAAGGGCAGGTCTACGCTGCTGTGTTTTAACATCAGTTATTATAGGAATGGAACACAAAGGGCAGGTATACGCTGCTGTGTTTTAACATCAGTTATTATAGGAATGGAACACAAAGGGCAGGTCTACGCTGCTGTGTTTTAACATCAGTTATTATAGGAATGGAACACAAAGGGCAGGTCTACGCTGCTGTGTTTTAACATCAGTTATTATAGGAATGGAACACAAAGGGCAGGTCTACGTTGCTGTATTTTAACATCAGTTATTATAGGAATGGAACACAAAGGGCAGGTCTACGTTGCTGTATTTTAACATCAGTTATTATAGGAATGGAACACAAAGGGCAGGTCTACGCTGCTGTATTTTAACATCAGTTATTATAGGAATGGAACACAAAATGCAGGTCTACGCTGCTGTATTTTAACATCAGTTATTATAGGAATGGAACACAAAGGGCCAAGAGTGTACAAACAAATGGAACCAAATGGACCCTTATGGGTCTGTAACTCTGAGAGTGTACAAATGGAACAAAATGGACCCTTATGGGTCTGTAACTCTGAGAGTGTACAAATGGAACCAAATGGACCCTTATGGGTCTGTAACTCTGAGAGTGTACAAATGGAACCAAATGGACCCTTATGGGTCTGTAACTCTGAGAGTGTACAAATGGAACCAAATGGACCCTTACGGGTCTGTAACTCTGAGAGTGTACACATGGAACCAAATGGACCCTTATGGGTCTGTAACTCTGAGAGTGTACAAATGGAACCAAATGGACCCTTATGGGTCTGTAACTCTGAGAGTGTACAAATGGAACCAAATGGACCTGTCAGGGTCCATTTGTATGGATGCCAGGTTATATTTACAATATAAATTGGGGATCCCAGAGATACAAATTCCATTAAATAGGGGGTCCGTAGCCTAATGCATGTCAAACTGTTCCAAACTCTGGTCCTTGAAATTTAAACTGGTCCTTGAAATTTAACGGGTTGAGAATCACTGCTAGTGCCGTAAAAATCTTCTCTCATGGGGGTCCCTGGCATATCTTTTCAAATGGGGGTCCGTGGGCTCATTAGTGTCAATTTGGGGGTCCTTTTGGGAAGGTTTGGGAACCACTACCTCCACATAGGACTGGTGGCAGTATGCAGTACACAGCCAGGCAGGGTGATGACAGACAGGCAGGCAGAATACCTAACCTCCAGTCCTCCAGAGCTGCCAACTAAGCCATTGAAATAGGAGCCCTAGTTTAGTAGGTGACAATCCAGCACCCAGTGGAGGAACGGAACGGTGGTCTGGATGGACCGTAGGGCCCGGAGCGGACCGCTCTCAGACAGAGCCAGAGGGCGGAGGTGTAGAGTGGCTGGATGGTAACTGCGAGGTTGCCAGTTCGATCCCTGTGGGCTCCCCCAGAGTTAGTGTCCAAGTGTCCTTGAGCAAGACTCTGAACCCCTGATTGCTCCTGATGTGCAGGTTGGTGCCTTGCATGGTTTCCTCCGCCATCGGTGTGTGAATGGGTTGTTAATGTTACAGTGAATAACTCCATGTATCTCTTCTAGAAATGTACGCTTCAAGAAAGCCAAGAGAGGTCAGTATGGATATCTATCTAATCATGTATGTATGTATGTATCATATAATCATGTATGTATGTATGTATGTATGTATGTATGTATCATATAATCATGTATGTATGTATGTATGTATGTATGTATGTATGTATCATATAATCATGTATGTATGTATGTATGTATGTATGTATGTATGTATGTATGTATGTATGTATGTATGTATGTATGTATGTATGTATGTATGTATGTATGTATGTATGTATGTATGTATCATATAATCATGTATGTATGTATGTATGTATGTATGTATGTATGTATGTATGTATGTATGTATGTATGTATGTATGTATGTATGTATGTATGTATCATATAATCATGTATGTGTATGTATGTATGTATGTATGTATGTATGTATAGATGTATGGACATCTATCAGTATGGAATCTAAATGGATTTTTTTCACTTTTCTCACAATAAATAAAGTTAGTCGCCATATACCAGTGGTTCCCAAAGTGTGGTCCCGGGGACCCCCAGGGGTCCTTGAGGGAGTTCCAGGGGGTCCCCAGGTAAATGATAGTTAGGAACCAAATGGACCCTTATGGGTCTGTAACTCAGAGAGTGTACAAATGGAACCAAATGGACCCTTATGGGTCCATTTGGTACCATTTGTACACTCTCAGAGTTACATTAACTTTGATTGTACAATATAAATTGGGGGTCCCAGAGATAGAAATGCCATTAAATGGGGGTCCGTAGACTAATTCAGGTCAAACTCAAATGAAAATGGTTGAGAATCACTGCTAGAGCCGTAAAAATCTTCTCTCATGGGGGTCCTTGGCATATATTTTCACACGGGGGTCCACAGGGCTAATTCGTGTCCATTTGGGGGTCCTTGACATGAAAAGGTTTGGGAACCACTTCCATCTACATACGTTCATCACAAAACAAATAATGTAGAATTCAGAGGAGTAGCATATTGTTCACAGCAATATTCACAAAACATAACATAGAATTCAGAGCAGTTTGAACAGATGTTTGAACATGTTTCCTTCCAGGAAGCAGCTCCAGTTCAACATCATCCTCCAGGACCACAAGTCACCAAGACCCCCCCCAGAGAACCTGGTGAGTCAACAACAACAACAACAACAACAACAACAACAACCACAACAACAACAACGCCGACAACCACCACCTCTGAACTCAAGCAGTGTTGATTCCGTCGACTAAAACTAAGACGAAAAATGTCCGCCGACTACCTTTTTCCACTGACGAAAACTACATGGAAACTAAATGAAAACTAAGCTATGGTGACTAAAACTAAGGCTAAATATACTGATAATTTCGTCAACAAATAAAAACTAGACTAAAATGCTAGGAAGGGACTAGTGGACAAGAGATCCACTATAAGTCATTTTACACTTGGTTGCATGCTGATGCTGGAAATAGCCGATCTACAAGCTCACAACGTGACGCGGTGTGAGCTTGTAGATCGGCTATTTTCAGCAAGTGTCATTACGACGGCATCAAGGCTCAGGACATTTAGTCGACTCAAACTAGACTAACACTAAAACATTCCGGGTGACTAAAATGTGGCTAAAACTAAATGGAAGCTATTCAGGAGACTATGACTAAAACTAAATGGAAGCTATTCAGGAGACTATGACTACGACTAAAACTAAATGGAAGCTATTCAAGAGACTATGACTAAAACTAAATGGAAGCTATTCAGGAGACTATGACTAAAACTAAATGGAAGCTATTCAGGAGACTATGACTAAAACTAAATGGAAGCTATTCAGGAGACTATGACTAAAACTAAATGGAAGCTATTCAGGAGACTATGACTAAAACTAAATGGAAGCTATTCAGGAGACTACGACTAAAACTAAATGAGACTACGACTAAAACTAAATGGAAGCCATTCAGGAGACTACGACTAAAACTAAATGAGACTACGACTAAAACTAAATGAGACTACGACTAAAACTAAATGAGACTACGACTAAAACTAAATGAGACTACGACTAAAACTAAATGGAAGCTATTCAAGAGACTATGACTAAAACTAAATGAGACTACGACTAAAACTAAATGAGACTACGACTAAAACTAAATGAGACTACGACTAAAACTAAATGAGACTACGACTAAAACTAAATGGAAGCTATTCAGGAGACTATGACTAAAACTAAATGAGACTACGACTAAAACTAAATGAGACTACGACTAAAACTAAATAAGACTACGACTAAAACTAAATGAGACTACGACTAAAACTAAATGAGACTACGACTAAAACTAAATGAGACTACGACTAAAACTAAATGAGACTACGACTAAAACTAAATGGAAGCTATTCAGGAGACTATGACTAAAACTAAATGAGACTACGACTAAAACTAAATGAGACTACGACTAAAACTAAATGGAAGCTATTCAGGAGACTATGACTAAAACTAAATGAGACTACGACTAAAACTAAATAAGACTACGACTAAAACTAAATGAGACTACGACTAAAACTAAATGAGACTACGACTAAAACTAAATGGAAGCTATTCAAGAGACTATGACTAAAACTAAATGAGACTATGACTAAAACTAAATGGAAGCTATTCAAGAGACTACGACTAAAACTAAATGAGACTACGACTAAAACTAAATGAGACTACGACTAAAACTAAATGAGACTACGACTAAAACTAAATGAGACTACGACTAAAACTAAATGGAAGCTATTCAGGAGACTATGACTAAAACTAAATGAGACTACGACTAAAACTAAATGAGACTACGACTAAAACTAAATGGAAGCTATTCAGGAGACTATGACTAAAACTAAATGAGACTACGACTAAAACTAAATAAGACTACGACTAAAACTAAATGAGACTACGACTAAAACTAAATGAGACTACGACTAAAACTAAATGGAAGCTATTCAAGAGACTATGACTAAAACTAAATGAGACTATGACTAAAACTAAATGGAAGCTATTCAAGAGACTACGACTAAAACTAAATGAGACTACGACTAAAACTAAATGGAAGCTATTCAGGAGACTATGACTAAAACTAAATGGAAGCTATTCAGGAGACTACGACTAAAACTAAATGAGACTACGACTAAAACTAAATGAGACTACGACTAAAACTAAATGGAAGCTATTCAAGAGACTATGACTAAAACTAAATGAGACTACGACTAAAACTAAATGGAAGCCATTCAAGAGACTATGACTAAAACTAAATGAGACTACGACTAAAACTAAATGAGACTACGACTAAAACTAAATGGAAGCTATTCAAGAGACTATGACTAAAACTAAATGAGACTACGACTAAAACTAAATGGAAGCCATTCAAGAGACTATGACTAAAACTAAATGAGACTACGACTAAAACTAAATGAGACTACGACTAAAACTAAATGGAAGCTATTCAGGAGACTACGACTAAAACTAAATGGAAGCTATTCAGGAGACTACGACTAAAACTAAATGGAAGCTATTCAGGAGACTACGACTAAAACTAAATGGAAGCTATTCAAGAGACTATGACTAAAACTAAATGGAAGCTATTCAGGAGACTACGACTAAAACTAAATGGAAGCTATTCAAGAGACTACGACTAAAACTAAATGGAAGCTATTCAAGAGACTACGACTAAAACTAAATGGAAGCTATTCAAGAGACTATGACTAAAACTAAATGGAAGCTATTCAGGAGACTACGACTAAAACTAAATGGAAGCTATTCAAGAGACTACGACTAAAACTAAATGGAAGCTATTCAGGAGACTATGACTAAAACTAAATGGAAGCTATTCAAGAGACTACGACTAAAACTAAATAAGACTACGACTAAAACTAAATGGAAACTATTCAAGAGACTACGACTAAAACTAAATAAGACTACGACTAAAACTAAATGGATGCTATTCAAGAGACTACGACTAAAACTAAATAAGACTACGACTAAAACTAAATAAGACTACGACTAAAACTAAATGGAAACTATTCAAGAGACTACGACTAAAACTAAATAAGACTACGACTAAAACTAAATAAGACTACGACTAAAACTAAATGGATGCTATTCAAGAGACTACGACTAAAACTAAATAAGACTACGACTAAAACTAAATGGATGCTATTCAAGAGACTACGACTAAAACTAAATAAGACTACGACTAAAACTAAATGGAAACTATTCAAGAGACTACGACTAAAACTAAATAAGACTACGACTAAAACTAAATGGATGCTATTCAAGAGACTACGACTAAAACTAAATAAGACTACGACTAAAACTAAATAAGACTACGACTAAAACTAAATGGAAACTATTCAAGAGACTACGACTAAAACTAAATAAGACTACGACTAAAACTAAATAAGACTACGACTAAAACTAAATGGATGCTATTCAAGAGACTACGACTAAAACTAAATAAGACTACGACTAAAACTAAATAAGACTACGACTAAAACTAAATGGAAACTATTCAAGAGACTACGACTAAAACTAAATAAGACTACGACTAAAACTAAATAAGACTACGACTAAAACTAAATGGAAACTATTCAAGAGACTACGACTAAAACTAAATAAGACTACGACTAAAACTAAATGGATGCTATTCAAGAGACTACGACTAAAACTAAATGGAAGCTATTCAGGAGACTAGGACTAAAACTAAATGGAAGCTATTCAAGAGACTATGACTAAAACTAAATGGAAGCTATTCAGGAGACTACGACTAAAACTAAATGGAAGCTATTCAAGAGACTACGACTAAAACTAAATGGAAGCTATTCAAGAAACTACGACTAAAACTAAATGGAAGCTATTCAAGAAACTACGACTAAAACTAAATAAGACTACGACTAAAACTAAATAAGACTACGACTAAAACTAAATAAGACTACGACTAAAACTAAATAAGACTACGACTAAAACTAAATAAGACTACGACTAAAACTAAATGGAAACTATTCAAGAGACTACGACTAAAACTAAATAAGACTACGACTAAAACTAAATAAGACTACGACTAAAACTAAATGGAAACTATTCAAGAGACTATGACTAAAACTAAATGGAAGCTATTCAAGAGACTACGACTAAAACTAAATGGATGCTATTCAAGAGACTACGACTAAAACTAAATAAGACTACGACTAAAACTAAATGGATGCTATTCAGGAGACTACGACTAAAACTAAATGGAAGCTATTCAGGAGACTACGACTAAAACTAAATGGAAGCTATTCAAGAGACTACGACTAAAACTAAATGGAAGCTATTCAAGAGACTATGACTAAAACTAAATGGAAGCCATTCAGGAGACTACGACTAAAACTAAATGGAAGCCATTCAGGAGACTACGACTAAAACTAAATGGAAGCTATTCAGGAGACTACGACTAAAACTAAATGGAAGCTATTAAAGAGACTATGACTAAAACTAAATGGAAGCTATTAAAGAGACTATGACTAAAACTAAATAAGACTACGACTAAAACTAAATGGAAACTATTCAAGAGACTAAGACTAAAACTAAATAAGACTACGACTAAAACTAAATAAGACTACGACTAAAACTAAATAAGACTACGACTAAAACTAAATAAGACTACGACTAAAACTAAATAAGACTACGACTAAAACTAAATGGAAACTATTCAAGAGACTACGACTAAAACTAAATAAGACTACGACTAAAACTAAATGGATGCTATTCAAGAGACTACGACTAAAACTAAATAAGACTACGACTAAAACTAAATAAGACTACGACTAAAACTAAATGGAAACTATTCAAGAGACTACGACTAAAACTAAATAAGACTACGACTAAAACTAAATGGAAGCTATTCAGGAGACTACGACTAAAACTAAATGGAAGCTATTCAAGAGACTACGACTAAAACTAAATGGAAGCTATTCAAGAGACTACGACTAAAACTAAATGGAAGCTATTCAAGAGACTACGACTAAAACTAAATGGAAGCTATTCAAGAGACTATGACTAAAACTAAATGGAAGCCATTCAGGAGACTACGACTAAAACTAAATAAGACTATGACTAAAACTAAATAAGACTACGACTAAAACTAAATGGAAACTATTCAAGAGACTACGACTAAAACTAAATAAGACTACGACTAAAACTAAATAAGACTACGACTACAACTAAATAAGACTACGACTAAAACTAAATAAGACTACGACTAAAACTAAATGGAAACTATTCAAGAGACTACGACTAAAACTAAATAAGACTACGACTAAAACTAAATAAGACTACGACTAAAACTAAATGGAAACTATTCAAGAGACTACGACTAAAACTAAATAAGACTACGACTAAAACTAAATGGAAGCTATTCAAGAGACTATGACTAAAACTAAATGGAAGCTATTCAAGAGACTATGACTAAAACTAAATGGAAGCTATTCAGGAGACTACGACTAAAACTAAATGGAAGCTATTCAAGAGACTATGACTAAAACTAAATGGAAGCTATTCAGGAGACTACGACTAAAACTAAATAAGACTACGACTAAAACTAAATAAGACTACGACTAAAACTAAATAAGACTACGACTAAAACTAAATAAGACTACGACTAAAACTAAATAAGACTACGACTAAAACTAAATAAGACTACGACTAAAACTAAATGGAAACTATTCAAGAGACTACGACTAAAACTAAATAAGACTACGACTAAAACTAAATAAGACTACGACTAAAACTAAATGGAAACTATTCAAGAGACTACGACTAAAACTAAATAAGACTACGACTAAAACTAAATGGATGCTATTCAAGAGACTACGACTAAAACTAAATGGAAGCTATTCAAGAGACTACGACTAAAACTAAATGGAAGCTATTCAGGAGACTACGACTAAAACTAAATGGAAGCTATTCAAGAGACTACGACTAAAACTAAATGGAAGCTATTCAAGAGACTATGACTAAAACTAAATGGAAGCCATTCAGGAGACTACGACTAAAACTAAATGGAAGCTATTCAGGAGACTACGACTAAAACTAAATGGAAGCTATTAAAGAGACTATGACTAAAACTAAATAAGACTACGACTAAAACTAAATGGAAACTATTCAAGAGACTACGACTAAAACTAAATAAGACTACGACTAAAACTAAAGAAGACTACGACTAAAACTAAATAAGACTACGACTAAAACTAAATGGATGCTATTCAAGAGACTACGACTAAAACTAAATAAGACTACGACTAAAACTAAATAAGACTACGACTAAAACTAAATGGAAACTATTCAAGAGACTATGACTAAAACTAAATAAGACTACGACTAAAACTAAATGGAAACTATTCAAGAGACTACGACTAAAACTAAATAAGACTACGACTAAAACTAAATAAGACTACGACTAAAACTAAATGGAAGCTATTAAAGAGACTATGACTAAAACTAAATAAGACTACGACTAAAACTAAATGGATGCTATTCAAGAGACTACGACTAAAACTAAATAAGACTACGACTAAAACTAAATAAGACTACGACTAAAACTAAATGGAAGCTATTAAAGAGACTATGACTAAAACTAAATAAGACTACGACTAAAACTAAATGGAAACTATTCAAGAGACTACGACTAAAACTAAATAAGACTACGACTAAAACTAAATAAGACTACGACTAAAACTAAATAAGACTACGACTAAAACTAAATGGATGCTATTCAAGAGACTACGACTAAAACTAAATAAGACTACGACTAAAACTAAATAAGACTACGACTAAAACTAAATGGAAACTATTCAAGAGACTACGACTAAAACTAAATAAGACTACGACTAAAACTAAATGGAAACTATTCAAGAGACTACGACTAAAACTAAATAAGACTACGACTAAAACTAAATGGAAGCTATTCAGGAGACTACGACTAAAACTAAATGGATGCTATTCAAGAGACTACGACTAAAACTAAATGGAAGCTATTCAGGAGACTATGACTAAAACTAAATGGAAGCTATTCAAGAGACTATGACTAAAACTAAATGGAAGCTATTCAGGAGACTACGACTAAAACTAAATGGAAGCTATTCAAGAGACTACGACTAAAACTAAATAAGACTACGACTAAAACTAAATGGAAACTATTCAGGAGACTACGACTAAAACTAAATGGAAGCTATTCAGGAGACTATGACTAAAACTAAATGGAAGCTATTCAAGAGACTATGACTAAAACTAAATGGAAGCTATTCAGGAGACTACGACTAAAACTAAATGGAAGCTATTCAAGAGACTACGACTAAAACTAAATGGAAGCTATTCAGGAGACTACGACTAAAACTAAATGGAAGCTATTCAAGAGACTACGACTAAAACTAAATGGAAGCTATTCAAGAGACTACGACTAAAACTAAATAAGACTACGACTAAAACTAAATAAGACTACGACTAAAACTAAATAAGACTACGACTAAAACTAAATAAGACTACGACTAAAACTAAATGGAAACTATTCAAGAGACTACGACTAAAACTAAATAAGACTACGACTAAAACTAAATAAGACTACGACTAAAACTAAATAAGACTACGACTAAAACTAAATAAGACTACGACTAAAACTAAATGGAAACTATTCAAGAGACTACGACTAAAACTAAATAAGACTACGACTAAAACTAAATGGAAGCTATTCAGGAGACTACGACTAAAACTAAATGGAAGCTATTCAAGAGACTACGACTAAAACTAAATGGAAGCTATTCAGGAGACTACGACTAAAACTAAATGGAAGCTATTCAGGAGACTACGACTAAAACTAAATGGAAGCTATTCAAGAGACTACGACTAAAACTAAATGGAAGCTATTCAAGAGACTACGACTAAAACTAAATGGAAGCTATTCAAGAGACTACGACTAAAACTAAATGGAAGCTATTCAGGAGACTACGACTAAAACTAAATGGAAGCTATTCAGGAGACTATGACTAAAACTAAATGGAAGCTATTCAAGAGACTACGACTAAAACTAAATGGAAGCTATTCAGGAGACTACGACTAAAACTAAATGGAAGCTATTCAGGAGACTACGACTAAAACTAAATAAGACTACGACTAAAACTAAATGGAAGCTATTCAGGAGACTATGACTAAAACTAAATGGAAGCTATTCAAGAGACTACGACTAAAAGTAAATGGAAGCTATTCAGGAGACTACGACTAAAACTAAATGGAAGCTATTCAAGAGACTACGACTAAAACTAAATGGAAGCTATTCAAGAGACTACGACTAAAACTAAATGGAAGCTATTCAAGAGACTACGACTAAAACTAAATGGAAGCTATTCAAGAGACTACGACTAAAACTAAATGGAAGCTATTCAAGAGACTACGACTAAAACTAAATGAGACTACGACTAAAACTAAATGGAAGCTTTTCAAGAGACTACGACTAAAACTAAATGAGACTACGACTAAAACTAAATGGAAGCTATTCAAGAGACTACGACTAAAACTAAATGAGACTACGACTAAAACTAAATGGAAGCTATTAAAGAGACTACGACTAAAACTAAATGGAAGCTATTAAAGAGACTACGACTAAAACTAAATGGAAGCTATTCAAGAGACTATGACTAAAACTAAATGGAAGCTATTCAAGAGACTATGACTAAAACTAAATGGAAGCTATTCAAGAGACTATGACTAAAACTAAATGGAAGCTATTCAAGAGACTACGACTAAAACTAAATGGAAACTATTCAGGAGACTACGACTAAAACTAAATGGAAGCTATTCAAGAGACTACGACTAAAACTAAATGGAAGCTATTCAAGAGACTACGACTAAAACTAAATGAGACTACGACTAAAACTAAATGGAAGCTATTCAAGAGACTACGACTAAAACTAAATGGAAACTATTCAGGAGACTACGACTAAAACTAAATGGAAGCTATTCAAGAGACTACGACTAAAACTAAATGGAAGCTATTCAAGAGACTACGACTAAAACTAAATGGAAGCTATTAAAGAGACTACGACTAAAACTAAATGAGACTACGACTAAAACTAAATGGAAGCTATTCAAGAGACTACGACTAAAACTAAATGAGACTACGACTAAAACTAAATGGAAGCTATTCAAGAGACTACGACTAAAACTAAATGAGACTACGACTAAAACTAAATGGAAACTATTCAAGAGACTACGACTAAAACTAAATGGAAGCTATTCAGGAGACTACGACTAAAACTAAATGGAAGCTATTCAGGAGACTACGACTAAAACTAAATGGAAACTATTCAAGAGACTACGACTAAAACTAAATGGAAGCTATTCAGGAGACTATGACTAAAACTAAATGGAAGCTATTCAGGAGACTACGACTAAAACTAAATGGAAACTATTCAAGAGACTACGACTAAAACTAAATGGAAACTATTCAAGAGACTACGACTAAAACTAAATGGAAACTATTCAGGAGACTACGACTAAAACTAAATGAGACTACGACTAAAACTAAATGGAAGCTATTCAAGAGACTACGACTAAAACTAAATGAGACTACGACTAAAACTAAATGGAAGCTATTCAAGAGACTACGACTAAAACTAAATGAGACTACGACTAAAACTAAATGGAAACTATTCAAGAGACTACGACTAAAACTAAATGGAAGCTATTCAGGAGACTACGACTAAAACTAAATGGAAGCTATTCAGGAGACTACGACTAAAACTAAATGGAAACTATTCAAGAGACTACGACTAAAACTAAATGGAAACTATTCAAGAGACTACGACTAAAACTAAATGGAAACTATTCAGGAGACTACGACTAAAACTAAATGAGACTATGACTAAAACTAAATGGAAACTATTCAAGAGACTACGACTAAAACTAAATGAGACTATGACTAAAACTAAATGGAAACTATTCAGGAGACTACGACTAAAACTAAATGGAAGCTATTCAGGAGACTACGACTAAAACTAAATGGAAGCTATTCAGGAGACTACGACTAAAACTAAATGAGACTATGACTAAAACTAAATGGAAACTATTCAAGAGACTACGACTAAAACTAAATGGAAGCTATTCAAGAGACTACGACTAAAACTAAATGGAAGCTATTCAAGAGACTATGACTAAAACTAAATGGAAGCTATTCAAGAGACTACGACTAAAACTAAATGGAAGCTATTCAAGAGACTACGACTAAAACTAAATGGAAGCTATTCAAGAGACTATGACTAAAACTAAATTGAAGCTATTCAGGAGACTACGACTAAAACTAAATGGAAGCTATTCAAGAGACTACGACTAAAACTAAATGAGACTACGACTAAAACTAAATGGAAGCTATTCAAGAGACTACGACTAAAACTAAATGGAAGCTATTCAAGAGACTACGACTAAAACTAAATGGAAGCTATTCAGGAGACTACGACTAAAACTAAATGGAAGCTATTCAGGAGACTATGACTAAAACTAAATGGAAACTATTCAAGAGACTATGACTAAAACTAAATGGAAGCTATTCAAGAGACTACGACTAAAACTAAATGGAAGCTATTCAAGAGACTACGACTAAAACTAAATGGAAGCTATTCAGGAGACTATGACTAAAACTAAATGGAAGCTATTCAAGAGACTACGACTAAAACTAAATGGAAGCTATTCAGGAGACTACGACTAAAACTAAATGGAAGCTATTCAGGAGACTATGACTAAAACTAAATGGAAACTATTCAAGAGACTATGACTAAAACTAAATGGAAGCTATTCAAGAGACTACGACTAAAACTAAATGGAAGCTATTCAGGAGACTACGACTAAAACTAAATGGAAGCTATTCAAGAGACTACGACTAAAACTAAATGGAAGCTATTCAAGAGACTACGACTAAAACTAAATGGAAGCTATTCAAGAGACTACGACTAAAACTAAATGGAAGCTATTCAAGAGACTACGACTAAAACTAAATGGAAGCTATTCAAGAGACTACGACTAAAACTAAAATAGAAATGTCCTGCCAAAAACAACACTGCCCTGAAGACCAATTCATTACTTCTTTGCACGCCGGCAAAACACATTGAAAACAGCAGACCTACAAGCTCACAACGCGTGGCAGATGCGACGCATCGTGAGCTTGTAGATCTGCCGTTTTCGCTGAATGATGAATCATGAAAGCCCTGATTTATAAATCCAAAGTCCTATAGAGCGTTGCAGCCCCGCCCCCCTCGAGAGACCCGGAAAGTTCATTTTCCTCATAGACTTTTCAGAAAGTATTTATTTAAAGACGTTTACGCCGCGGACAAAGCCAACTCTTGTCGTGACAAATCATGACAATAAACACAATGTTTTGGGCCAAACAAAGAATTAGAAAGTAGAAAAAAACGGCAGGTTTGTTGTTTTTCTTCTTTGTAATTGTTTGTTTGGTCCAAAATATTGTGTTTGTGGTCATGATTTGTCACGACTCGAGTTGGCTTCGTACGACGCTTAAAAGGTCTTTAAATAAATACTTTATGAAATGTCTATGGGAAAAATGCCTTGGGATTAATTTCCTGGGCCTGGCGTCGTCATGAAAGGGGGTGGGACTGCGACGCTCTATTAGGGCTGTGTGTCTGTTGTTGGCAACTGGTGCTTTGATGAATGGAAAGCCTCCCATCCATATTGTATGTCCGCTGTCTCCCTCTCCGGGCGGAGAGAGGTAACTGCAACGATGTTGTGAACCAGTGTTGTTTTTGGCAGCCGATTTTGATTATAGTTTTAGTCATTAGTCTCTTGAATAGTTTTAATTTAGTTTTAGTCACATTTTTGTCACCTGGAATGTTTTAGAGTTAGTCTAGTTTTATAGTCGACTAAATATTGTAAGATTTTAGTCGACTAAATCTGCAGTTGATTTAGTCGACTAAAAACTATAATGGCGGATTTTACACTGCAGATAGACACAATAGCAGATCTGCTATTTTCAGCATGCAACCAAGTGTAAAATGACTTATACTGGATCTCTTGTCCACTAGTCCCTTCCTAACATTTTAGTCTAGTTTTTAAGCTTCCATACATAGTGTGGTAGTGAATCAGTACTAGTTGGACTCCTAATATTCCATACATAGTGTGGTAGTAAATCAGTACTAGTTGGACTCCTAATATTCCATACATAGTGTGGTAGTAAATCAGTACTAGTTGGACTCCTAATATTCCATACATAGTGTGGTAGTAAATCAGTACTAGTTGGACTCCTAATATTCCATACATAGTGTGGTAGTAAATCAGTACTAGTTGGACTCCTAATATTCCATACATAGTGTGGTAGTAAATCAGTACTAGTTGGACTCCTAATATTCCATACATAGTGTGGTAGTAAATCAGTACTAGTTGGACTCCTAATATTCCATACATAGTGTGGTAGTAAATCAGTACTAGTTGGACTCCTAATATTCCACACATAGTGTGGTAGTAAATCAGTACTAGTTGGACTCCTAATATTCCACACATAGTGTGGTAGTAAATCAGTACTAGTTGGACTCCTAATATTCCACACATAGTGTGGTAGTAAATCAGTACTAGTTGGACTCCTAATATTCCATACATAGTGTGGTAGTAAATCAGTACTAGTTGGACTCCTAATATTCCACACATAGTGTGGTAGTAAATCAGTACTAGTTGGACTCCTAATATTCCACACATAGTGTTGTAGTAAATCAGTACTAGTTGGACTCCTAATATTCCATACATAGTGTGGTAGTAAATCAGTACTAGTTGGACTCCTAATATTCCACACATAGTGTGGTAGTAAATCAGTACTAGTTGGACTCCTGATATTCCACACATAGTGTGGTAGTAAATCAGTACTAGTTGGACTCCTGATATTCCATACATAGTGTGGTAGTAAATCAGTACTAGTTGGACTCCTAATATTCCACACATAGTGTGGTAGTAAATCAGTACTAGTTGGACTCCTAATATTCCATACATAGTGTGGTAGTAAATCAGTACTAGTTGGACTCCTAATATTCCATACATAGTGTGGTAGTAAATCAGTACTAGTTGGACTCCTAATATTCCACACATAGTGTGGTAGTAAATCAGTACTAGTTGGACTCCTGATATTCCATACATAGTGTGGTAGTAAATCAGTACTAGTTGGACTCCTAATATTCCATACGTGGTAGTAAATCAGTACTAGTTGGACTCCTAATATTCCACACATAGTGTGGTAGTAAATCAGTACTAGTTGGACTCCTAATATTCCACACATAGTGTGGTAGTAAATCAGTACTAGTTGGACTCCTAATATTCCACACATAGTGTGGTAGTAAATCAGTACTAGTTGGACTCCTGATATTCCATACATAGTGTGGTAGTAAATCAGTACTAGTTGGACTCCTAATATTCCATACGTGGTAGTAAATCAGTACTAGTTGGACTCCTAATATTCCACACATAGTGTGGTAGTAAATCAGTACTAGTTGGACTCCTAATATTCCATACATAGTGTGGTAGTAAATCAGTACTAGTTGGACTCCTAATATTCCATACATAGTGTGGTAGTAAATCAGTACTAGTTGGACTCCTAATATTCCATACATAGTGTGGTAGTAAATCAGTACTAGTTGGACTCCAACTATTCCATACATAGTGTGGTAGTAAATCAGTACTAGTTGGACTCCTAATATTCCATACATAGTGTGGTAGTAAATCAGTACTAGTTGGACTCCTAATATTCCATACATAGTGTGGTAGAAAATCAGTACTAGTTGGACTCCTAATATTCCATACATAGTGTGGTAGTAAATCAGTACTAGTTGGACTCCTAATATTCCATACATAGTGTGGTAGAAAATCAGTACTAGTTGGACTCCTAATATTCCATACATAGTGTGGTAGTAAATCAGTACTAGTTGGACTCCTAATATTCCATACATAGTGTGGTAGTAAATCAGTACTAGTTGGACTCCTAATATTCCATACATAGTGTGGTAGTGAATCAGTACTAGTTGGACTCCTAATATTCCATACATAGTGTGGTAGTCAATCAGTACTAGTTGGACTCCTAATATTCCATACATAGTGTGGTAGTCAATCAGTACTAGTAGGACTCCTAATATTCCATACATAGTGTGGTAGTAAATCAGTACTAGTTGGACTCCTAATATTCCACACATAGTGTGGTAGTAAATCAGTACTAGTTGGACTCCTAATATTCCATACATAGTGTGGTAGTAAATCAGTACTAGTTGGACTCCTAATATTCCACACATAGTGTGGTAGTAAATCAGTACTAGTTGGACTCCTAATATTCCATACATAGTGTGGTAGTAAATCAGTACTAGTTGGACTCCTAATATTCCACACGGTGTGGTAGTAAATCAGTACTAGTTGGACTCCTAATATTCCATACATAGTGTGGTAGTAAATCAGTACTAGTTGGACTCCTAATATTCCACACATAGTGTGGTAGTAAATCAGTACTAGTTGGACTCCTAATATTCCACACATAGTGTGGTAGTAAATCAGTACTAGTTGGACTCCTAATATTCCATACATAGTGTGGTAGTAAATCAGTACTAGTTGGACTCCTAATATTCCATACATAGTGTGGTAGCAAATCAGTACTAGTTGGACTCCTAATATTCCACACATAGTGTGGTAGTAAATCAGTACTAGTTGGACTCCTAATATTCCACACATAGTGTGGTAGTAAATCAGTACTAGTTGGACTCCTAATATTCCATACATAGTGTGGTAGTAAATCAGTACTAGTTGGACTCCTAATATTCCACATAGTGTGGTAGTAAATCAGTACTAGTTGGACTCCTAATATTCCACACATAGTGTGGTAGTAAATCAGTACTAGTTGGACTCCTGATATTCCATACATAGTGTGGTAGTAAATCAGTACTAGTTGGACTCCTAATATTCCATACGTGGTAGTAAATCAGTACTAGTTGGACTCCTAATATTCCACACATAGTGTGGTAGTAAATCAGTACTAGTTGGACTCCTAATATTCCACACATAGTGTGGTAGTAAATCAGTACTAGTTGGACTCCTAATATTCCATACATAGTGTGGTAGTAAATCAGTACTAGTTGGACTCCTAATATTCCATACATAGTGTGGTAGTAAATCAGTACTAGTTGGACTCCTAATATTCCATACATAGTGTGGTAGTAAATCAGTACTAGTTGGACTCCTAATATTCCATACATAGTGTGGTAGTAAATCAGTACTAGTTGGACTCCTAATATTCCACACAGTGTGGTAGTAAATCAGTACTAGTTGGACTCCTAATATTCCATACGTGGTAGTAAATCAGTACTAGTTGGACTCCTAATATTCCACACATAGTCTGGTAGTAAATCAGTACTAGTTGGACTCCTAATATTCCATACATAGTGTGGTAGAAAATCAGTACTAGTTGGACTCCTAATATTCCATACATAGTGTGGTAGTAAATCAGTACTAGTTGGACTCCTAATATTCCATACATAGTGTGGTAGTAAATCAGTACTAGTTGGACTCCTACTATTCCATACATAGTGTGGTAGTAAATCAGTACTAGTTGGACTCCTAATATTCCATACATAGTGTGGTAGTAAATCAGTACTAGTTGGACTCCTAATATTCCATACATAGTGTGGTGGTAAATCAGTACTAGTTGGACTCCTAATAGTCCATACATAGTGTGGTAGTAAATCAGTACTAGTTGGACTCCTAATATTCCATACATAGTGTGGTAGTAAATCAGTACTAGTTGGACTCCTAATATTCCATACATAGTGTGGTAGTCAATCAGTACTAGTTGGACTCCTAATATTCCATACATAGTGTGGTAGTCAATCAGTACTAGTTGGACTCCTAATATTCCACACATAGTGTGGTAGTAAATCAGTACTAGTTGGACTCCTAATATTCCATACATAGTGTTGTAGTAAATCAGTACTAGTTGGACTCCTAATATTCCACACATAGTGTGGTAGTAAATCAGTACTAGTTGGACTCCTAATATTCCATACATAGTGTGGTAGTAAATCAGTACTAGTTGGACTCCTAATATTCCACATAGTGTGGTAGTAAATCAGTACTAGTTGGACTCCTAATATTCCACACATAGTGTGGTAGTAAATCAGTACTAGTTGGACTCCTGATATTCCATACATAGTGTGGTAGTAAATCAGTACTAGTTGGACTCCTAATATTCCATACGTGGTAGTAAATCAGTACTAGTTGGACTCCTAATATTCCACACATAGTCTGGTAGTAAATCAGTACTAGTTGGACTCCTAATATTCCACACATAGTGTGGTAGTAAATCAGTACTAGTTGGACTCCTGATATTCCATACATAGTGTGGTAGTAAATCAGTACTAGTTGGACTCCTAATATTCCATACGTGGTAGTAAATCAGTACTAGTTGGACTCCTAATATTCCACACATAGTGTGGTAGTAAATCAGTACTAGTTGGACTCCTAATATTCCATACATAGTGTGGTAGTAAATCAGTACTAGTTGGACTCCTAATATTCCATACATAGTGTGGTAGTAAATCAGTACTAGTTGGACTCCTAATATTCCACACATAGTGTGGTAGTAAATCAGTACTAGTTGGACTCCTAATATTCCATACATAGTGTGGTAGTAAATCAGTACTAGTTGGACTCCTAATATTCCACACATAGTGTGGTAGTAAATCAGTACTAGTTGGACTCCTAATATTCCATACATAGTGTGGTAGTAAATCAGTACTAGTTGGACTCCTAATATTCCATACATAGTGTGGTAGTAAATCAGTACTAGTTGGACTCCTAATATTCCATACATAGTGTGGTAGTAAATCAGTACTAGTTGGACTCCTAATATTCCATACATAGTGTGGTAGTAAATCAGTACTAGTTGGACTCCTAATATTCCACACATAGTGTGGTAGTAAATCAGTACTAGTTGGACTCCTGATATTCCATACATAGTGTGGTAGTAAATCAGTACTAGTTGGACTCCTAATATTCCACACATAGTGTGGTAGTAAATCAGTACTAGTTGGACTCCTAATATTCCATACATAGTGTGGTAGTAAATCAGTACTAGTTGGACTCCTAATATTCCATACATAGTGTGGTAGTAAATCAGTACTAGTTGGACTCCTAATATTCCATACATAGTGTGGTAGTAAATCAGTACTAGTTGGACTCCTAATATTCCATACATAGTGTGGTAGTAAATCAGTACTAGTTGGACTCCTAATATTCCACACATAGTGTGGTAGTAAATCAGTACTAGTTGGACTCCTAATATTCCACACATAGTGTGGTAGTAAATCAGTACTAGTTGGACTCCTAATATTCCATACATAGTGTGGTAGTAAATCAGTACTAGTTGGACTCCTACTATTCCATACATAGTGTGGTAGTAAATCAGTACTAGTTGGACTCCTAATATTCCATACATAGTGTGGTAGTAAATCAGTACTAGTTGGACTCCTAATATTCCATACATAGTGTGGTAGTGAATCAGTACTAGTTGGACTCCTAATATTCCATACATAGTGTGGTAGAAAATCAGTACTAGTTGGACTCCTAATATTCCATACATAGTGTGGTAGTAAATCAGTACTAGTTGGACTCCTAATATTCCATACATAGTGTGGTAGTAAATCAGTACTAGTTGGACTCCTACTATTCCATACATAGTGTGGTAGTAAATCAGTACTAGTTGGACTCCTAATATTCCATACATAGTGTGGTAGTAAATCAGTACTAGTTGGACTCCTAATATTCCATACATAGTGTGGTAGTGAATCAGTACTAGTTGGACTCCTAATATTCCATACATAGTGTGGTAGAAAATCAGTACTAGTTGGACTCCTAATATTCCATACATAGTGTGGTAGTAAATCAGTACTAGTTGGACTCCTAATATTCCATACATAGTGTGGTAGTAAATCAGTACTAGTTGGACTCCTACTATTCCATACATAGTGTGGTAGTAAATCAGTACTAGTTGGACTCCTAATATTCCATACATAGTGTGGTAGTAAATCAGTACTAGTTGGACTCCTAATATTCCATACATAGTGTGGTGGTAAATCAGTACTAGTTGGACTCCTAATATTCCATACATAGTGTGGTAGTAAATCAGTACTAGTTGGACTCCTAATATTCCATACATAGTGTGGTAGTAAATCAGTACTAGTTGGACTCCTAATATTCCATACATAGTGTGGTAGTAAATCAGTACTAGTTGGACTCCTAATATTCCATACATAGTGTGGTAGTAAATCAGTACTAGTTGGACTCCTAATATTCCACACATAGTGTGGTAGTAAATCAGTACTAGTTGGACTCCTAATATTCCACACATAGTGTGGTAGTAAATCAGTACTAGTTGGACTCCTAATATTCCATACATAGTGTGGTAGTAAATCAGTACTAGTTGGACTCCTAATATTCCATACATAGTGTGGTAGTAAATCAGTACTAGTTGGACTCCTAATATTCCACACATAGTGTGGTAGTAAATCAGTACTAGTTGGACTCCTAATATTCCATACATAGTGTGGTAGTAAATCAGTACTAGTTGGACTCCTAATATTCCACATAGTGTGGTAGTAAATCAGTACTAGTTGGACTCCTAATATTCCACACATAGTGTGGTAGTAAATCAGTACTAGTTGGACTCCTGATATTCCATACATAGTGTGGTAGTAAATCAGTACTAGTTGGACTCCTAATATTCCATACGTGGTAGTAAATCAGTACTAGTTGGACTCCTAATATTCCACACATAGTCTGGTAGTAAATCAGTACTAGTTGGACTCCTAATATTCCACACATAGTGTGGTAGTAAATCAGTACTAGTTGGACTCCTGATATTCCATACATAGTGTGGTAGTAAATCAGTACTAGTTGGACTCCTAATATTCCATACGTGGTAGTAAATCAGTACTAGTTGGACTCCTAATATTCCACACATAGTGTGGTAGTAAATCAGTACTAGTTGGACTCCTAATATTCCATACATAGTGTGGTAGTAAATCAGTACTAGTTGGACTCCTAATATTCCATACATAGTGTGGTAGTAAATCAGTACTAGTTGGACTCCTAATATTCCACACATAGTGTGGTAGTAAATCAGTACTAGTTGGACTCCTAATATTCCATACATAGTGTGGTAGTAAATCAGTACTAGTTGGACTCCTAATATTCCACACATAGTGTGGTAGTAAATCAGTACTAGTTGGACTCCTAATATTCCATACATAGTGTGGTAGTAAATCAGTACTAGTTGGACTCCTAATATTCCACACAGTGTGGTAGTAAATCAGTACTAGTAAATCAGTACTAGTTGGACTCCTAATATTCCATACATAGTGTGGTAGTAAATCAGTACTAGTTGGACTCCTAATATTCCATACATAGTGTGGTAGTAAATCAGTACTAGTTGGACTCCTAATATTCCATACATAGTGTGGTAGTAAATCAGTACTAGTTGGACTCCTAATATTCCACACATAGTGTGGTAGTAAATCAGTACTAGTTGGACTCCTAATATTCCATACATAGTGTGGTAGTAAATCAGTACTAGTTGGACTCCTAATATTCCACACATAGTGTGGTAGTAAATCAGTACTAGTTGGACTCCTAATATTCCATACATAGTGTGGTAGTAAATCAGTACTAGTTGGACTCCTAATATTCCACACAGTGTGGTAGTAAATCAGTACTAGTTGGACTCCTAATATTCCATACATAGTGTGGTAGTAAATCAGTACTAGTTGGACTCCTAATATTCCACACATAGTGTGGTAGTAAATCAGTACTAGTTGGACTCCTAATATTCCACACATAGTGTGGTAGTAAATCAGTACTAGTTGGACTCCTAATATTCCATACATAGTGTGGTAGTAAATCAGTACTAGTTGGACTCCTAATATTCCACACATAGTGTGGTAGTAAATCAGTACTAGTTGGACTCCTAATATTCCATACGTGGTAGTAAATCAGTACTAGTTGGACTCCTAATATTCCACACATAGTGTGTTAGTAAATCAGTACTAGTTGGACTCCTAATATTCCATACATAGTGGTAGTAAATCAGTACTAGTTGGACTCCTAATATTCCATACATAGTGTGGTAGTAAATCAGTACTAGTTGGACTCCTAATATTCCACACAGTGTGGTAGTAAATCAGTACTAGTTGGACTCCTAATATTCCATACATAGTGTGGTAGTAAATCAGTACTAGTTGGACTCCTAATATTCCACACATAGTGTGGTAGTAAATCAGTACTAGTTGGACTCCTAATATTCCACACATAGTGTGGTAGTAAATCAGTACTAGTTGGACTCCTAATATTCCATACATAGTGTGGTAGTAAATCAGTACTAGTTGGACTCCTAATATTCCACACATAGTGTGGTAGTAAATCAGTACTAGTTAGACTCCTAATATTCCATACATAGTGTGGTAGTAAATCAGTACTAGTTGGACTCCTAATATTCCACACAGTGTGGTAGTAAATCAGTACTAGTAAATCAGTACTAGTTGGACTCCTAATATTCCATACATATTGTGGTAGTAAATCAGTACTAGTTGGACTCCTAATATTCCATACATAGTGTGGTAGTAAATCAGTACTAGTTGGACTCCTAATATTCCATACATAGTGTGGTAGTAAATCAGTACTAGTTGGACTCCTAATATTCCACACATAGTGTGGTAGTAAATCAGTACTAGTTGGACTCCTAATATTCCATACATAGTGTGGTAGTAAATCAGTACTAGTTGGACTCCTAATATTCCACACATAGTGTGGTAGTAAATCAGTACTAGTTGGACTCCTAATATTCCATACATAGTGTGGTAGTAAATCAGTACTAGTTGGACTCCTAATATTCCACACAGTGTGGTAGTAAATCAGTACTAGTTGGACTCCTAATATTCCATACATAGTGTGGTAGTAAATCAGTACTAGTTGGACTCCTAATATTCCACACATAGTGTGGTAGTAAATCAGTACTAGTTGGACTCCTAATATTCCACACATAGTGTGGTAGTAAATCAGTACTAGTTGGACTCCTAATATTCCATACATAGTGTGGTAGTAAATCAGTACTAGTTGGACTCCTAATATTCCACACATAGTGTGGTAGTAAATCAGTACTAGTTGGACTCCTAATATTCCATACGTGGTAGTAAATCAGTACTAGTTGGACTCCTAATATTCCACACATAGTGTGTTAGTAAATCAGTACTAGTTGGACTCCTAATATTCCATACATAGTGGTAGTAAATCAGTACTAGTTGGACTCCTAATATTCCATACATAGTGTGGTAGTAAATCAGTACTAGTTGGACTCCTAATATTCCACACAGTGTGGTAGTAAATCAGTACTAGTTGGACTCCTAATATTCCATACATAGTGTGGTAGTAAATCAGTACTAGTTGGACTCCTAATATTCCACACATAGTGTGGTAGTAAATCAGTACTAGTTGGACTCCTAATATTCCACACATAGTGTGGTAGTAAATCTGTACTAGTTGGACTCCTAATATTCCACACATAGTGTGGTAGTAAATCAGTACTAGTTGGACTCCTAATATTCCACACATAGTGTGGTAGTAAATCAGTACTAGTTGGACTCCTAATATTCCATACATAGTGTGGTAGTGAATCAGTACTAGTTGGACTCCTAATATTCCATACATAGTGTGGTAGTAAATCAGTACTAGTTGGACTCCTAATATTCCACACATAGTGTGGTAGTAAATCAGTACTAGTTGGACTCCTAATATTCCATACATAGTGTGGTAGTAAATCAGTACTAGTTGGACTCCTAATATTCCATACGTGGTAGTAAATCAGTACTAGTTGGACTCCTAATATTCCACACATAGTGTGGTAGTAAATCAGTACTAGTTGGACTCCTAATATTCCATACATAGTGGTAGTAAATCAGTACTAGTTGGACTCCTAATATTCCATACATAGTGTGGTAGTAACACATATTGTGGGTGTTATGATCAAAATAGCAATATTATAATGGTGTGAAAAACAGAAAATCTAAGATTTTCCACAGACATTCTGACACATTGTGTCTGTGTACAGACACAATGTGTCACAGACACATTGTTTCTGTGTACAGAGTACGGACACATTGTGTCTGTGTACAGACACAAACAAGAGGTGGACGCTGGCAAATACTGCGGCATGGTCATGCTGGACCTCCAAAAGGCTTTTGACACCGTGAACCACTCCATACTGGTTAACAAGCTAAAAGCAATTGGTTTCGATAGCACATCAGTGAGCTGGATGCAATCCTACCTGGGGGAGAGAACAGATGGTGGAAGTGAACGGAACACTGTCCCCCCCCCCTCCCAGTGAGCTGTGGCGTTCCACAAGGAAGCATACTAGGGCCTCTACTGTTCCTAATATATGTAAACGACATGACTTCAGCTTGTGACTGCAACCTGTTCCTGTTCGCAGATGACTCAGCACTGCTGGTCTCGGACAGGGACAAACTGCAGGTTGAAAATGCCCTCAGCTCTGAACTCGGTATTATCTGCACCTGGCTCGCTGATAACAAACTATCTTTACACCTGGGGAAAACTGAATCCATTCTCTTTGGCTCTAATAGTAATCTCAGCAAGGCAAATGGCTTCTTGGTTAAAGTGGGTGACAATGTTATCACACGTAAAGATGAAATTACCTACCTAGGTTCCATCCTGAAGGCTAATCTTTCCGGTGATAAAATGGCCACCAACGTAATCAAAAAGGTCAACCATAGAACAAGATTCCTTTACAGGATCTCCTCACTGGTCAACAAAAACACCTTGAAGACCTTAACAGGAGCCCTTGTACAGGGTTTCTTTGACTATGCATGCACCTCCTGGTACCACAGCACCTCAAAGGCCCTTAAAACCAGGCTCCAGACTTCCCAAAACAAACTGGTCAGGCTCCTACTTGACCTAGCCCCCCGAACCCACCTCACCCCTGCCCACTTCGACAGGCTGGAATGGCTTAGGGTCGACGACAGAGTACAGCATCTTGCAATGGGTCTAGTCCACAAGATTCGATACACCACCAAGATACCCATGTACCTGTCTAGATACTTCCTTAATGTTAACGAAGTCCACACCCACAACACCAGAGGGAGTGGAACGAACCATGTACAACCCAGATTCGGCACAAACAAGGGACTAAATTCTTTTCGCTCCTATGCCACCAAAATGTGGAACGCCCTACCAACTGTCATTAAGACATGCGAATCCCTTGACTCTTTCAAAACCGCTCTCAAAGGGCACCTACGGACGGCTGCAATTCGAAACTGGCCCCTGTAAAATCGGAATCCCTCAAACACGAACGCAAGGACAACACAAGAGACGGTCGCGGCCACACAGCCAACTCAAGGTATGGCCACTGAGCCAACTTGGGGACCCAACGCAAGGACAACACAAGAGACGGTCACGGCCACACAGCCAACTCAAGGTACGGCCACGGAGCCGACTTGGGGACCCAACGCAGCTCCTCCAAGGAAAACAAACAAATTAACGGAGCTGAACGTGAAT
Organism: Electrona antarctica; assembly: GCF_951216825.1. Classification (NCBI taxonomy): domain Eukaryota; kingdom Metazoa; phylum Chordata; class Actinopteri; order Myctophiformes; family Myctophidae; genus Electrona; species Electrona antarctica. The sequence goes on from NC_136806.1 coordinate 2,452,737, forward strand.
CCCCCCCACCGCCCACCCCTTTTTTCCCCCTCACTGTATATGTTTCTTTTCCCTTTTTACCTCCTTTATGATGAATTCCTGTTCTGTCTATAGAAGTGTCTATTTGTACGTCTCTAAATGTTTTGATGATTTGAACATGGTGGACCCTATTGGAAACAAGTGTAATGCTTAATTGGGTCGTCCACTCACAGTTAACAGCCTTTGTATTGAGTTTGTGCTTGAAATGTACTGTAATTCTGCAAACTGTTAATACATTCTTCAATCAATCAATTCTGTGTACAGAGTACGGACACATTGTGTCTGTGTACAGAGTACGGACACATTGTGTCTGTGTACAGACACATTGTGTCTGTGTACAGAGTACGGACACATTGTGTCTGTGTACAGAGTACGGACAGACACATTGTGTCTGTGTACAGAGTACGGACAGACACATTGTGTCTGTGTACAGACACATTGTGTCTGTGTACAGAGTACGGACACATTGTGTCTGTGTACAGAGTACGGACACATTGTGTCTGTGTACAGAGTACGGACAGACACATTGTGTCTGTGTACAGACACATTGTGTCTGTGTACAGACACATTGTGTCTGTGTACAGAGTACGGACACATTGTGTCTGTGTACAGACACATTGTGTCTGTGTACAGAGTACGGACACATTGTGTCTGTGTACAGAGTACGGACAGACACATTGTGTCTGTGTACAGAGTACGGACACATTGTGTCTGTGTACAGAGTACGGACAGACATGTTGGTGTAGCCTGGAAACCAGACCAATGTGCCACAGCAAGAAAACAAAATGACACTCAGCCATACTGTACGGTACATACCATACATTATTGTACACACCCAGCCATACTGTAACAAGTTGCATTCTATTCAGTCAAAGTCCCAGCTTGTAGCTTTACATGACATTGTCCAACTCTAGTCTCATCTCTCTCTCTCTCTCTCCTCTCTCCTCTCTCTCTCTCTCTCCCTCCCCCCCCCCCCCCCCCCCTCCAGTGCCGTCGGTGCGTAAACCCGTCCCCGTCCAGAGCGCCGCCCTGGTGGACACGCCGTGGCAGGGCGTCACTCTGAACCGATGTCTGTTTGTGGTCGTCACCATCCTTCTGCTGACCAATGGGATGCACAGGCTGCACGGTACATTATTATTATCATTATCATCATTATTATTATGGGATGCATTATTATTATTATTAATAATATTATTATTGTTATTATTATTATTAATAATATTATTATTGTTATTATTATTATTATTATTATTATTATTATCTCTTAATCCGTCGCCATTAATGAATAGCGTACTGCCAGGGTTTTATCGAGCGTAACACTTACTTTGAAGAGCTGAATATCCGTAATGGCATGTTACCGTGACAAACTGCTGTGTGTGGTGTCATGACCGGTTGTTGTTCGGTGGTGGAAAAACCCGACCGCGAGTATCACAGCGCCTGCTACAGGCCGTTGAAAACGCTTGTCTGGGCCAGAAACGGCCCCTCAATGTCGTTTCTGAGATACAGAGCTTTGAAAGCAGGGCTTAGAATGGAAGTGGACGCACGCGCATTTTCAAAATGGCCACGGCCACTGTCCTACTTGATGTTGTGTTAGCGAACGGTGGCTAACGATACAATCGGATCAAAACATGGATTAAAGAATGTAAACCCTGGAACACGAGAAAGCCGTGTTTTGCGGGCTAGGGTACTAATTTAACCCTCCGTGTTCCTCGTGCCGGGCTAGGGTACTAATTTAACCCTCCGTGTTCCTCGTGGCGGGCTAGGGTACTAATTTAACCCTCTGTGTTCCTCGTGGCGGGCTAGGGTACTAATTTAACCCTCCGTGTTCCTCGTGGCGGGCTAGGGTACTAATTTAACCCTCCGTGTTCCTCGTGGCGGGCTAGGGTACTAATTTAACCCTCCGTGTTCCTCGTGGCGGGCTAGGGTACTAATTTAACCCTCCGTGTTCCTCGTGCCGGGCTAGGGTACTAATTTAACCCTCCGTGTTCCTCGTGGCGGGCTAGGGTACTAATTTAACCCTCTGTGTTCCTCGTGGCGGGCTAGGGTACTAATTTAACCCTCAGTGTTCCTCGTGGCGGGCTAGGGTACTAATTTAACCCTCCATGTTCCTCGTGGCGGGCTAGGGTACTAATTTAACCCTCCGTGTTCCTCGTGGCGGGCTAGGGTACTAATTTAACCCTCCGTGTTCCTCGTGGCGGGCTAGGGTACTAATTTAACCCTCCGTGTTCCTCGTGGCGGGCTAGGGTACTAATTTAACCCTCTGTGTTCCTCGTGCCGGGCTAGGGTACTAATTTAACCCTCCGTGTTCCTCGTGGCGGGCTAGGGTACTAATTTAACCCTCCGTGTTCCTCGTGGCGGGCTAGGGTACTAATTTAACCCTCCATGTTCCTCGTGGCGGGCTAGGGTACTAATTTAACCCTCCGTGTTCCTCGTGGCGGGCTAGGGTACTAATTTAACCCTCCGTGTTCCTCGTGGCGGGCTAGGGTACTAATTTAACCCTCTGTGTTCCTCGTGGCGGGCTAGGGTACTAATTTAACCCTCTGTGTTCCTCGTGGCGGGCTAGGGTACTAATTTAACCCTCCGTGTTCCTCGTGGCGGGCTAGGGTACTAATTTAACCCTCTGTGTTCCTCGTGGCGGGCTAGGGTACTAATTTAACCCTCCGTGTTCCTCGTGGCGGGCTAGGGTACTAATTTAACCCTCAGTGTTCCTCGTGGCGGGCTAGGGTACTAATTTAACCCTCCGTGTTCCTCGTGGCGGGCTAGGGTACTAATTTAACCCTCTGTGTTCCTCGTGGCGGGCTAGGGTACTAATTTAACCCTCTGTGTTCCTCGTGGCGGGCTAGGGTACTAATTTAACCCTCTGTGTTCCTCGTGCCGGGCTAGGGTACTAATTTAACCCTCTGTGTTCCTCGTGGCGGGCTAGGGTACTAATTTAACCCTCCGTGTTCCTCGTGGCGGGCTAGGGTACTAATTTAACCCTCTGTGTTCCTCGTGCCGGGCTAGGGTACTAATTTAACCCTCCGTGTTCCTCGTGGCGGGCTAGGGTACTAATTTAACCCTCCGTGTTCCTCGTGGCGGGCTAGGGTACTAATTTAACCCTCCATGTTCCTCGTGGCGGGCTAGGGTACTAATTTAACCCTCCGTGTTCCTCGTGGCGGGCTAGGGTACTAATTTAACCCTCCGTGTTCCTCGTGGCGGGCTAGGGTACTAATTTAACCCTCCGTGTTCCTCGTGGCGGGCTAGGGTACTAATTTAACCCTCCATGTTCCTCGTGCCGGGCTAGGGTACTAATTTAACCCTCCGTGTTCCTCGTGGCGGGCTAGGGTACTAATTTAACCCTCCGTGTTCCTCGTGGCGGGCTAGGGTACTAATTTAACCCTCTGTGTTCCTGGTGGCGGGCTAGGGTACTAATTTAACCCTCTGTGTTCCTGGTGGCGGGCTAGGGTACTAATTTAACCCTCCATGTTCCTCGTGGCGGGCTAGGGTACTAATTTAACCCTCCGTGTTCCTCGTGGCGGGCTAGGGTACTAATTTAACCCTCTGTGTTCCTCGTGGCGGGCTAGGGTACTAATTTAACCCTCTGTGTTCCTCGTGGCGGGCTAGGGTACTAATTTAACCCTCTGTGTTCCTCGTGGCGGGCTAGGGTACTAATTTAACCCTCTGTGTTCCTCGTGGCGGGCTAGGGTACTAATTTAACCCTCCGTGTTCCTCGTGGCGGGCTAGGGTACTAATTTAACCCTCCGTGTTCCTCGTGGCGGGCTAGGGTACTAATTTAACCCTCTGTGTTCCTCGTGCCGGGCTAGGGTACTAATTTAACCCTCCGTGTTCCTCGTGGCGGGCTAGGGTACTAATTTAACCCTCTGTGTTCCTCGTGGCGGGCTAGGGTACTAATTTAACCCTCCGTGTTCCTCGTGGCGGGCTAGGGTACTAATTTAACCCTCCATGTTCCTCGTGGCGGGCTAGGGTACTAATTTAACCCTCCGTGTTCCTCGTGGCGGGCTAGGGTACTAATTTAACCCTCCGTGTTCCTCGTGGCGGGCTAGGGTACTAATTTAACCCTCCGTGTTCCTCGTGGCGGGCTAGGGTACTAATTTAACCCTCTGTGTTCCTCGTGGCGGGCTAGGGTACTAATTTAACCCTCCGTGTTCCTCGTGGCGGGCTAGGGTACTAATTTAACCCTCTGTGTTCCTCGTGGCGGGCTAGGGTACTAATTTAACCCTCTGTGTTCCTCGTGGCGGGCTAGGGTACTAATTTAACCCTCCGTGTTCCTCGTGGCGGGCTAGGGTACTAATTTAACCCTCCGTGTTCCTCGTGGCGGGCTAGGGTACTAATTTAACCCTCCGTGTTCCTCGTGGCGGGCTAGGGTACTAATTTAACCCTCCGTGTTCCTCGTGGCGGGCTAGGGTACTAATTTAACCCTCCATGTTCCTCGTGGCGGGCTAGGGTACTAATTTAACCCTCCGTGTTCCTCGTGGCGGGCTAGGGTACTAATTTAACCCTCCGTGTTCCTCGTGGCGGGCTAGGGTACTAATTTAACCCTCCGTGTTCCTCGTGGCGGGCTAGGGTACTAATTTAACCCTCTGTGTTCCTCGTGGCGGGCTAGGGTACTAATTTAACCCTCTGTGTTCCTCGTGGCGGGCTAGGGTACTAATTTAACCCTCCGTGTTCCTCGTGGCGGGCTAGGGTACTAATTTAACCCTCTGTGTTCCTCGTGGCGGGCTAGGGTACTAATTTAACCCTCCATGTTCCTCGTGGCGGGCTAGGGTACTAATTTAACCCTCAGTGTTCCTCGTGGCGGGCTAGGGTACTAATTTAACCCTCCGTGTTCCTCGTGGCGGGCTAGGGTACTAATTTAACCCTCCGTGTTCCTCGTGGCGGGCTAGGGTACTAATTTAACCCTCTGTGTTCCTCGTGGCGGGCTAGGGTACTAATTTAACCCTCAGTGTTCCTCGTGGCGGGCTAGGGTACTAATTTAACCCTCTGTGTTCCTCGTGGCGGGCTAGGGTACTAATTTAACCCTCCGTGTTCCTCGTGGCGGGCTAGGGTACTAATTTAACCCTCAGTGTTCCTCGTGGCGGGCTAGGGTACTAATTTAACCCTCCGTGTTCCTCGTGGCGGGCTAGGGTACTAATTTAACCCTCCGTGTTCCTCGTGGTGGGCTAGGGTACTAATTTAACCCTCCGTGTTCCTCGTGGCGGGCTAGGGTACTAATTTAACCCTCAGTGTTCCTCGTGGCGGGCTAGGGTACTAATTTAACCCTCCGTGTTCCTCGTGGCGGGCTAGGGTACTAATTTAACCCTCCGTGTTCCTCGTGGCGGGCTAGGGTACTAATTTAACCCTCCGTGTTCCTCGTGGCGGGCTAGGGTACTAATTTAACCCTCCGTGTTCCTCGTGGCGGGCTAGGGTACTAATTTTAACCCTCCGTGTTCCTCGTGGCGGGCTAGGGTACTAATTTAACCCTCAGTGTTCCTCGTGGCGGGCTAGGGTACTAATTTAACCCTCCGTGTTCCTCGTGGCGGGCTAGGGTACTAATTTAACCCTCTGTGTTCCTCGTGCTGGGCTAGGGTACTAATTTAACCCTCTGTGTTCCTCGTGGCGGGCTAGGGTACTAATTTAACCCTCTGTGTTCCTCGTGCTGGGCTAGGGTACTAATTTAACCCTCTGTGTTCCTCGTGGCGGGCTAGGGTACTAATTTAACCCTCCGTGTTCCTCGTGGCGGGCTAGGGTACTAATTTAACCCTCCGTGTTCCTCGTGGCGGGCTAGGGTACTAATTTAACCCTCCGTGTTCCTCGTGGCGGGCTAGGGTACTAATTTAACCCTCCGTGTTCCTCGTGGCGGGCTAGGGTACTAATTTAACCCTCCATGTTCCTCGTGGCGGGCTAGGGTACTAATTTAACCCTCCATGTTCCTCGTGGCGGGCTAGGGTACTAATTTAACCCTCCGTGTTCCTCGTGGCGGGCTAGGGTACTAATTTAACCCTCAGTGTTCCTCGTGGCGGGCTAGGGTACTAATTTAACCCTCCGTGTTCCTCGTGGCGGGCTAGGGTACTAATTTAACCCTCCGTGTTCCTCGTGGCGGGCTAGGGTACTAATTTAACCCTCCGTGTTCCTCGTGCCGGGCTAGGGTACTAATTTAACCCTCAGTGTTCCTCGTGGCGGGCTAGGGTACTAATTTAACCCTCCGTGTTCCTCGTGGCGGGCTAGGGTACTAATTTAACCCTCCGTGTTCCTCGTGGCGGGCTAGGGTACTAATTTAACCCTCCGTGTTCCTCGTGGCGGGCTAGGGTACTAATTTAACCCTCCGTGTTCCTCGTGCCGGGCTAGGGTACTAATTTAACCCTCCGTGTTCCTCGTGGCGGGCTAGGGTACTAATTTAACCCTCAGTGTTCCTCGTGGCGGGCTAGGGTACTAATTTAACCCTCCATGTTCCTCGTGGCGGGCTAGGGTACTAATTTAACCCTCCGTGTTCCTCGTGGCGGGCTAGGGTACTAATTTAACCCTCCGTGTTCCTCGTGCCGGGCTAGGGTACTAATTTAACCCTCCGTGTTCCTCGTGGCGGGCTAGGGTACTAATTTAACCCTCAGTGTTCCTCGTGGCGGGCTAGGGTACTAATTTAACCCTCCGTGTTCCTCGTGGCGGGCTAGGGTACTAATTTAACCCTCAGTGTTCCTCGTGGCGGGCTAGGGTACTAATTTAACCCTCCATGTTCCTCGTGGCGGGCTAGGGTACTAATTTAACCCTCCGTGTTCCTCGTGGCGGGCTAGGGTACTAATTTAACCCTCCGTGTTCCACGTTTTTTTGGCGGGCTCCGTGTTAATCGGCAAACACGTCGGTATCGGCCCATTCTAGTTGTTTGATTAAATCGGCATCCATCGTACCGGTACAGATAAACAAGCCCAAAGTAACAGCTTGAACAGATCTACAAGCTCTTAGCTCACACTATTAAATATAAAAGGTATTAAAGTTAAATCTGATTTGCCTAAAGCCTGCAGATACACTGTTAAATGGATTTATTTTCAGAATGGACACATTATAGTTTTTCAATACAGAATGAGATCACATCGGCATCGGTAATATCTGTTATCGGCCATAACAGCAATTCATTTTATCGGATATGGATATCGGCCAAGATGTCTCATCAGCACACTCTAGTGGCCTGAGGATAACAGAGATGACCGTCATGCTCTCGTCATAACAGAGATGATAAGATAACATTCATTTCCATATTTCCAGAGATGCGTTGTGAGCTTGTAGATCTGTTATTTATCTCATCATAAGAGATGCTGTGTGACGCGTTGTGAGCTTGTAGATCTGTTATTTATCTCATCATAAGAGATGCTGTGTGATGAGTTGATCTTGTAGATCTGTTACTTCTCTCATAACAGAGCTGATGCGAGGCGTTTTGAGCTTATAGATCTGTTATTTTCAGAGCTGATGCGAGGCCATAGGGTAACTTATAGATCTGTTATTTTCAGAGCTGATGCGAGGTCAGAGGTCAACGGAGGAAGAGGAAGTGGTCGTGGCCACAAGACGCTCTGCGCTGCGACGCAAAGCTCTGTACAATCTACCTGAGGTATTTCTACAATCTGTACAATCTACCTGAGGTATTTCTACAATCTGTACAATCTATCTGAGGTATTTCTACAATCTGTACAATCTACCTGAGGTATTTCTACAATCTGTACAATCTACCTAAGGTATTTCTACAATCTGTACAATCTACCTGAGGTATTTCTACAATCTGTACAATCTACCTGAGGTATTTCTACAATCTAGAACTATAGAATATAGAACCTATCTACAATCTGTACAATCTACCTGATGTATTTCTACAATCTGTACAATCTACCTGAGGTATTTCTACAATCTGTACAATCTACCTGAGGTATTTCTACAATCTGTACAATCTACCTGAGGTATTTCTACAATCTAGAACTATAGAATATAGAACCTATCTACAATCTGTACAATCTACCTGAGGTATTTCTTCAATCTAGAACTATATAATATAGAACCTATCTACAATCTGTACAATCTACCTGATGTATTTCTACAATCTGTACAATCTACCTGAGGTATTTCTACAATCTGTACAATCTACCTGAGGTATGTCTACAATCTGTACAATCTACCTGAGGTATTTCTACAATCTAGAACTATAGAATATAGAACCTATCTACAATCTGTACAATCTACCTGAGGTATTTCTACAATCTAGAACTATAGAATATAGAACCTATCTACAATCTGTACAATCTACCTGAGGTATTTCTACAATCTAGAACTATATAATATAGAACCTATCTACAATCTGTACAATCTAGGTTCAAGGTTCAAGTTTATTTAGTGTCCCCGAAGGGCCAATTGTGTTGCAGCATAGACAGTATACATTAAACAATGAGACAGTATACATTAAACAATGAGACAGTATACATTAAAAAATGAGACAGTATACATTAAACAATGAGACAGTATACATTAAACAATGAGACAGTATACATTAAACAATGAGACAGTATACATTAAACAATGAGACAGTATACATTAAACAATGAGACAGTACATTCAACAATGAGACAGTACATTAAACAATGAGACAGTACATTAAACAATGAGACAGTACATTAAACAATGAGACAGTACATTAAACAATGAGACAGTACATTAAACAATGAGACAGTACATTAAACAATGAGACAGTATACATTAAACAATGAGACAGTATACATTAAACAATGAGACAGTACACATTAAACAATGAGACAGTACATTAAACAATGAGACAGTACATTAAACAATGAGACAGTATACATTAAACAATGAGACAGTATACATTAAACAATGAGACAGTACATTAAACAATGAGACAGTATACATTAAACAATGAGACAGTACATTAAACAATGAGACAGTACATTAAACAATGAGACAGTACATTAAACAATGAGACAGTACATTAAACAATGAGACAGTACATTAAACAATGAGACAGTATACATTAAACAATGAGACAGTATACATTAAACAATGAGACAGTATACATTAAACAATGAGACAGTACATTAAACAATGAGACAGTACATTAAACAATGAGACAGTACATTAAACAATGAGACAGTACATTAAACAATGAGACAGTACATTAAACAATGAGACAGTACATTAAACAATGAGACAGTACATTAAACAATGAGACAGTATACATTAAACAATGAGACAGTACATTAAACAATGAGACAGTACATTAAACAATGAGACAGTACATTAAACAATGAGACAGTACATTAAACAATGAGACAGTATACATTAAACAATGAGACAGTACATTAAACAATGAGACAGTACATTAAACAATGAGACAGTATACATTAAACAATGAGACAGTACATTAAACAATGAGACAGTACATTAAACAATGAGACAGTATACATTAAACAATGAGACAGTACATTAAACAATGAGACAGTACATTAAACAATGAGACAGTATACATTAAACAATGAGACAGTACATTAAACAATGAGACAGTACATTAAACAATGAGACAGTACATTAAACAATGAGACAGTACATTAAACAATGAGACAGTACAATAAACAATGAGACAGTACATTAAACAATGAGACAGTACATTAAACAATGAGACAGTACATTAAACAATGAGACAGTATACATTAAACAATGAGACAGTATACATTAAACAATGAGACAGTACATTAAACAATGAGACAGTACATTAAACAATGAGACAGTATACATTAAACAATGAGACAGTACATTAAACAATGAGACAGTACATTAAACAATGAGACAGTACATTAAACAATGAGACAGTATACATTAAACAATGAGACAGTACAATAAACAATGAGACAGTACATTAAACAATGAGACAGTACATTAAACAATGAGACAGTACATTAAACAATGAGACAGTACATTAAACAATGAGACAGTACATTAAACAATGAGACAGTACATTAAACAATGAGACAGTATACATTAAACAATGAGACAGTACATTAAACAATGAGACAGTACATTAAACAATGAGACAGTACATTAAACAATGAGACAGTATACATTAAACAATGAGACAGTACATTAAACAATGAGACAGTATACATTAAACAATGAGACAGTACATTAAACAATGAGACAGTACATTAAACAATGAGACAGTATACATTAAACAATGAGACAGTATACATTAAACAATGAGACAGTACATTAAACAATGAGACAGTACATTAAACAATGAGACAGTACATTAAACAATGAGACAGTATACATTAAACAATGAGACAGTACATTAAACAATGAGACAGTACATTAAACAATGAGACAGTACACATTAAACAATGAGACAGTACATTAAACAATGAGACAGTACATTAAACAATGAGACAGTACATTAAACAATGAGACAGTATACATTAAACAATGAGACAGTATACATTAAACAATGAGACAGTACACATTAAACAATGAGACAGTACATTAAACAATGAGACAGTACATTAAACAATGAGACAGTACATTAAACAATGAGACAGTATACATTAAACAATGAGACAGTACATTAAACAATGAGACAGTACATTAAACAATGAGACAGTACATTAAACAATGAGACAGTACATTAAACAATGAGACAGTACATTAAACAATGAGACAGTACATTAAACAATGAGACAGTACATTAAACAATGAGACAGTACATTAAACAATGAGACAGTATACATTAAACAATGAGACAGTACATTAAACAATGAGACAGTACATTAAACAATGAGACAGTATACATTAAACAATGAGACAGTACATTAAACAATGAGACAGTACATTAAACAATGAGACAGTACACATTAAACAATGAGACAGTACACATTAAACAATGAGACAGTATACATTAAACAATGAGACAGTATACATTAAACAATGAGACAGTACATTAAACAATGAGACAGTATACATTAAACAATGAGACAGTACATTAAACAATGAGACAGTACACATTAAACAATGAGACAGTACATTAAACAATGAGACAGTATACATTAAACAATGAGACAGTACATTAAACAATGAGACAGTATACATTAAACAATGAGACAGTACATTAAACAATGAGACAGTACACATTAAACAATGAGACAGTACATTAAACAATGAGACAGTACATTAAACAATGAGACAGTACATTAAACAATGAGACAGTACATTAAACAATGAGACAGTACATTAAACAATGAGACAGTACATTAAACAAACAGTCCACATAGCAGATTTTTGTGGCACACTAAGGGGCTCGCAAGCGAAGGCCGGATGGAAGAAGGATGTACTCTCCGTGTAGAGGTTGTTCAGCATCAGAAGGATGTACTCTCCGTATAGAGGGTGAGCAGCAGAAGGATGTACTCTCCGTATAGAGGGTGAGCAGCAGAAGGATGTACTCTCCGTGTAGAGGGTGAGCATCAGAAGGATGTGCTCTCCGTATAGAGGGTGAGCAGCAGAAGGATGTACTCTCCGTATAGAGGGTGAGCAGCAGAAGGATGTGCTCTCCGTATAGAGGGTGAGCAGCAGAAGGATGTACTCTCCTTATAGAGGGTGAGCAGCAGAAGGATGTACTCTCCGTATAGAGGGTGAGCAGCAGCAGAAGGATGTACTCTCCGTATAGAGGGTGAGCAGCAGAAGGATGTGCTCTCCGTATAGAGGGTGAGCAGCAGAAGGATGTACTCTCCGTATAGAGGGTGAGCAGCAGCAGAAGGATGTACTCTCCGTATAGAGGGTGAGCAGCAGAAGGATGTACTCTCCGTATAGAGGGTGAGCAGGGAGAAGGATGTACTCTCCGTATAGAGGGTGAACAGCATCAGAAGGATGTACTCTCCGTATAGAGGGTGAGCAGCAGCAGAAGGATGTACTCTCCGTATAGAGGGTGAGCAGCAGAAGGATGTACTCTCCGTATAGAGGGTGAGCAGCAGAAGGATGTACTCTCCGTATAGAGGGTGAACAGCAGAAGGATGTGCTCTCCGTATAGAGGGTGAGCAGGGAGAAGGATGTACTCTCCGAATAGAGGGTGAGCAGCAGAAGGATGTGCTCTCCGTATAGAGGGTGAGCAGGGAGAAGGATGTACTCTCCGAATAGAGGGTGAGCAGCAGAAGGATGTAGTAGGGGGTAATACCGTCTGGAACGTTACGCGGCGGATAAAAGCATGACATTTGGTACACATGTCCCTTGGGTCATCCTAAAACATCCTAGAAGGGGTGCCCAAAATAATCTGAAACAGGAAGTGAGTTATTTACTGAATTGAAAATTGCCACCTAAAGCATGTGATACAAAAGAAAACTGATGGTTCTGTATGGCAAGACAACTGACATTGAAAATGTTTATGATCTTCTAAGGAAGGACCTGTTTGCTCAAAAATGTCTCTCAATGGAAAACATTCCTCCCACACAAGCTGCACTGCTACAACATTCAGATTGAGCAGTTTACCAATCTGGCTTTTGGTCCAGATCGAAGCCTGAAATATGGACAGATTAAAGTTGCTGATTTGTGGACACTTTTATTCACACTCTTGCCAGAGGCTGCCTCTTTGTTCGAGAAAGACGGTGCCAGGATGCTGGGTTACCTTGCACAGCATTATGTCAATGTGCTGGTAGTTGCGAAATGGCACACAGTTGCTAGAAGAAAATAAATAAGAAGATAGAGTCCAACATAAGCAACAAGATGAGTGCAAAATAACTAAGATGCAGAGAGTAAAATAACAATATGCAGAGTAACATAAGATGCTGAGTAGAGTTAGATGAATAAAGATTCAAAGAGTAAAGTAAAGAAAAGGAAATAAATATGCTGATGTAGTGTAAATTTAAACATAATACACCAGGTTATACATTCTGCAGTTGTCAACAGTTTAAACATCCATTTAGAATTTCTTCTTATTTCTTCAACATGTATCACCTTTAGAAATAATAGGTAATTTTGGTAATAGGTAATTTTGGATTTTTCCTTTCCTTTCCTTTAAAAAAAGCCTTTAATGGGCACCCCTTCTAAGATGATGAGATACACCCTAAATAGTGCGTGTACAAGATGTGTTGCTTGTATGGAGAGAGTAAAATAACAATATTCAGAGTAAGATAAAGATGCTGAGTAAAATAAATAAAGATATGCAGTTAGATGAATAAAGAAGATTCAAAGAGTAAAGTAAAGAAAAATAAATAAATATGATGATGTAGTGTAAATGTACCAGGTTATACAGACTGCAGTTGTCAACAGTTTAAACATCCATTTAGAATTTCTTCAACATGGCCCCTTCCTAAAAGGTTTAATAAACAAATGCAAACAAACAAATAATCCCTTTTAGGAACGAGCACTATACGCTTTTTAGTCAATAACTCACTTTCTGTTTCGGATTCCTTTGGGCACCCCTTCTAGGATGTCTTAGGATGACACAAGGGACATGTGTGTCTCTTGTATGCTTCTATGAGATTCTATAAGCTTTTTGAGTCAATATCTAACACTGTAGGCGGCCATTTTCAATTTTGTCAAGAATTCACTTCCTGTTTAAGATTTATTTTTGCACCCATTCTAGGATGTCTTAGGATGACCCAAGGGATATATGTGCCAAATTGTATGCTTTTTGGAGATTCTTTAGTTGTCTTTGAGACAATCGATAATACTGTAGGCAGCCATTTTCAATTTTGTCAATAACTCACTTCCTGTTTCGGATTCCTTTGGGCACCCCTTCTAGGATGTATTTGGATGATGCAAGGGACATATGTGCTGAATTGTATGCTTCTATGAGATTCTATAGGCTTTTTGAGCCAATCACCAATAACACTGTAGGCGGCCATTTTCAATTTTGTCAATAATTCACTTCCTGTTCATGATTGTTTTTGGCACCCCTTCTAGGATGTCTTGGGGTGACCCAAGGGACATGTGTGCCAAATTGTATGCTTTTTGGAGATTACTTTGGTGTCTTTTGAGTCAACTGTCAACAGTTTAGGTGGCCATTTTGAATCTTTTACATAACTCACTTCCTGTTAAAGATTTTTTTGGGCACCCCTTCTAGGATGATTTAGGATGACCCAAGGGACATCTGTACCAAATTTCATGCTTGTATCGAGTGTATCGATTGTCATGCTTGTATCGATTGTATCGCGGAACGATTTGGCCATTTTTTGACGATAGGAGTTGTGCCCCAATAGAGGGCTTATCTCTGGTCATATGAAGATTTTTACAATATATTATCTATTGGTAATCATTCATATGGTCTTTTAAAAGTTTTTAAAAACAATTATATATTTTTGGCATTGACAATATATCACTCAGAAAGGGATTAATGTGGAAGGTCATCTCATTCCGAGTGGTTTTTAAGACAATTTTTGGCATTTAAAGTTGTTTAAAACATATTTAAGACATTTGTCAGGGGTTCTTTTTGCCAAATCTTTTAATATTAGTCTAATAACTATAAATGTGAACGTTATACTTGGCACAATCAGTCAAAACTTCAGAATTATATCAGGTATAATAGGTCATTTCTGGTGGCCATTTTGGATTTTCCCCTAAAAAAAGCCTTTAATGTGTTTAAAAATTTGGGCACCCCTTCTGAGATGGTGAGATACACCCTAAAGAGTGCGTGTACCAAATGTGGTGCTTTTATCCACCGCGTAACGATTTTAGCCATTTCATGACGGTATTACCCCCTACTAATGTACTCTCCGTGTAGAGGGTGAGCATCAGAAGGATGTGCTCTCCGTGTAGAGGGTGAGCAGCAGAAGGATGTACTCTCCGTATAGAGGGTGAGCATCAGAAGGATGTGCTCTCCGTGTAGAGGGTGAGCAGGGAGAAGGATGTACTCTCCGTATAGAGGGTGAGCAGCAGAAGGATGTGCTCTCCGTATAGAGGGTGAGCAGCAGAAGGATGTGCTCTCCGTGTAGAGGGTGAGCAGGGAGAAGGATGTACTCTCCGTGTAGAGGGTGAGCATCAGAAGGATGTGCTCTCCGTATAGAGGGTGAGCATCAGAAGGATGTGCTCTCCGTGTAGAGGGTGAGCAGCAGAAGGATATATATATATAGGGCTAGCGCCCTATAAATCTACACTAATAGCTTTATGTAGGAGGGGCTAGCGCCCTATAAATCTAGCTGAATATAGGAGGGGCTAGTGCCCTATAAATCTACACTATAGCTGAATATAGGAGGGGCTAACGCCCTATAAATCTACACTAATAGCTTTATGTAGGAGGGGCTAGCGCCCTATAAATCTAGCTGAATATAGGAGGGGCTAGCGCCCTATAAATCTAGCTGAATATAGGAGGGGCTAGCGCCCTATAAATCTACACTATAGCTGAATATAGGAGGGGCTAGCGCCCTATAAATCTACACTATAGCTAAATATAGGAGGGGCTAGCGCCCTATAAATCTACACTATAGCTGAATATAGGAGGGGCTAGCGCCCTATAAATCTACACTATAGCTGAATATAGGGGGCGCTATAGCACCCTATAAATCTACACTATAGCTGAGGTTGCCATAGATCAGATATACTGTAGTCTAGTGCAGTAGGAGGACATACATAAACACATGTACCTGAAAATAACCTTTTACAATGTGCTCAAAACATGGAAATATATGAGAGAGAGAGAGAGAGAGAGAGAGAGAGAGAGAGTGACAGAGACAGAGACCGAGAGAGAGACAGAGAGACAGACAGAGACACAGAGAGAGAGAGAGAGACACACACAGAGAGAGAGAGAGACAGAGAGAGAGAGACACACACACACACACACAGAGAGAGAGACAGAGACACAGAGTTAGAGAGACAGACAGAGACAGAGAGACACAGAGAGTGACAGAGACAGAGAGACACACACAGAGAGACAGAGACACAGAGAGTGACAGAGACAGAGACCGAGAGAGAGACAGAGAGACAGACAGAGACACAGAGAGTGACAGAGACAGAGAGACAGAGAGACAGACAGAGACAACGAGAGAGAGAGAGACACAGAGAGTGACAGAGACAGAGAGACAGAGACACAGAGAGACACACACACACACACACGTGTGTACTAAAGGTGTCTCTTCACTTACTGTGTGTAGAACAGAGTCCATGTTGGAGAAATAATGTTATTATTGTTGTTAAAGTCCTTGTTTTCGTCAGGTTCCTCTCATGATAAGAACTACTACACTCATACTGTTATTATTATTGTTGTTAAAGTCCTTGTTTTCGTCAGGTTCCTCTCATGATATAAGAACTACTACACTCATACTGTTATTATTATTGTTGTTAAAGTAGTCCTTGTTTTCGTCAGGTTCCTCTCATGATATAAGAACTACTACACTCATACTGTATCTGTGGACAGAGATGTACATTAATACCGTTATTATTGTCGTTAAAATCCTTGTTGTTTTCGTCAAGCTTCGTCCAAACAGCCACAGCCTGTTGCGTCACCTGATAATGAATGTCTATTAAAGAACATTAATGTCTTTACGGGACTTTAGCTCTTCTAGAATACATGATAAAGATATAAGTTACATTAGGACGAGTTACGGTCATTTAACTTTAAAGAATAAACAACCAACAAACAAACAGGAACATCCGACTCCGACTGTCTTTATCTGTGATGAAAAATACTAAAGTGGCGCAGAGGCACGACTCGCCACCAGGGGGCGGAGTTTCACCTGGAATGAGAGGAGCAGGTATAACTCAGGATAAAATAACTATTCTATAGTTTTAAAACATCTTTAATGACGTATGTTCGTTGTGTAGCCTAATACCCAGAGAGACAAACGATATGAATAATACAATTAAATACAATTAATATGAAATGCTCACCTGATCACCTGATCACCTGTACAAACACGATAAAGTCCAATCCAATGTATTTATAGAGCACATTTCATTCAATGTATTTATAGAGCACATTTCATTCAATGTATTTATAGAGCACATTTCATTTCACAATCACATGGTTTCCAAAGTGCAATAAAATGACTGAGGCAGTTCCAGGGGGTCCGGGGACCCCCAGGGTTCCTCAAGGGGGTTCCAGGGGGTCCCCCAGCTAAATGATAGTTTGGAACCAAACGGACCCTTATGGGTCTGTAACTCTGAGAGTGTACCTACAAATGGGACCAAATTGACCCTTATGGGTCTGTAACTCTGAGAGAGTACAAATGGGACCAAATGGACCCTTATGGGTCTGTAACTCTGAGAGTGTACCTACAAATGGGACCAAATTGACCCTTATGGGTCTGTAACTCTGAGAGAGTACAAATGGGACCAAATGGACCCTTATGGGTCTGTAACTCTGAGAGTGTACCTACAAATGGTACCAAATGGACTCTTATGGGTCTGTAACTCTGAGAGTGTACAAATGGAACCAAATGGACCCTTATGGGTCTGTAACTCTGAGAGTGTACAAATGGAACCTGTCAGGGTCCATTTGCCAAAATGTGTGTATTTTTACTTCACTACAATTATTTGAAAACTTTAGTTACTAATTACTTTGGATATTTTAATTTTGATTAGGAAACATACATTAACCACTTCAACCCCATGCATTTCGGCCATTCGAAAATAGCCGATCTACAAGCTCACAATATGCGTCGCAATTGTGAGCTTGTAGATCTTCTATTTTCACCCCCCCCCCCCCCCCCCCAGCCTGACTCCTCTCTCTGGGAGGTCATACTGTATAACTGTATATTAATGTAATATTGACGTAATAAAGCCTCTCTCATGCCCCCCCCCCCCCCCCCCAGCCTGACTCCTCTCTCTGGGAGGTCATACTGTAGAACTGTATATTATTGTAATATTGACGTATTAATGCCCCCCCCCCTCCCCCCCCAGCCTGACTCCTCTCTCTGGGAGGTCATACTGTAGAACTGTATATTATTGTAATATTGACGTATTAATGCCCCCCCCCCCTCCCCCCCCAGCCTGACTCCTCTCTCTGGGAGGTCATACTGTAGAACTGTATATTAATGTAATATTGACGTAATAAAGCCTCTCTCATGCCCCCCCCTCCCCCCCCCAGCCTGACTCCTCTCTCTGGGAGGTCGTGCTGCTCTGGTGGCCAGACTTCGATGACGACGGCGACGACGACTGCGATGAAGACGAGTGTGACGATGACGACGACGATGGTTGTTGTGCTGCTGCTGCTGCTGCGGCCAAGCGAGGGACGCCACAGAAAGCAGCGTCGAGAGGAGGCGTCAGAAACAGAGCGAGGGCCGACAAGAAGCGCAAGAAGGGCCCGAAACACGGCCGCTTAAAGGTTTCATGACCTTCATTCTCATTTGTTTTTCACTGCGCAAAAAAGCTTGGAATACGGATGTGTATATTACAGGAAACTCCCGTAAACAACCGAATTGTACCAACACACCTGTTTATTACCGTATATTAAAGGAGCATTCAGTGATTTGAGTGATTTGGAAAACCACCCAGTCCGCCCCGGTAACAAAATGTGCACATGCACGCTCTACAGTGGGGGGAAGTGCAACAGGCCAACAGCATGTGCACCAAGGCCCGCCCCCACTCGATCATGATCGGAGGAAGGCCCCTCTCATCCTGATTGGATGAAGGCTTTGCCACCCGCCACCAAAACTGAAAGTAGGGTTTTTTGACCCCAGGGGCTTACTGGGGACAGGGAGGAGCTCCTTATATGGTCAGCACACTCTATAGTAGGGAGGATTATCCAGAAAAAAAGAAAAAAGAAGTGATATTTAGATTAAGTCAAATCACTGGATATACCTTTAACTGTATATGCTGCTAAACGTGAGGTTTACGGGGAAATACAGTTAACTCCTCTTTTCATACAGTGTCAGTGTTCGGGTTTTTTTTAGGTTTTATGACCTCGATTACACCCCCCCAAAAAACCCTGAACTTTGAACATTCAGTGGATTTTCTGTGTTCTGGAGTTTTCTCTGAGGTTTGTGAGCCTTTTGAGCTGCAATGAAAACAGGCAAAACAGTGGAAACTGTGACAAACAGTGGCTTCTGGCAAATCCCATTGTCATATACGGGATTTTCAGGCTGTGACATCACAAACAGCAGGACAATCAGAGCACTTGTTTGAGCCAGAACCACAGAAAATCTACTGAATGGTAAAAGTGTAGGTTTGTTTGGGTGCAACTGTTTAGGTTTAGGTTTGTTTGGGTGTTTAGGTTTGTTTGGGTGTTTAGGTTTGTTTGGGTGAAACTGAGCTCAGAAAACCTAAACATATATAAAAACAAATCAGTGTCACGCTACTTTGTATAATTCCTCCTCTTCTTCAGTCTTCAGTTCCACTTTGTTTACAATGTCCACCATTGTTGATTTTCCAAGCTGGCATGGAATGGAAACAAGCCTGTGTTTATCTAGCATCAGTATTATAATGACTCAAATATTAAATAATCTGCATATCAGCGCCCCCACCACCCCAGGACATTGTGGTATTGCAGCTAAAACTGCTTTCAAAGTCCAGAAAGAAATGACAAGGACTGGTTATATCAGAGTGGTGATTGAGGCGCAAACCATTAGAAATAACTTTGAGGGACATAAGACAATATGCTATTAAATATTAAAATGTTTTAAAATGCATGTTATTTCTGCTTTAAAGGAGGGGGCGACGGGGAGAGATGACGTGGAAGGCCTGAAGGAGAAAACTAAAGACAGGAAGAAACCGGAAGAACACGAAGAGGAGGAAGAAGAGGAGGAAGAGGAGGAGGAGGAAGAGGAGGAGGAAGAGGAGGAAGAGGAGATGAAACCCAAAAAGAAGAAAACGCAGGAGAAGAAAAAAGATGCCGAAACTTGATCTGAATGTGGTTCAGGGTCCTCCCCCCCCCCCCCCCCCCCCCAGTGCACAGAGCGTCAGATGGGCAGGGGCTGAAATCTCGTAAGAGGGCACTTTTGGACAAAAAAATTGCTGATCTACAAGCTCTCAACGTTGAGAGCTTGTAGATCTGCTATTTTCAGGGGGACAACCCAGTGCTTAACTCAGAGTGAACAGTAGAGATGTGACGTTCGTGAACGAATCAGATCATTCGAACGGCTCTTTGAAAAGAACGGATCCCAGAGATCCGGCTCCCTTCAAAGAGCCATAAATCCCATCTCTAGTGAACAGATGGAACCAAATGGACGCGTGAGGGTCCTTTTGTATGGATAAATTAACTCTGAAGAAGACGTTGTACTGTGTATCTATAGAAGACGTTGTACTGTGTATCTATAGAAGACGTTGTACTGTGTATCTATAGAAGATGTTGTACTGTGTATCTATAGAAGACGTTGTACTGTGTATCTATAGAATACGTTGTACTGTGTATCTATAGAATACGTTGTACTGTGTATCTATAGAAGACGTTGTACTGTGTATCTATAGAAGACGTTGTACTGTGTATCTATAGAAGACGTACTGTGTATCTATAGAAGACGTTGTACTGTGTATCTATAGAAGACGTTGTACTGTGTATCTATAGAAATGTGATATTTGTGTTAGAACTTATTGCTTTTCAAACAGCAAAACGATATCCCCGCAGAGCAGACGTAGAATTCGTAGAAACAAGAGCAATGACACGTCATTGCTGATCAAGGTGACGTTTTTAATGATTATTAGATTGTTTTTTTTTGAGAACCGACCAGCCCATTTATGAACTTTTAATTCTGGCGACATGAATTCTTGATTAAATATGTGTACTGTGTGTGTCTGTGTGTCGTTTGCACATTTGTTAGTGTCGCGTTTTATAGCCAGACAACTTTTACACAATCTCAGCATTTGAAAATAACAGTCTGGCCACATACAAATAGCAGAAGTTTGAAGTGTATTGAGAGGATGGCCCCTTGAGATGTCGCATCTCGTTTTAGAGGGGGTCCTATACATACAACATTACAGCAGTGCATGTACACATAACATAACATAACATAACATAACATAACATAACATAACATAACATAACATAACATAACATAACATAACATAACATAACATAACATAACATCATAACATACAGTTCGCTTGCTCCCTTTCTCCCACCCCCACCCCATCCCTGACCCCCGACTCGTTTATATATGGGAATAGTGGGGAAAACGGTATTATAAACTGTCTCAAAGTAGAGGTAAACATGTGAGCAAGCATTAGAAGCATGAACAGGTTGTTTGAAGATGTGAATACAGGGAAGTCCTGAAGCGGCCTAGAGAGGTGATTGATCTGAGTGGAAGCGGGAGATTATTCCAGTCAGATGGGGCTTTGTAGTGGAAAGACCTGCGTCCAGATTCTGAAAATATTCTGTTGGGAACCATAAGATAGGGATGTTGAGTGTGTCTAAGTGGGTATGGGGATGTGAATGGTTTCAGAGACTGTTTTAGGTATGAGGGGCAGTTGGAGTGGATGCATTTGAAAATAAATAGGTACCAGTGGTGTTGCCTTCTAGCCTTAGGCTGCAGCCAGTCAAGTGAGCTGTACAGTTGGCAGTGGTGGGTTCTGTATGGGCATCTTAGAACGAATCTGCACAGGGAGTTGCATAGTATGTTAAGTGGCTTGAGGTGAGTATCTGTGGTGTTTTGATATACAATGTCGGCATAGTCTACTATGGGGAGTAATACTTGAGATATTATTCTTTTCCTCACTTGAAAGGAGAAACAGTTGATGGATGGGTAGAGTGAGCACAGGCTGCCATAGGTTTTTTTAACGGTTAGATCAATATGGTGTTTAAAAGAAAGTTCCGGGTCCATAGTGACACCAAGATATTTAAATGAGTCCACTTTTTCAAGGTAAGAACCATCATCAAATTTGATCAGTAGGTCGGAGGAGCTTTGGACATTGCGTGAGTGGCCGAACAACATGCTACAGGACTTCTTCATATTCAATAACAGTTTGTTATTTTTTAGCCATTTTTGGACCGGGTTGAAGTCAGACTGTAAAAGGTGTTGAATTTGGTGAATGTTTTTATCAGAGGCATAAATAACGGTATCGTCAGCATAGAGCTGGACTTGACAGTTGGAACAGACATCAGGTAAGTCGTTTATAAATATAGTGAATAGAAGTGGCCCCAATATGGAACCCTGGGGGACACCATTCTCAACAGTTAAAAAATCTGACTGAGAACCTTGTAATGCAACACATTGACGCCTGTTGTGAAGATAACATTACATTACATTACAGTCCTTTAGCAGACGCTTTTATCCAAAGCGACTTACAATAAGTGTATTCAACATAGGTAGGGAACAAAAACTACTAATCACCAGAAGTCTTTAGTGCATTTTCTGCAAAAACAAGCAACCAAGAGTATACCTAGCGCTAAGGTAAAAGTGCAATATATCAGCTACCTATTTCCTTAAACAGATGAGACAAAATAGCTAAATCAAATGAGCATGAGCTAAAACAATTAAGTGTATCGACTAAACAAGATCCAATAAACAATACAACAATAGAAAACAAGCGTTCGTACAACTAGTTAACAACAAGTAGGTCAGGCAGAGAGGAAGGGTAGTGTTTCCTGAAGAGGTGGGTTTTCAACCTGCGGCGAAATATGGGCAGTGACTCTGCTGTCCTAACATCAGTGGGAAGTTCATTCCACCACTGTGGGGCCAGAACAGAAAAGAGTCGTGACCGTGTGGATCGGCCAGAAGGAACCTTGAGTGACGAGGCAATCAGTCGCCCCGAGGTGGCAGACCGAAGTGGTCGGGCAGGGGTGTAGGCATCGACCATAGCCCGGAGGTAGGAAGGAGCTGTTCCTTTCACTGCCCTATAGGCTAACACCAGGGTTTTGAACTGGATGCGAGCCGCTACGGGGAGCCAGTGTAGAGAACGGAGAAGGATGGTTGTGTGGGAGAACTTGGGGCGGTTGAACACCAGACGAGCCGCAGCTTTCTGAACAAGCTCCAGAGGTCTGATGGCAGATGCTGGAGCACCAGCAAGGAGGGAGTTGCAGTAGTCCAGGCGGGAGATGACGAGAGCCTGGATGAGCACCTGGGCTGCCTTCTCCGTGAGGAAGGGGCGAATCCTCCTGATGTTGTAGAGGAGGAATCTGCAGGACCTTGTCACTGATGCGATGTTTGCCGAGAACGTCAGTTGATCGTCCAGGGTCACACCCAGATTCTTCGCAGTCCGAGTTGAGGTCACCACAGCATTATCAATGGTGATGGCCATGTCTCGGTGCGGACAGCCCTTCCCCGGGAGGAACATCAGCTCGGTCTTGTCCAGGTTGAGCTTCAGGTGGTTTGTCGACATCCACTCCGAGATGTCAGCCAGACAAGCAGCAATGCGTGCCTCCACTTGGGTATCAGAGGGAGGGAATGAGAGGATCAGCTGGGTGTCATCGGCATAGCAGTGGTAGGAAAAGCCATGGGAGTGGATGACAGCACCCAGAGATGTAGTGTAGAGAGAGAAAAGAAGAGGACCCAGAACCGAGCCTTGGGGAACCCCAGTTGTGAGCCTGTGTGGTTCTGACACAGACCCTCTCAGCATCACCTGGTAGGAGCGACCCGTCAGGTAGGATGCAAACAGGGAGAGTGCAGAGCCTGAGACACCCATCCCCTCGAGGGTGGAGAGGAGGATCTGATGGTTCACCGTGTCGAACGCTGCAGACAGGTCCAGGAGTATCAGGACGGAGGAGAGAGAGTTCGCTCTAGCGGCATGGAGCGACTCCGTCACTGCCAGC
The DNA here is from genome assembly GCF_951216825.1 of Electrona antarctica. NCBI lineage: Eukaryota > Metazoa > Chordata > Actinopteri > Myctophiformes > Myctophidae > Electrona > Electrona antarctica. The sequence goes on from NC_136806.1 coordinate 2,476,375, forward strand.
AGGGCAGTTTCTGTCGAGTGACCCACTTTGAACCCAGACTGGTTGGAGTCCAGGAGGTTGTTCTGGTGGAGATAGGAGGACAGTTGTTTAAAGACAGCACGTTCGAGAGTTTTAGATAGGAAGGATAGAAGGGAAACCGGTCTGTAGTTCTTGATCTCAGAGGGGTCAAGTGTCGGTTTCTTCAGGAGGGGGGTGACTATGGCAGTCTTGAAAGTAGAGGGAAAGTAGCCAGATGTCAGAGAGGTGTTAATAAGGTGGGTTAAGAAGGGAAGAAGTTCAGGTGCAATAGACTGCAACAGAGTGGATGGGACCGGGTCCAGAGAGCATGAGGTGGGGCGACTAGAGGTAACAAGGAGAAGGACCTCGTTAGGGGAGAGGGGAGAGAAGTGGGATAGAGAGGGGATGGGGGGGGGGGGAAGAGGAGTAGATGAAGGTAGAGAGGGGGGGGTGGCAGGCAGACGGGTGTGGGTAGTGCGCAGGGCACCAGCCGGGGGAGGAGGGAAGGAGGATCAGATATCGTTCACCTTCTTGTCAAAGAAGTTGGCGAAATCGTCAGGGAGGGACGAGGAGGGAGGAGGGGGTGGTGGTTGTAGGAGATAAGCACTGAACCAGAGAAGAGCATGTCGTTGGATACCGATGGAAAAAAGTTTGTCAAGGAGGAGGTAGTGGTCAACCATATCAAAGGCTTTCGAAAGGTCAATGAATATAGCACCGGTTAGCTGTCTTTTTTCGAAAGACAGTAGCACATCACTGGTGAATTTTAGAGTAGCTGTGGTGGTTAAGAAGTGTGGTCTGAATCCTGATTGAAGGGGGGATAAGATGTTTTCCTGATTGATGTATTTTGATAGTTGTTTGAAGACCAGTTTTTCAAAGATTTTTGCGGTGGTGCAGATGATTGAAATCGGGTTAGGGTTAGGTAATTGTTTATGTCAGTTGGGTCTCCGGTTTTGAAGATGGGGGTAACTCTTGCACATTTCCATATGGGTGGGAGTGAGGAGGTAGACAGGGATAAATTGAACAAATCTGCAAGAGGAAAGGCTAGTACATGAGCAGGAAGTTTAATGTACTTGGCTTCAAGACCATCAGGACCAGCACCACAGGTCCAGCAGTGAGTCTGGCCACGAGACTACAGATTAAAATAGCAGTGAGTCTGGCCACGAGACTACAGATTAAAATAGCAGTGAGTCTGGCCACGAGACTACAGATTAAAATAGCAGTGAGTCTGGCCATGAGACTACAGATTAAAATAGCAGTGAGTCTGGCCATGAGACTACAGATTAAAATAGCAGTGAGTCTGGCCACGAGAGACTACATATTAAAATAGCAGTGAGTCTGGCCACGAGCGACTACAGATTAAAATAGCAGTGAGTCTGGCCACGAGAGACTACAGATTAAAATAGCAGTGAGTCTGGCTATGAGACTACAGATTAAAATAGCAGTGAGTCTGGCCATGAGACTACAGATTAAAATAGCAGTGAGTCTGGCCACGAGAGACTACAGATTAAAATAGCAGTGAATCTGGCCACACGAGACTACAGATTAAAATAGCAGTGAGTCTGGCTATGAGACTACAGATTAAAATAGCAGTGAGTCTGGCCACGAGACTACAGATTAAAATAGCAGTGAGTCTGGCCACGAGACTACAGATTAAAATAGCAGTGAGTCTGGCCACGAGAGACTACAGATTAAAATAGCAGTGAGTCTGGCCACGCGAGACTACAGATTAAAATAGCAGTGAGTCTGGCCATGAGACTACAGATTAAAATAGCAGTGAGTCTGGCTATGAGACTACAGATTAAAATAGCAGTGAGTCTGGGCACGAGAGACTACAGATTAAAATAGCAGTGAGTCTGGCCATGAGACTACAGATTAAAATAGCAGTGAGTCTGGCCATGAGACTACAGATTAAAATAGCAGTGAGTCTGGCCACGAGACTACAGATTAAAATAGCAGTGAGTCTGGCCATGAGACTACAGATTAAAATAGCGGTGAGTCTGGCCATGAGACTACAGATTAAAATAGCAGTGAGTCTGGCCACGAGAGACTACAGATTAAAATAGCAGTGAGTCTGGCCATGAGACTACAGATTAAAATAGCAGTGAGTCTGGCCAAGAGACTACAGATTAAAATAGCAGTGAGTCTGGCCACGAGACTACAGATTAAAATAGCAGTGAGTCTGGCCACAAGACTACAGATTGAAATAGCAGTGAGTCTGGCCATGAGACTACAGATTAAAATAGCAGTGAGTCTGGCCATGAGACTACAGATTAAAATAGCAGTGAGTCTGGCCACGAGACTACAGATTAAAATAGCAGTGAGTCTGGCCACAAGACTACAGATTAAAATAGCAGTGAGTCTGGCCATGAGACTACAGATAAAAATAGCAGTGAGTATGGCCACGCGAGACTACAGATTAAAATAGCAGTGAGTCTGGCCATGAGACTACAGATTAAAATAGCAGTGAGTCTGGCCATGAGACTACAGATTAAAATAGCAGTGAGTCTAGCCACGAGACTACAGATTAAAATAGCAGTGAGTCTGGCCATGAGACTACAGATAAAAATAGCAGTGAGTCTGGCCATGAGACTACAGATTAAAATAGCAGTGAGTCTGGCCACGAGACTACAGATTAAAATAGCAGTGAGTCTGGCCATGAGACTACAGATTAAAATAGCAGTGAGTCTGGCCATGAGACTACAGATTAAAATAGCAGTGAGTCTGGCCACGAGACTACAGATTAAAATAGCAGTGAGTCTGGCCACAAGACTACAGATTCAAATAGCAGTGAGTCTGGCCATGAGACTACATATTAACATAGCAGTGAGTCTGGCCATGAGACTACAGATTCAAATAGCAGTGAGTCTGGCCACGAGACTACAGATTAAAATAGCAGTGAGTCTGGCCACAAGACTACAAATTAAAATAGCAGTGAGTCTGGCCATGAGACTACAGATTAAAATAGCAGTGAGTCTGGCCACGCGAGACTACAGATTAAAATAGCAGTGAGTCTGGCTATGAGACTACAGATTAAAATAGCAGTGAGTCTGGCCACGAGAGACTACAGATTAAAATAGCAGTGAGTCTGGCCATGAGACTACAGATTAAAATAGCAGTGAGTCTGGCCATGAGACTACAGATTAAAATAGCAGTGAGTCTGGCCACGAGACTACAGATTAAAATAGCAGTGAGTCTGGCCATGAGACTACAGATTAAAATAGCAGTGAGTCTGGCCATGAGACTACAGATTAAAATAGCAGTGTGTCTGGCCACGAGAGACTACAGATTAAAATAGCAGTGAGTCTGGCCATGAGACTACAGATTAAAATAGCAGTGAGTCTGGCTATGAGACTACAGATTAAAATAGCAGTGAGTCTGGCCACGAGAGACTACAGATTAAAATAGCAGTGAGTCTGGCCATGAGACTACAGATTAAAATAGCAGTGAGTCTGGACATGAGACTACAGATTAAAATAGCAGTGAGTCTGGCCATGAGACTACAGATTAAAATAGCAGTGAGTCTGGCCACGAGAGACTACAGATTAAAATAGCAGTGAGTCTGGCCATGAGACTAGATTAAAATAGCAGTGAGTCTGGCCATGAGACTACAGATTAAAATAGCAGTGAGTCTGGCCACGAGACTACAGATTAAAATAGCAGTGAGTCTGGCCACGAGACTACAGATTCAAATAGCAGTGAGTCTGGCCATGAGACTACAGATTAAAATAGCAGTGAGTCTGGCCATGAGACTACAGATTAAAATAGCAGTGAGTCTGGCCACGAGACTACAGATTAAAATAGCAGTGAGTCTGGCCACAAGACTACAGATTAAAATAGCAGTGAGTCTGGCCATGAGACTACAGATTAAAATAGCAGTGAGTCTGGCCACGAGACTACAGATTAAAATAGCAGTGTCTGGCCACGCAGTTTTATTAATTTGCACTAGTTATAGGCAATATATTATACTTGTACTATAGTATATTATACTATATAGTATACTAGTATTATAGTATAGTATACTATAGTATATTATATTATATAGTTAGTTAATAGAGAATAATCCCTGCTCTTGTATTGGTCAGGTAGGACCTCTAGTGGTTGACGAGAGGTATTACATGTAGCATAAAAGTGTAATATCTCCCCCTGCCCAAAACAAGCTTTTTGTCTTAACTCAGCAGTAGAATTATAAATGTTGACACTTAGTGTTTGAGACGAGGGTCCAAATCCCACATAGGGACACCAATGGCTTTTCTTGTTTAAGGTGGGAAATTTGGTATATAGTCTTTTTTAATGGCCTAAAATAGTCTATATACATACATTCATGAATCCACTTGCTGACCGGCTGTATTGGGCAATTTATTTTCCCATTAACAACCTGAGGCAGGACAAATTGTCAAAAATGTCAATCTTTCCTTATGCTTTAAGTAACATGTGACGTGATCATTCTGAATCCATTCCAAGCATTAGTTTTGCACACAAAAAAACACTCCTTGGGCTAAAAACGGCCATAGACGTCATGACAAATGTGATGAGGTCAGCACATTTTGGGCTATTTGTGGCTATGGCTGTTTTTAGCACAAGGAGAAACCCCTATAAAAAATAATTGCCCAATAGTGACAGCCAGTCAGCAAGTGGATTCATGAATATATACATATGTATATAGACAATATTTTAGGGCAATAAAAAAAAAAAGACTATATACCAAATTTCCCCCCTGTCCACCTCGACTGCCGGACTACTATACAATCTTGTATGAAACCTTTTCGTCTTTTATCCCTAAACCAACATCATGTCTACAATGTTTGCTCATTTACACGTTTTAAAGAACTCTTTCGTTTAATCGTAAACATCATGCTTTCTGTCACTGTTAAATGTATCTGTCAATAAAGCTCTGTGTTCGCAGGTTGTGACGTCACTTTGTCTCAGGATATGTTGTTTTTGGCAGCAAATTTCTATTTTAGTTTTAGTCAGTCTCTTGAAACGTTCATTTAGTTTTAGTCAGTCTCTTGAAACGTTCATTTAGTTTTAGTCACATTTTACTCACCTGGAATGTTTGTGTTTAGTCTAGTTTTAGTCGACTAAATATCATACGATTTTTGTCGACTGAATCTACAGGTGATTTAGTCGACAGACTTATAGCATGTTACGTAGACAGCACTAGCATTGCATTTTATGTAGTCAGCACTTTATAGTACACATGTATAATATAGTATATATGTATAGTTTCATTATATAGATATTCCACTGTTACATTCTTAGCTTACACATGTTTCATAATAACTACTTGTTATATATGTGATGTATTGCCATGCTTTTTGTTATTGCTTAATGTAAATCGCTCTGGATTAAGAGCGTCTGATAAATGACTACATTGTAAATTGTCGACTAAAATGTATTCTGGCGGGCCTTGATGCCGTCGTAATGGCTGATTTTACACTTGCTGAATAGCAGATAGCAGATCTGCAAATAGCAAATCTACAAGCTCAACGTGTCGTGCTGCGACGCGTTGTGAGCTTGTAGATCTGCTATTTTCAGCATGCAACCATGTGTAAAATTGACTTATACTGGATCTCTTGTCCACTAGTCCCTCCCTAACATTTAACCTTTTTTATTTTTTGACAAAATCGACAGTATATTTAATCTCATGTAGTTTCCATTTAGTTTGTCAGTGAAAAAAGGTAGTCGACGGACATCTTTCGCCATAGTTTGTCGACGAAAACAACATTGGAACAACCCATGAAACTTTCACATTTTAATTACAAAAAAAGAAAACAAAATATTCAAAGATGACCCACTGATCATGATCCACAATGTTCATATTTTATACAAAAACGGGAATATCTGAATTGGTATCTTTTTTCCCTGTTTTATCACAGAGGCTCTAATAGACGTACATAAACATATGAACGGTAAAAACAAAGAGAAATGCACCACATCCACTGGATATGAACCCTAACCCTAACCCTAATGCACCACATCCACTGGATGTGGACAACTGGTTTAACCCGTTTAGGCCTGACGTCGAACTTTAAAAAAAAGTCTTCTAAATCCTGACAGTTTTCTGAAATACCTCATGTTTCTGTGGTTCTCAAACATTTTCATGTCAAGGAACCCAAAAATGATCTGTAATATTGGCCACCAACCCCCATCTGAAAATATGTAGTTCCAGGAACCCCCTCAGAAGCAAAGATTTGAGTTAAAAACGTTCGCTCTGAAAGAATATAAATTCAAAGAATTGTGCCGCATTTTCACGATCTTTCAAAAATAGCAGATCTACAAGCTCGTAGTGCGGCACTTGCAGATCTGCTATTTTTCAATAGCAGATAACATATAACATAATGCTTAAAAACACCAAAAGGGGTTCCCGTTCAGAATGGGATAACAGAATAAAACATAAGCAAACACACCAAATGGAAACTGTACTCTCTCAAGTGAGGGGCTGTTTGTCCACACAATTAATTAGTCAGAAAATACTACATTCTTTGAACCATTATAATGTTTGTGTCATGGTGGGTATTCCATCCAGGGCTGTTTGTCCACGCAATTAATTAGTCAGAAAATACTACATTCTTTGAACCATTATAATGTTTGTGTCATGGTGGGTATTCCATCCAAGCAGAAACAGCCTTGTCGTCCCATTTAAACACGAGATCAGATTCTAGAAATGTCTTCTGAAAACCTTACGTTTCTGTCAGCGGCCCCCAGAAATATCTGTATTATGGCCGTGGACCCCCCATCAGAAAATAAAATGTAGTTCCAGGGACTACATCCAGGGAATGTAGTTACCCCACCCCCCAGAAGCAAAGATTTGAGCTAGTTCACTGTGAAAGAATATATATTCAAAGATTTGCGTCATATTTTAAAGATAAAAACAAAAACAGATCAGATATAACATCAAATCATTTGGTGTTTTAAAGCATTATGTTATACTTTAGCTATTGAAAAATAGCAGATCTACAAGCTCGTAGCGCGGCACTCGGTGCCGCGATACGAGCTTGTAGATCTGCTATTTTTTGAAAAATCTTGAAAATGGAACAATTACATATTATTTTTTGGGGCTCCTTGACATGAAATAGTTTGAAAACCACCGATATAGAAATGTAGGGTTTTCTTTTTAGGAAAACTGTCATGATTTAAAAGACATATCTTAGAGGCCTTTGGATTAAACCATAACTGAAGTGAGACAGAAGGGGGCGCCACCGATCAACCGATCAGTCAGATTATAACATCATCCAATAATTACAGATCAGTGATTATGGTGCAGTCCGTCGGGGGGGGGGGGTCTCATGGGCATAGGGGGCAGCTGGGGGGGCATCTGAGGAGGGGGCATCTGGGGGCCCCCCCCTCCCCCTCCGCCCGGGGCTCCGGGGGGCAACGGGGGCATCCCGCCACCGGGAGGGGGAGGGGGCATGGGCTCGTTGGGCGGCCGGGGGGGGCCCCCTCCTCCCCCCATGAGGGGCGGGGGTCTCTTCACCCCCATCTGAGGAGGGGGCCCTCCACTGTTCTGGGGGGGTCCCCCGCCCCCCCCCCGCCTTCTCCATCTTGAAGTGGAACTGCAGGAAGAACTGGAGGAGAAAACAACAGATATTTAGAGGGTTTTTTTGCAGTAAATTTCGATTTTTAGTTTTAGTCATTTTAGTCTCTTGAATAGTTTTCATTTAGGGCCTTGATTGATATAACAGTAAAACATTAACCCATTCAGGGCGGGAACCCCTTTTGGTGTTTTAAGCATTATGGTATACTCGTAGCGCGGCACCGAGCTTGTAGATCTGCTATTTCTCAATAGCTAAAGTATAACAGGGTTCCCGTCCAGAATGGGTTAATATGGATATGGGCCATTCTCTTATTGGAAGAATCATTATTGTAGATAAAAACCAAATGGCTTCATGTAATTATTATTATTATTACCTGTTTGGTCTCTTTGTTCCAGTGGGTCCAGAAGCGATTCTCTGCTTTATCGATTTCTCTGCTGGGAACCTGGAGGAACACAATATATTTATATAACCTGGAGGAACACAATATATTTATATAACCTGGAGGAACACAATATATTTATATGACCTGGAGGAACACAATATATTTATATAACCTGGAGGAACACAATATATTTATATAACCTGGAGGAACACAATATATTTATATAACCTGGAGGAACACAATATATTTATATAACCTGGAGGAACACAATATATTTATATAACCTGGAGGAACACAATATATTTATATAACCTGGAGGAACACAATATATTTATATAACCTGGAGGAACACAATATATTTATATAACCTGGAGGAACACAATATATTTATATAACCTGGAGGAACACAATATATTTATATAACCTGGAGGAACACAATATATTTATATAACCTGGAGGAACACAATATATTTATATAACCTGGAGGAACACAATATATTTATATAACCTGGAGGAACACAATATATTTATATAACCTGGAGGAACACAATATATTTATATAACCTGGAGGAACACAATATATTTATATATTTATATATATTAATATGTACCGTCAGAATATATTTATATAACCTGGAGGAACACAATGTACCGTCAGAATATATTTATATAACCTGGAGGAACACAATGTACCGTTAGAATATATTTATATAACCTGGAGGAACACAATGTACCGTCAGAATATATTTATATAACCTGGAACACCACAATGTACCGTCAGAATATATTTATATAACCTGGAGGAACACAATGTACCGTCAGAATATATTTATATAACCTGGAGGAACACAATGTACCATCAGAATATATTTATATAACCTGGAGGAACACAATGTACCGTCAGAATATATTTATATAACCTGGAGGAACACAATGTACCATCAGAATATATTTATATAACCTGGAGGAACACAATGTACCGTCAGAATATATTTATATAACCTGGAGGAACACAATGTACCGTCAGAATATATTTATATAACCTAAAACAACACAATGTACCATCAGAATATATTTATATAACCTGGAGGAACACAATGTACCGTCAGAATATATTTATATAACCTGGAACACCACAATGTACCATCAGAATATATTTATATAACCTGGAACACCACAATGTACCGTCAGAATATATTTATATAACCTGGAGGAACACAATGTACCGTCAGAATATATTTATATAACCTGGAGGAACACAATGTACCGTCAGAATATATTTATATAACCTGGAACAACACAATGTACCGTCAGAATATATTTATATAACCTGGAGGAACACAATGTACCGTCAGAATATATTTATATAACCTGGAACAACACAATGTACAGTCAGAATATATTTATATAACCTGGAGGAACACAATGTACCATCAGAATATATTTATATAACCTGGAGGAACACAATGTACCGTCAGAATATATTTATATAACCTGGAGGAACACAATGTACCGTCAGAATATATTTATATAACCTGGAGGAACACAATGTACCGTCAGAATATATTTATATAACCTGGAGGAACACAATGTACCGTCAGAATATATTTATATAACCTGGAGGAACACAATGTACCGTCAGAATATATTTATATAACCTGGAACACCACAATGTACCGTCAGAATATATTTATATAACCTGGAGGAACACAATGTACCGTCAGAATATATTTATATAACCTGGAACACCACAATGTACCGTCAGAATATATTTATATAACCTGGAACAACACAATGTACCGTCAGAATATATTTATATAACCTGGAGGAACACAATGTACCGTCAGAATATATTTATATAACCTGGAGGAACACAATGTACCGTCAGAATATATTTATATAACCTGGAACACCACAATGTACCGTCAGAATATATTTATATAACCTGGAGGAACACAATGTACCGTCAGAATATATTTATATAACCTGGAACACCACAATGTACCGTCAGAATATATTTATATAACCTGGAACACCACAATGTACCGTCAGAATATATTTATATAACCTGGAGGAACACAATGTACCGTCAGAATATATTTATATAACCTGGAGGAACACAATGTACCGTCAGAATATATTTATATAACCTGGAACAACACAATGTACCATCAGAATATATTTATATAACCTGGAGGAACACAATGTACCGTCAGAATATATTTATATAACCTGGAGGAACACAATGTACCGTCAGAATATATTTATATAACCTGGAGGAACACAATGTACCGTCAGAATATATTTATATAACCTGGAGGAACACAATGTACCGTCAGAATATATTTATATAACCTGGAGGAACACAATGTACCGTCAGAATATATTTATATAACCTGGAGGAACACAATGTACCGTCAGAATATATTTATATAACCTGGAGGAACACAATGTACCGTCAGAATATATTTATATAACCTGGAGGAACACAATATATTTATATAACCTGGAGGAACACAATGTACCGTCAGAATATATTTATATAACCTGAAACAACACAATGTACCGTCAGAATATATTTATATAACCTGGAACAACACAATGTACCGTCAGAATATATTTATATAACCTGGAGGAACACAATGTACCGTCAGAATATATTTATATAACCTGGAGGAACACAATGTACCGTCAGAATATATTTATATAACCTGGAACACCACAATGTACCGTCAGAATATATTTATATAACCTGGAACACCACAATGTACCATCAGAATATATTTATATAACCTGGAGGAACACAATGTACCGTCAGAATATATTTATATAACCTGGAGGAACACAATGTACCGTCAGAATATATTTATATAACCTGGAGGAACACAATGTACCGTCAGAATATATTTATATAACCTGGAGGAACACAATGTACCGTCAGAATATATTTATATAACCTGGAGGAACACAATGTACCGTCAGAATATATTTATATAACCTGGAGGAACACAATGTACCGTCAGAATATATTTATATAACCTGGAGGAACACAATGTACCGTCAGAATATATTTATATAACCTGGAACAACACAATGTACCATCAGAATATATTTATATAACCTGGAGGAACACAATGTACCGTCAGAATATATTTATATAACCTGGAGGAACACAATGTACCATCAGAATATATTTATATAACCTGGAGGAACACAATGTACCATCAGAATATATTTATATAACCTGGAACAACACAATGTACCATCAGAATATATTTATATAACCTGGAGGAACACAATGTACCATCAGAATATATTTATATAACCTGGAACAACACAATGTACCATCAGAATATATTTATATAACCTGGAACACCACAATGTACCATCAGAATATATTTATATAACCTGGAGGAACACAATGTACCGTCAGAATATATTTATATAACCTGGAGGAACACAATGTACCATCAGAATATATTTATATAACCTGGAACAACACAATGTACCATCAGAATATATTTATATAACCTGGAGGAACACAATGTACCGTCAGAATATATTTATATAACCTGGAGGAACACAATGTACCGTCAGAATATATTTATATAACCTGGAGGAACACAATGTACCGTCAGAATATATTTATATAACCTGGAGGAACACAATGTACCGTCAGAATATATTTATATAACCTGGAACACCACAATGTACCGTCAGAATATATTTATATAACCTGGAGGAACACAATGTACCGTCAGAATATATTTATATAACCTGGAGGAACACAATGTACCGTCAGAATATATTTATATAACCTGGAACACCACAATGTACCGTCAGAATATATTTATATAACCTGGAGGAACACAATGTACCGTCAGAATATATTTATATAACCTGGAACAACACAATGTACCGTCAGAATATATTTATATAACCTGGAGGAACACAATGTACCGTCAGAATATATTTATATAACCTGGAACACCACAATGTACCGTCAGAATATATTTATATAACCTGGAGGAACACAATGTACCGTCAGAATATATTTATATAACCTGGAACACCACAATGTACCGTCAGAATATATTTATATAACCTGGAGGAACACAATGTACCGTCAGAATATATTTATATAACCTGGAGGAACACAATGTACCGTCAGAATATATTTATATAACCTGGAGGAACACAATGTACCGTCAGAATATATTTATATAACCTGGAACACCACAATGTACCGTCAGAATATATTTATATAACCTGGAGGAACACAATGTACCGTCAGAATATATTTATATAACCTGGAGGAACACAATGTACCGTCAGAATATATTTATATAACCTGGAACACCACAATGTACCGTCAGAATATATTTATATAACCTGGAGGAACACAATGTACCGTCAGAATATATTTATATAACCTGGAACACCACAATGTACCGTCAGAATATATTTATATAACCTGGAGGAACACAATGTACCGTCAGAATATATTTATATAACCTGGAGGAACACAATGTACCGTCAGAATATATTTATATAACCTGGAGGAACACAATGTACCGTCAGAATATATTTATATAACCTGGAGGAACACAATGTACCGTCAGAATATATTTATATAACCTGGAGGAACACAATGTACCGTCAGAATATATTTATATAACCTGGAACAACACAATGTACCGTCAGAATATATTTATATAACCTGGAGGAACACAATGTACCGTCAGAATATATTTATATAACCTGGAACACCACAATGTACCATCAGAATATATTTATATAACCTGGAGGAACACAATGTACCGTCAGAATATATTTATATAACCTGGAACAACACAATGTACCATCAGAATATATTTATATAACCTGGAACACCACAATGTACCGTCAGAATATATTTATATAACCTGGAGGAACACAATGTACCGTCAGAATATATTTATATAACCTGGAACACCACAATGTACCGTCAGAATATATTTATATAACCTGGAGGAACACAATGTACCGTCAGTATATATTTATATAACCTGGAGGAACACAATGTACCATCAGAATATATTTATATAACCTGGAGGAACACAATGTACCATCAGAATATATTTATATAACCTGGAACACCACAATGTACCATCAGAATATATTTATATAACCTGGAACAACACAATGTACCGTCAGAATATATTTATATAACCTGGAGGAACACAATGTACCATCAGAATATATTTATATAACCTGGAACAACACAATGTACCATCAGAATATATTTATATAACCTGGAGGAACACAATGTACCGTCAGAATATATTTATATAACCTGGAACAACACAATGTACCGTCAGAATATATTTATATAACCTGGAGGAACACAATGTACCATCAGAATATATTTATATAACCTGGAACAACACAATGTACCATCAGAATATATTTATATAACCTGGAACAACACAATGTACCGTCAGAATATATTTATATAACCTGGAGGAACACAATGTACCGTCAGAATATATTTATATAACCTGGAACACCACAATGTACCATCAGAATATATTTATATAACCTGGAGGAACACAATGTACCATCAGAATATATTTATATAACCTGAAGGAACACAATGTACCGTCAGAATATATTTATATAACCTGGAGGAACACAATGTACCATCAGAATATATTTATATAACCTGGAGAAACACAATGTACCGTCAGAATATATTTATATAACCTGGAGGAACACAATGTACCGTCAGAATATATTTATATAACCTGGAACAACACAATGTACCGTCAGAATATATTTATATAACCTGGAGGAACACAATGTACCGTCAGAATATATTTATATAACCTGGAGGAACACAATGTACCGTCAGAATATATTTATATAACCTGGAGGAACACAATGTACCGTCAGAATATATTTATATAACCTGGAGGAACACAATGTACCGTCAGAATATATTTATATAACCTGGAGGAACACAATGTACCGTCAGAATATATTTATATAACCTGGAGGAACACAATGTACCGTCAGAATATATTTATATAACCTGGAGGAACACAATGTACCGTCAGAATATATTTATATAACCTGGAGGAACACAATGTACCGTCAGAATATATTTATATAACCTGGAGGAACACAATGTACCATCAGAATATATTTATATAACCTGGAGGAACACAATGTACCATCAGAATATATTTATATAACCTGGAGGAACACAATGTACCGTCAGATTATATTTATATAACCTGGAGGAACACAATGTACCGTCAGAATATATTTATATAACCTGGAGGAACACAATGTACCGTCAGAATATATTTATATAACCTGGAGGAACACAATGTACCGTCAGAATATATTTATATAACCTGGAACAACACAATGTACCGTCAGAATATATTTATATAACCTGGAAAACACAATATATTTATATAACCTGGAGGAACACAATGTACCGTCAGAATATATTTATATAACCTGAAACAACACAATGTACCGTCAGAATATATTTATATAACCTGGAACACAATGTACCGTCAGAATATATTTATATAACCTGGAGGAACACAATGTACCGTCAGAATATATTTATATAACCTGGAGGAACACAATGTACCGTCAGAATATATTTATATAACCTGGAGGAACACAATGTACCGTCAGAATATATTTATATAACCTGGAGGAACACAATGTACCGTCAGAATATATTTATATAACCTGGAGGAACACAATGTACCGTCAGAATATATTTATATAACCTGGAGGAACACAATGTACCGTCAGAATATATTGATATAACCTGGAACAACACAATGTACCATCAGAATATATTTATATAACCTGGAAAACACAATATATTTATATAACCTGGAGGAACACAATGTACCGTCAGAATATATTTATATAACCTGAAACAACACAATGTACCGTCAGAATATATTTATATAACCTGGAACAACACAATGTACCGTCAGAATATATTTATATAACCTGGAACAACACAATGTACCGTCAGAATATATTTATATAACCTGGAGGAACACAATGTACCGTCAGAATATATTTATATAACCTGGAGGAACACAATGTACCGTCAGAATATATTTATATAACCTGGAGGAACACAATGTACCGTCAGAATATATTTATATAACCTGGAGGAACACAATGTACCGTCAGAATATATTTATATAACCTGGAGGAACACAATGTACCGTCAGAATATATTTATATAACCTGGAGGAACACAATGTACCGTCAGAATATATTTATATAACCTGGAACACCACAATGTACCATCAGAATATATTTATATAACCTGGAGGAACACAATGTACCGTCAGAATATATTTATATAACCTGGAGGAACACAATGTACCGTCAGAATATATTTATATAACCTGGAGGAACACAATGTACCGTCAGAATATATTTATATAACCTGGAACACCACAATGTACCGTCAGAATATATTTATATAACCTGGAACACCACAATGTACCGTCAGAATATATTTATATAACCTGGAACACAATGTACCGTCAGAATATATTTATATAACCTGGAGGAACACAATGTACCGTCAGAATATATTTATATAACCTGGAGGAACACAATGTACCGTCAGAATATATTTATATAACCTGGAACACCACAATGTACCGTCAGAATATATTTATATAACCTGGAACACCACAATGTACCGTCAGAATATATTTATATAACCTGGAACACCACAATGTACCGTCAGAATATATTTATATAACCTGGAACACAATGTACCGTCAGAATATATTTATATAACCTGGAGGAACACAATGTACCGTCAGAATATATTTATATAACCTGGAGGAACACAATGTACCGTCAGAATATATTTATATAACCTGGAGGAACACAATGTACCATCAGAATATATTTATATAACCTGGAGGAACACAATGTACCGTCAGAATATATTTATATAACCTGGAGGAACACAATGTACCGTCAGAATATATTTATATAACCTGGAGGAACACAATGTACCGTCAGAATATATTTATATAACCTGGAGGAACACAATGTACCATCAGAATATATTTATATAACCTGGAGGAACACAATGTACCATCAGAATATATTTATATAACCTGGAGGAACACAATGTACCGTCAGAATATATTTATATAACCTGGAACAACACAATGTACCATCAGAATATATTTATATAACCTGGAGGAACACAATGTACCGTCAGAATATATTTATATAACCTGGAACAACACAATGTACCATCAGAATATATTTATATAACCTGGAGGAACACAATGTACCGTCAGAATATATTTATATAACCTGGAGGAACACAATGTACCGTCAGAATATATTTATATAACCTGGAACAACACAATGTACCATCAGAATATATTTATATAACCTGGAGGAACACAATGTACCGTCAGAATATATTTATATAACCTGGAGGAACACAATGTACCATCAGAATATATTTATATAACCTGGAGGAACACAATGTACCGTCAGAATATATTTATATAACCTGGAGGAACACAATGTACCGTCAGAATATATTTATATAACCTGGAGGAACACAATGTACCGTCAGAATATATTTATATAACCTGGAGGAACACAATGTACCGTCAGCCTCAGAAACACAAAGTGATAGATGTGATAGATTTCAAACAATATCACGATGGGATACACAATATCATCACAATATTTTCTCATGCGTTTTACTTAAGTTACTTTAAGTTAAGAAAAACTAAAGGAAAAATGAGTAAGACTATTTGTGACCAAGCTTTCAGAAAGCAGGGAATCATAGCTGTAAATGTACATATTGGTTGTTCAGTTTGACCCTCCAGTTGAGGAGATATGGCTTATAGAGTAATGTCTGGCAGAGAAACAGTGAGTTGAGAAAACAGACTTGAAAGGTTCACTTCTGTGGACTGGCAATGGTCTCGTATAGAAGGAGTTATATAAAGCGTACCTTGAAGGCGATGGTCTCGTATAGAAGGAGTTAATAAAAACCTTGAAGGCGATGGTCTCGTATAGGAGGAGTTAATATAAACCTTGAAGGCGATGGTCTCGTATAGAAGGAGTTAATATAAACCTTGAAGGCGATGGTCTCGTATAGAAGGAGTTAATATAAACCTTGAAGGCGATGGTCTCGTATAGAAGGAGTTAATATAAACCTTGAAGGCGATGGTCTCGTATAGAAGGAGTTAATATAAACCTTGAAGGCGATGGTCTCGTATAGGAGGAGTTAATATAAACCTTGAAGGCGATGGTCTCGTATAGAAGGAGTTATATGAAGCCTACCTTGAAGGCGATGGTCTCGTATAGAAGGAGTTATATAAAGCGTACCTTGAAGGCGATGGTCTCATATAGAAGGAGTTATATAAAGCGTACCTTGAAGGCGATGGTCTCGTATAGAAGGAGTTATATAAAGCCTACCTTGAAGGCGATGGTCTCGTATAGGAGTTATATAAAGCGTACCTTGAAGGCGATGGTCTCGTATAGGAGGAGTTATATAAAGCGTACCTTGAAGGCGATGGTCTTGTATAGAAGGAGTTATATAAAGCCTACCTTGAAGGCGATGGTCTCGTATAGGAGTTATATAAAGCGTACCTTGAAGGCGATGGTCTCGTATAGGAGGAGTTATATAAAGCGTACCTTGAAGGCGATGGTCTCGTATAGGAGTTATATAAAGCCTACCTTGAAGGCGATGGTCTCGTATAGAAGGAGTTATATAAAGCGTACCTTGAAGGCGATGGTCTCGTATAGCAGGAGTTATATAAAGCGTACCTTGAAGGCGATGGTCTCGTATAGAAGGAGTTATATAAAGCCTACCTTGAAGGCGATGGTCTCGTATAGGAGTTATATAAAGCGTACCTTGAAGGCGATGGTCTCGTATAGAAGGAGTTAATATAAAGCGTACCTTGAAGGCGATGGTCTCGTATAGAAGGAGTTATATAAAGCCTACCTTGAAGGCGATGGTCTCGTATAGGAGTTATATAAAGCGTACCTTGAAGGCGATGGTCTCGTATAGAAGGAGTTAATATAAAGCGTACCTTGAAGGCGATGGTCTCGTATAGAAGGAGTTATATAAAGCGTACCTTGAAGGCGATGGTCTCGTATAGGAGGAGTTATATAAAGCGTACCTTGAAGGCGATGGTCTCGTATAGAAGGAGTTAATATAAACCTTGAAGGCGATGGTCTCGTATAGAAGGAGTTAATATAAACCTTGAAGGCGATGGTCTCGTATAGAAGGAGTTATATAAAGCGTACCTTGAAGGCGATGTTCTCGTATAGGAGTTAATATAAAGCGTACCTTGAAGGCGATGGTCTCGTATAGGAGTTAATATAAAGCGTACCTTGAAGGCGATGGTCTCGTATAGGAGTTAATATAAAGCGTACCTTGAAGGCGATGGTCTCGTATAGAAGGAGTTATATAAAGCCTACCTTGAAGGCGATGGTCTCGTATAGAAGGAGTTATATAAAGCGTACCTTGAAGGCGATGGTCTCGTATAGAAGGAGTTAATATAAAGCGTACCTTGAAGGCGATGGTCTCGTATAGGAGTTAATATAAAGCGTACCTTGAAGGCGATGGTCTCGTATAGAAGGAGTTATATAAAGCCTACCTTGAAGGCGATGGTCTCGTATAGAAGGAGTTATATAAAGCGTACCTTGAAGGCGATGGTCTCGTAGGGCTCGGCGGCCAGCAGCAGGTAGAGTTAATATAAAGCCTACCTTGAAGGCGATGGTCTCGTATAGAAGGAGTTATATAAAGCGTACCTTGAAGGCGATGGTCTCGTATAGAAGGAGTTAATATAAAGCGTACCTTGAAGGCGATGGTCTCGTATAGGAGTTAATATAAAGCGTACCTTGAAGGCGATGGTCTCGTATAGAAGGAGTTATATAAAGCCTACCTTGAAGGCGATGGTCTCGTATAGAAGGAGTTATATAAAGCCTACCTTGAAGGCGATGGTCTCGTATAGAAGGAGTTATATAAAGCGTACCTTGAAGGCGATGGTCTCGTATAGAAGGAGTTATATAAAGCGTACCTTGAAGGCGATGGTCTCGTATAGGAGTTATATAAAGCGTACCTTGAAGGCGATGGTCTCGTATAGGAGGAGTTATATAAAGCGTACCTTGAAGGCGATGGTCTCGTATAGGAGTTATATAAAGCGTACCTTGAAGGCGATGGTCTCGTATAGAAGGAGTTATATAAAGCGTACCTTGAAGGCGATGGTCTCGTATAGGAGTTATATAAAGCGTACCTTGAAGGCGATGGTCTCGTATAGGAGGAGTTATATAAAGCGTACCTTGAAGGCGATGGTCTCGTATAGGAGTTATATAAAGCGTACCTTGAAGGCGATGGTCTCGTATAGGAGTTAATATAAAGCGTACCTTGAAGGCGATGGTCTCGTATAGGAGGAGTTATATAAAGCCTACCTTGAAGGCGATGGTCTCGTATAGGAGTTATATAAAGCGTACCTTGAAGGCGATGGTCTCGTATAGGAGGAGTTATATAAAGCGTACCTTGAAGGCGATGGTCTCGTATAGGAGTTATATAAAGCGTACCTTGAAGGCGATGGTCTCGTAGGGCTCGGCCGCCAGCAGCAGGTACTAGGAGTTATATAAAGCGTACCTTGAAGGCGATGGTCTCGTAGGGCTCGGCCGCCAGCAGCAGGTACTAGGAGTTATATAAAGCGTACCTTGAAGGCGATGGTCTCGTAGGGCTCGGCCGCCAGCAGCAGGTACTAGGAGTTATATAAAGCGTACCTTGAAGGCGATGGTCTCGTAGGGCTCGGCCGCCAGCAGCAGGTACTAGGAGTTATATAAAGCGTACCTTGAAGGCGATGGTCTCGTAGGGCTCGGCCGCCAGCAGCAGGTACTAGGAGTTATATAAAGCGTACCTTGAAGGCGATGGTCTCGTATAGGAGTTAATATAAAGCCTACCTTGAAGGCGATGGTCTCGTATAGGAGTTAATATAAAGCGTACCTTGAAGGCGATGGTCTCGTATAGGAGGAGTTATATAAAGCCTACCTTGAAGGCGATGGTCTCGTATAGGAGTTATATAAAGCGTACCTTGAAGGCGATGGTCTCGTATAGGAGGAGTTATATAAAGCGTACCTTGAAGGCGATGGTCTCGTATAGGAGTTATATAAAGCGTACCTTGAAGGCGATGGTCTCGTAGGGCTCGGCCGCCAGCAGCAGGTACTAGGAGTTATATAAAGCGTACCTTGAAGGCGATGGTCTCGTAGGGCTCGGCCGCCAGCAGCAGGTACTAGGAGTTATATAAAGCGTACCTTGAAGGCGATGGTCTCGTAGGGCTCGGCCGCCAGCAGCAGGTACTAGGAGTTATATAAAGCGTACCTTGAAGGCGATGGTCTCGTAGGGCTCGGCCGCCAGCAGCAGGTACTAGGAGTTATATAAAGCGTACCTTGAAGGCGATGGTCTCGTAGGGCTCGGCCGCCAGCAGCAGGTACTAGGAGTTATATAAAGCGTACCTTGAAGGCGATGGTCTCGTAGGGCTCGGCGGCCAGCAGCAGGTACCTACCTTGAAGGCGATGGTCTCGTATAGAAGGAGTTAATATAAACCTTGAAGGCGATGGTCTCGTAGGGCTCGGCGGCCAGCAGCAGGTATAGAAGGAGTTATATAAAGCGTACCTTGAAGGCGATGGTCTCGTAGGGCTCGGCCGCCAGCAGCAGGTACTATAGAAGGAGTTATATAAAGCGTACCTTGAAGGCGATGGTCTCGTAGGGCTCGGCGGCCAGCAGAAGGAGTTATATAAAGCCTACCTTGAAGGCGATGGTCTCGTAGGGCTCGGCCGCCAGCAGCAGGTACTGCCATCGGCGGTCGGGGGGCTCGATGCGCTGCTCGTAGGCCGACATGAAGCGGTGGCGCGGCCCGATGTTCTCCGCAATCTCTGGGTAGTCGATCTGAGGAGAGGAGAGGAGACATTACTGATCTCTGGGTAGTCGATCTGAGGAGAGGAGAGGAGACATTACTGATCTCTGGGTAGTCGATCCCTGGAACAACATATTTTCAGATGCGAGGTCGGAGGCATATTACATATAATTGTTACAGAAACACAAGGTTTTTCAGAAAACTGTTTCAGAAGACATTTTTTTAGAATCGTCCTCAGGTCAAAATGGAGTAATCAGTGTGTGTGTGTGTGTGTGTGTGTGTGTGTGTGCATAGGGCACAGGCAGCCCTGTGACAGCGTCCATGGTTTAAGTAAGGGATAATATCTGGCGCCTCGGTGGTTAAACTCCCTGTCGGTGAATTATCTCCCGACAATGACCACCTAGCCAGATATTATCCCGCTTATTACATGGCTAACTAACATAAATTAATCCATTGATCCAAAACACAACAAAAAAAGTATTCCATAACTTCGCGCTGGCTGAGTCTGCCCAGCTGCAGGGCTGAAGCACTGTCGGAAAACAAGGAAGTGAGTTGATCAAATAGAATCCATTTTCGGGTCCAGCTGCTTCGTCTATTTCTCGCTCAAATGTTTTCAAAAACATTTTTAAGAGCAATGTTTAGCTGTAAATTACATTGTGTGTCACTAGTGTGTGTGTGTTTACATGGCTGTTATGTTGGAAACGGCAGTAAATCAAGCGGGCGCAGCCGCGCAGCTGGTGGTGCTCAGAGGGTTTGATTAGGCAGCGGTCATTATACAGCGGAGCGGTCATTATCATGAGATAACTCACCGCTGAATTAAGCGATTGACCAATCAGAATCAAGCATTCAACCAAGCCATGTAATAAATCGAAATAAAATGTCACGCCACGACTGAAAATGCTTAGTATGGTATATGTCCACATGTCTCCTCTCCCTGGTCAAGAGTCCTAATGTTTGATTTGTAAACACACAGGGAGTGGTTCCTAAAACAGTGGTTCCCAAAGTGGGGTCCGGGGACCCCCAGGGGTCCTTGAGAGAGTTCCAGGGGGTCCCCAGCTAAATGATAGTTAGGAACCAAATGGACCCTTATGGGTCTGTAACTCTGAGAGTGTAACAAATGGAACCAAATTAACCCTTATGGGTCTGTAACTCTGAGAGTGTAACACATGTAACCAAATGGACCCTTATGGGTCTGTGACTCTGAGAGTGTAACAAATGGAACCAAATGGACCCTTATGGGTCTGTAACTCAGAGTGTAACAAATGGAACCAAATGGACCCTTATGGGTCTGTAACTCTGAGAGTGTAACAAATGGAACCAAATGGACCCTTATGGGTCTGTAACTCTGAGTGTAACAAATGGAACCAAATGGACCCTTATGGGTCTGTAACTCTGAGTGTAACACATGGAACCAAATGGACCCTTATGGGTCTGTGACTCTGAGAGTGTAACAAATGGAACCAAATGGACCCTTATGGGTCTGTAACTCTGAGAGTGTAACACATGGAACCAAATGGACCCTTATGGGTCTGTGACTCTGAGAGTGTACAAATGGAACCAAATGGACCCTTATGCAGGGCTCCACCGTGCGACCTATTAGGTCGCATATGCGACTTAATTTATTAAGGGTGATACTTAAAATTTAACGAGGTCGCACCGGTGATACTTGGAAAGGCGAGAGAAAAAAGAAAAAAAAACGATCCGTTTTTTTTTATTTATTTTTTTACCCCGTCTCAACACTGAGGCACGGGCGCCGGGCGGCTATGTTAGTAGTGCGATAATAAAGTATTACTTTCTTTTGGCTCAATCGAATCCCCTCTCTCTCTCTCTCTCTCTCTCTCGGTCTCTCCCGCTCTGCCTGCCTGCTAGTGCCTAGCTAGTAGCTTGCGTGCATGTGAGTGACGTCACGTGCCTGCGCATGTGAGTCACGTGATGAAGTACAAGCGGCGCGCTCACTGAACTCCGAAAAAGAAAACATACAAAGATGCAGACATGAAACGCGGCGCAATAGTTGATTTTTTCAAGAAAAGAAATGTGTCAGAGGAGACAAATGAGGCTGCTAGTGCTGGAGATGGGTTAGGAGACCAAGAAGGTGGAGAGGAAGTTGTGGAACCGGCGATAATCTCATATTCTGAGAGTGAAGAGGACAGTGACAGGTTGGCCAAAGAGACTGAGGAGGGGGGAAAGAAAAAAAAGTACTCTTTTCAGCAACAATGGCTGGCACAGTTCCCGTGGTTGCGATACGAGGCACAAGTCATGGTGTGTGTTCATTGCATGTTTTGCTTTTATTTTTTTATAAGAAGATGATCTATGTTGTCAAACTGCTGCTCTTGCAGAGAAACCTACAGTTCAGATTAAAATATTTTGCAAATATCAAGTTTGCAAATATCAAGTTTGTGTCATTGTCAGTCTTTACATCAAGGCAAAACTATGGTATGGAAATTAACAATGAACTATCAGCATGATAAGGTCTTAAAGGTCATGTATTAATACCACGCTATACAAAGAAAAAGATGGTGCTACCTAATTTCTGGTGGTGCTACCAAATGAAAAGGTAGGTGGCACCAGTGCTACCTGTGAAAAAATGAGTGTGGAGCCCTGCCCTTATGGGTCTGTAACTCTGAGTGTAACAAATGGAACCAAATGGACCCTTATGGGTCTGTAACTCTGAGAGTGTAACACATGGAACCAAATGGACCCTTATGGGTCTGTGACTCTGAGAGTGTACAAACGGAACCAAATGGACCCTTATGGGTCTGTGACTCTGAGAGTGTAACACATGGAACCAAATGGACCCTTATGGGTCTGTGACTCTGAGAGTGTAACAAATGGAACCAAATGGACCCTTATGGGTCTGTGACTCTGAGAGTGTAACACATGGAACCAAATGGACCCTTATGGGTCTGTGACTCTGAGAGTGTAACACATGGAACCAAATGGACCCTTATGGGTCTGTAACTCTGAGAGTGTAACAAATGGAACCAAATGGACCCTTATGGGTCTGTGACTCTGAGAGTGTAACACATGGAACCAAATGGACCCTTATGGGTCTGTGACTCTGAGAGTGTAACACATGGAACCAAATGGACCCTTATGGGTCTGTAACTCTGAGAGTGTAACACATGGAACCAAATGGACCCTTATGGGTCTGTAACTCTGAGAGTGTAACACATGGAACCAAATGGACCCTTATGGGTCTGTAACTCTGAGAGTGTAACACATGGAACCAAATGGACCCTTATGGGTCTGTGACTCTGAGAGTGTAACAAATGGAACCAAATGGACCCTTATGGGTCTGTAACTCTGAGAGTGTACACATGGAACCAAATGGACCCTTATGGGTCTGTAACTCTGAGAGTGTACACATGGAACCAAATGGACCCTTATGGGTCTGTAACTCTGAGAGTGTAACACATGGAACCAAATGGACCCTTATGGGTCTGTAACTCTGAGAGTGTAACAAATGGACCCTTAAGGGTCTGTGACTCTGAGAGTGTAACACATGGAACCAAATGCCAACCAGGTGAAGAAATCACAGATTTGAAGCCTTTTCATTCAGGCCTGACGTCGATTTTCTAAATTATGACAATTTTCTGAAAGATTTGAGGCACATTTTACCGATTTTTCAAAAATAGCAGACCACAAGTTCATAGCGCGTCACTCAGTGGCGCGCTATGAACTTGTAGATCTGCTATTTTTCAATAGCTAAAGCTTAACATAACGCTTAAAGGTATATTCAGTGATTTCACTTCATTCAAATATCACTTATTTTTTCTTTTCTTTTTTATAAACCTCCCTACTATAGAGTGTGCTGACCATATAAGGAGTTTCTCCCTGTCCCCAGTGAGCCCCTGGGGTCAAAAAACCCTAGTTTCAGTTTTGGTGGCGGGTGGCAAAGCCTTCATCCAATCAGGATGAGAGGGGCCTTCCTCCAATCATGATCGAGTGGGGGCGGGCCTTGGTGCACATGCTGTTGGCCTGTTGCACTTCCCCCCACTGTAGAGCGTGCATGTGCACATTTTGTTACCGGGGCGGACTGGGTGGTTTTCCAAATCACCCAAATCACTGAATGCTCCTTTAAAACACCAAAAGGGGTTCCCGCCCAGAATGGCTTAAACCTTGGCTTTTAACCCATTTAGGCCTGACTTAGAAATGTATGTCTTCTAAATACTGCCAGTTTTCTGAAATACCTCATGTTTCTGTATCAGTGTTTCTGAAATACCTCATGTTTCTGTATCAGTGTTTCTCAATATTTCATGTCAAGGACCCCAAACATTATATGTAATTGGCCGCCGACCCCCATCTGAAAATATGTAGTTCCAGGGACCTCTACCAGAAGCAAAGACTTGAGGTAAAAACGTTCGCTCTGAAATAATATATATATTCAAAGATTTGCGCCACATTTTGACGTTTTTCAAAAATAGCAGACCTACAAGCTTGTGGCGCGCTATGAGCTTGTAGATCTGCTATTTTTCAATAGCTAAATTATAACATAATGTTTAAAACACCAAAAAGGGTTCCCGCCCAAAATGGGTTAAACAAAATATCCGAGACTCTTACGATTTTATGGAAGATGCTTCTGAACATATTGTGAGTTTGAACACAATTCAAACGCTTCAATCTTAAAATAATCCTGAATCCTGAAATGTAACAGTTTTGTCCACCCAACAGACAATAAATACACTTGTACATGTTCTATGAAGACTTAACTTCAACGTACAGATGATGTGATTATAATATATTCATCGTTTTGGTTTCTGTTTGTGTCAATGTGTTCTGCGCTCAACAAAACGTACTAACCTGAAACAGTAGAGACTGTTGGCCGGTCTCGGAGTCTCTCTGTTTGGTCACTGAGGAGGAGAGAGACGCAGTTATTTAGGAGTTAAGATGAAACTTCTCAAAGGAACTTTTGAGGCCCATTGCAGCATGAAGCCAGCTCCGTGACCTTTGACCTCGGTACCTTTGTATCCTGGTCGGCCGATCTTCACAAACTTCTTGACCTCGACCTTGACCTTCTCCGGAGCGGGCTGGGCAGGAGCTTCCTTGGCCTCCTTGGCTGCCCTCCTCGCTCTGGGGAGAAATATGAATATTAATACACATAAATATTACTCTGAAAGCAGTCACAGAATATGAAATATAAATATACATACATATTACTCTGAAAGGTGAAAGCAGTCACAGAGCACAGCGTGTGACACATTTCTATCCACGTTTATCTTAACCCATTCTGGACGGGAACCCCTTTTGATGTTTTAAGCATTATGTTATGCTTTAGCTATTGAACAATAGCAGATCTACAAGCTCATAGCGCGCCACTCTGAACTTGTAGGTCTGCAATATTTGAAAAATCGAAGAACGACTGACATAGAAACAGCTTTTTCAGAAAACCGTCAGGATGTAGAAGACATTTATAGAATCTGATCTCAGGTCAAAAGGGTTAAAGCAGTGACACAGCTCTACAGGTCAGACACACATCTGTTAATCCATGTACAGGTCAGATAAAAGATCAGTTCTACAGGTCAGACACACACCTGTTAATCCATGTACATATTCAGATAAAAGATCAGTTCTACAGGTCAGACACACACCTGTTAATCCATGTACATATTCAGATAAAAGATCAGTTCTACAGGTCAGACACACACCTGTTAATCCATGTACATATTCAGATAAAAGATCAGTTCTACAGGTCAGACACACACCTGTTAATCCATGTACATATTCAGATAAAAGATCAGTTCTACAGGTCAGACACACACCTGTTAATCCATGTACATATTCAGATAAAAGATCAGTTCTACAGGTCAGACACACACCTGTTAATCCATGAACATATTCAGATAAAAGATCAGTTCTACAGGTCAGACACACACCTGTTAATCCATGTACATATTCAGATAAAAGATCAGTTCTACAGGTCAGACACACACCTGTTAATCCATGTACATATTCAGATAAAAGATCAGTTCTACAGGTCAGACACACACCTGTTAATCCATGTACATATTCAGATAAAAGATCAGTTCTACAGGTCAGACACACACCTGTTAATCCATGAACATATTCAGATAAAAGATCAGTTCTACAGGTCAGACACACACCTGTTAATCCATGTACATATTCAGATAAAAGATCAGTTCTACAGGTCAGACACACACCTGTTAATCCATGTACATATTCAGATAAAAGATCAGTTCTACAGGTCAGACACACACCTGTTAATCCATGTACATATTCAGATAAAAGATCAGTTCTACAGGTCAGACACACACCTGTTAATCCATGTACATATTCAGATAAAAGATCAGTTCTACAGGTCAGACACACACCTGTTAATCCATGTACATATTCAGATAAAAGATCAGTTCTACAGGTCAGACACACACCTGTTAATCCATGTACATATTCAGATAAAAGATCAGTTCTACAGGTCAGACACACACCTGTTAATCCATGTACATATTCAGATAAAAGATCAGTTCTACAGGTCAGACACACACCTGTTAATCCATGTACATATTCAGATAAAAGATCAGTTCTACAGGTCAGACACACACCTGTTAATCCATGTACATATTCAGATAAAAGATCAGTTCTACAGGTCAGACACAGTTCTACAGGTCAGACACAGTTCTAAAGGTCAGACACACACCTGTTAATCCATGTACATATTCAGATAAAAGATCAGTTCTACAGGTCAGACACAGTTCTACAGGTCAGACACAGTTCTAAAGGTCAGAGTCAGACACACACCTGTTAATCCAGTACATATTCAGATAAAAGATCAGTTCTACAGGTCAGACACAGTTCTACAGGTCAGACACAGTTCTAAAGGTCAGAGTCAGACACACACCTGTTAATCCATGTACATATTCAGATAAAAGATCAGTTCTACAGGTCAGACACAGTTCTAAAGGTCAGAGTCAGACACACACCTGTTAATCCAGTACATATTCAGATAAAAGATCAGTTCTACAGGTCAGACACAGTTCTACAGGTCAGACACAGTTCTAAAGGTCAGAGTCAGACACACACCTGTTAATCCATGTACATATTCAGATAAAAGATCAGTTCTACAGGTCAGACACAGTTCTACAGGTCAGACACAGTTCTAAAGGTCAGAGTCAGACACACACCTGTTAATCCATGTACATATTCAGATAAAAGATCAGTTCTACAGGTCAGACACAGTTCTACAGGTCAGACACAGTTCTAAAGGTCAGAGTCAGACACACACCTGTTAATCCATGTACATATTCAGATAAAAGATCAGTTCTACAGGTCAGACACAGTTCTACAGGTCAGACACAGTTCTAAAGGTCAGAGTCAGACACACACCTGTTAATCCATGTACATATTCAGATAAAAGATCAGTTCTACAGGTCAGACACAGTTCTACAGGTCAGACACAGTTCTAAAGGTCAGAGTCAGACACACACCTGTTAATCCATGTACATATTCAGATAAAAGATCAGTTCTACAGGTCAGACACAGTTCTACAGGTCAGACACAGTTCTAAAGGTCAGAGTCAGACACACACCTGTTAATCCATGTACATATTCAGATAAAAGATCAGTTCTACAGGTCAGACACAGTTCTACAGGTCAGACACAGTTCTAAAGGTCAGAGTCAGACACACACCTGTTAATCCATGTACATATTCAGATAAAAGATCAGTTCTACAGGTCAGACACAGTTCTACAGGTCAGACACAGTTCTAAAGGTCAGAGTCAGACACACACCTGTTAATCCATGTACATATTCAGATAAAAGATCAGTTCTACAGGTCAGACACAGTTCTACAGGTCAGACACAGTTCTAAAGGTCAGAGTCAGACACACACCTGTTAATCCAGTACATATTCAGATAAAAGATCAGTTCTACAGGTCAGACACAGTTCTACAGGTCAGACACAGTTCTAAAGGTCAGACACACACCTGTTAATCCATATGTACATATTCAGATAAAAGATCAGTTCTACAGGTCAGACACACACCTGTTAATCCAGTACATATTCAGATAAAAGATCAGTTCTACAGGTCAGACACAGTTCTACAGGTCAGACACAGTTCTAAAGGTCAGACACACACCTGTTAATCCATATGTACATATTCAGATAAAAGATCAGTTCTACAGGTCAGACACACACCTGTTAATCCATGTACATATTCAGATAAAAGATCAGTTCTACAGGTCAGACACACACCTGTTAATCCATGTACATATTCAGATAAAAGATCAGTTCTACAGGTCAGACACACACCTGTTAATCCATGAACA